>NC_081563.1:7465508-7832694 GCF_022355385.1 Mustela nigripes
AGGGGGACTCGGGATCACAGTGCCTGGCAGGGTTACTCACAGGGGGACTCGGGATCACAGTGCCTGGCAGGGTTACTCACAGGGGGACTCGGGATCACGTCCTTGCAGGGCCCTGTCTCCCCTCTCCATGGGCCTGAGCCAGAGGGAGCAGGATGGGTGGCATCGCCAGAAGGAGAGAGGACCTGAGGGCTGGTGAGAGACGGCATCCGGGGAGGCCAGGGAGCAGCTCCAGGGGACCGGAACAGCAGGCAAGTCTTGCGCCAGAATGGGAGACAGAACGGGAGCAGGACTGCAGGGAAAGCTGGAACAGGGCGGCGCATGAAGAGCAGGAGAGAAGTCAGCACTGCGGGCCGGTGTCCCCAGAGCTAACTGCATGGGTCAGCTGGCCAAAGGCAAAAATAAGGCCACAGGGTCACCCCCTGGCAGCCCGCCCTCACTGGGCCAGTGCACCACACCTCACAGCCTGAGTGAGGCTGCTCTGGGACACAGTCCTGGAATGAGCAGACTTGCCCTTGCCTGTGGGAGTCACCTCACCCAGAAATGCCTATGGGCTTCCCCTCTCTTTACTCCCCTCCCCAGACACCCCTTCACTAATGACTGACCTATATGGGGGCACAAAAGACCAGAGGGCTCCCTAAACAGTGGAGAGAGTCTCTTCCTTCCTTTCTCTTCTCTGCTGCTTTGACTGTGAGCACAATGGCTGGAGCTCCAGCAGCTATTTTAGACTATGAGGTTGCCTTGAGGTTGGGATTGATGCACAGCAGAACAGAAGACAGAAGGAACCTGGGTCCTTGAAGACTTCATGGAGTCACCACCCATCTCTGGGTTACCTGATGTCTTAGCCTGTTTGAGCAGCTACAACAGACTATACCATAGACAAAAAGACTTACCAACTATAGAAGTTTCTCTCTCCTGGTTCTGAAGGCTGGGAAGTCCGGGATCAAGGTGTCCACAGGTCTGGTGTGTGATGAGAGCCTGCTCTCTGCTTCCTAGATGGCTGTCTTCTCCCTCTGTCCTCACGGAGCAGAAAGCGTGAGGGAGCTCCCCGGGTCTCTTTCATAAGCGACAATCCCATCCATTCGCGAGTGCGCCTCCCTCATGATCTCGGCACCTCCTCACAGTGTCACACTGGAGATTCAGTTTCAACATATGAATTTGAGGGGCCACAAGCATTCAGTCTGTGGCAGCTACTTCTGAACTGTCACGTGAACGAAGAAGCCTTCGTGTGGCGAAGCCTCTGCTTCCGGCTGACTCACGCGCAGCGAACCTAATCCTAACACATATGGTCTTGGCCATTCCCTGACTGCTCTGCTCACAAGGCCACTTGTACCTTTTGGTCCTGTGTCCTCACATTTCCTGTGACTTCCTCAGCATCTAGCAATGACTTACTCAATGCTTTAATGGACTTGGTTATTTTTCTTTTTTACTGGCGATAAAACACGACAGATTCTTTAAGAACATGGTATCAGCCAACACCATCTTCCGAAAGTTAAATATTTCAGTAGTACAAAGGGTCTCTTAGACCCAAATAGGGACAATGCTAAGGATCAAGTGGTCGCATCTGAGACTGACTGCTTCCCCGCCGCCGACTGCACAGCCTCCCCCAGACCTCCTGTCTACTTGTCAGTTTGGAATTTACACCTGCTGTCCCATGGGGAGGGGACATCGGGGAAGTCCAGGGGAAGCACAATCGGGTCAGAGCTGAGGAGCCTTGGCACCTGCCATTGCTCTGGGGGGCCTGAGTCTCTTCGTCTGTAGAGAGCAGGAGCCTTGGCCCCTCCTGAGATGAATGCTCAGGGACTTCATGATCACGTCACAGCCACGTGGGGGACAGCACACAGATCACGTTCTCATGCGAGGTGAGGCTCCCCGGGCCTTCTGAGTGGAGAAGTGTGCACAGAGCAAGGGGGTGCCCTGTGGAGTGACCCTCGTGTCACTAACAAACCCCACACTGACTCACTGGTGAAGCCAAGAGTTCTCGGCCCACAGGCCCTGAGATGCACTGACAGTCACCTTTCCACTGTCCCCATGGCAACAGACACACAGGCTCTCTCTGTGGAACCGGTTGTCGAAAAGCAAACACATTTTTTGCTCAGGGTTTGTTAACATATTAGCATTTCACAAAATCCCATAAATAACTCGCTCTTGGTTCCTTGCATATTTTCCCCATGACCCTCTCAGCACACCTGTGGCTGATGAACCCAGAGTCAAAGAGGAGGGATGGAGGAGGGGTCCCCCGTGTCCTCGGTGGGAAAGGCCTGGCCTCACGACCCAGAGAGATGCCTGCACCCCGGGGCCGGGCAGGGGCCAGGTCTGGGAGGGACCCAGGCAGCCGAGCAGGGCTGCTTGGATCCTTCCCCAAACCCGCCTGCCGGAATACACAGAGCACGGTAGAATGCGGCGCAGCTGTCGAGAGAAGTGGACTTTTGTTGGAGGCTGCCGTGTGGATGGACCTTGGAAACGTGCGGAGTGGAATAAGCCAGACACCGAAGGACAAAACTACAGGAGGCTCCCTCCCTAGAGCACTTAGAACAAATGAAGGGAGGCGGAAGATAGAGGATGCCAGGGCTGGGGCAGAAGACGGGGGAGCTGTCCTTCGATGGGGACGGAGTGTCAGACGAACAGAAAGTCTGGGTGCACATGATGATGGTCCCACGGCGATGACAATGCTCTGAACGCCCCTGAATGTAACCACTTACGAATGGTGCCATTGACAAATATCGTGTCATGTAAATTTCACACACACTCCCAAAAAAACAAACCCCACCCCGTGGTCTGGGAACAGGCCCTGGGTGTCGGCATCAGAAATGCGGAGGGGGTGGGGGGTGGGTAGCGGTGTGCCGGGCTTGGGGAGCCGTCGTGGGAAGGCCACGTCTGGGCTCAGCACACAGCAGGGCACAGAAATGGGCCGGGGCGGGGGTTTGGGGGGTACCTAGAGAAGCTGTACCTGGGGCTTTGCCATTTGCCAAACCGGGCCTCCGGGTGCCCCCAGGGCCTCTCAGGAACACACCCTCACTCTGACAGAGTCACCCTCAGCAGATTAGCCAAAAGAGCAGCCGGACCTGTTCCTCTGCCTCCAACCGGTGACAAATGATCCTCATTAAGGCGGAAAGCGTGATCCATTTGTCATTTTTGACATGAGAAGTCCAGAAGGTCTCATTGACCACGGAGTTCCCTTCCGACAGGAAGTGACAGGCCAGTTAGCAAGCCGCTGCGGGATCCTTCGCCGTCATCCCGCTCCCGAGAAGCAAGCGCGGCTGGGGCACTGGAGCGGCGGCACTTTAACACTTAATGACTTTGCTTCCTCATTGACAAGACAGCTGCATCCGACGCAATTTGTCATATCATTAGACAATAAATATTGGAAACAGCAAATAAACTACTGTGTGCAACGCAGCTGTTTCGGATAACTGAGGCAGGAACAGTCCCTCAGGTTCCTGTGGGCTGAGGAAAGTGGGAGGAGCCAATGGCAGGTTCTGACGGTGAACGCCTGCTCTGACTGTGGGCACATCTAGAAGGGGAAAACAGTACCTGAAGCCAACTCTGAGCATCGCCAAGAGGAAGAACAGGAAAAAAAACATCTGCTTGACACTGATCATTCACCCTGTGCTGTGTCTGTATGCTAGCCCAGTTCTCTCCAAGACAGCCACGTGAGGCAGGAGCCTTTACCTCCAGAGAGGTTAAAGCACCTGCCTAAGGTGACACAGCCAGTTAATGACACAGTTGGCACCTGAACCCAGATCTGTACTTTTTTTCCTTAGCAGAGCCATGACAGCCAGCAGAACCTCTCAATAACTTCTCCTAACACTTTAACCCAGAGTGACAGACTCGGTGCTCCCTCCACTCCTCCACCCAAAGTCAGGCCACAGATCTAGTAGTAGTAGTAATTTACACTTTAGTGTGAATTAAAGCCCCTGTGCTATTTGTCCCAGAAGTAACGTGTATGTTACAGCTCCACTGTACTGGGAATTGCCTTGGTCAGCTTGGTCTCCTGGAACAAAATACCATAGACTGGGTGGCATAGACAGATGCCAGTAGGGGGAGGCTCCGGTGAGATCTCTTCCTGGCTTGGAGATGACTGCTTTCTCGCTAAATCCTCACATGACTGAGTAGGAGGGTGCTACCATCTCTTCTTCTTGCGAAGGAACTCATGTCATTGTAATGCCTCACCCTCAGGAACTCACCTAAACCTAACCACCTCCTGCTGGCCTGGCCTCAGAATAGCATCCTTTGACAGCCAAGTCTTCAACACGTGAACAGGGGTGGGGCACAAGTGCGTGGTCCATCACTGAGTTTTCTAGAGAAAGCCCAGCAGGAGTAAGCAGATGCAGGAAGACCAACCCCTATCAGAGCATCCCGTGCTCCAGCCACACCTCCCGGCTGCTGTTTCTAGTCTTTGGCAGACCCCCACCCACCGGTCCAAGCCACACCATCAATTCACTGTGAGATAAGATGAATGATCTCATCAATTAATTATCATCTTATCATTAAAATGAGCTTATCATTTTAAATCCTTTTAAACCTATTTTAAACCTATTTTTCTTTTAATTTTAATTTTTTAAGATTATTTATTTATTTATTTGAGAGAGAGAGAGATCACAAGTAGGCAGAAAACCAGTCAGAGAGGGGGGGGAAGCAGGGTCCCCGCTGAGCAGGGAGCCCGATGCGGGGCTCGATCCCAGAACCCTGAGATCATGACCTGAACTGAAGGCAGAGGCTTAACCCACTGAGCCACCCAGGTGCCTCTATTTTTTCTTTTTTTTTAACTTTCTCTTTTATACATACACATACAATTTTTACAAAAATGCTTAAGTGGGAACATGTCAATCATACCAACCATACTGTCTTTATTGGTTTTCTTTTCTTTTTTCCTTCCTTCCTTCCTATCTTTCTCTCTCTCTTTCTCTCTTTCACTTTTGGCTTGTCCCTTCCCCCACCGCTGTAGCTGTCAGTTCTGTTGCTCTGGAAAACTCAGCCTAGGACAGACTCGAGAACCTAGACCCACAAACCCAAGTTGAGCATTTAGCATCTATCCATCCATGGTTTCCTCCACACCCACACAATCCTTTCCAGAAAAACACACACCGTAGCCCCATGTTCACTGAAGATAAGTTATGGAAGTTCCTAGAAAAAGACTATAAAAATTCCATCAATTTTACTTCCTCTATAACCCCTCCTTCCGTCCTGTCCAATGTCGCTGTGTCCCCAGGCCAAGCCCCATCCTTACCCTGTCTGCCACCTCTCTCTTGTCCCCTTGGAATCGCCTGCCCTGCCTCTCCCCGGGGCCCACAGCTCCTGCCAGGCTCCCGGCACACCACCTCTGTGCTCCAAAGGAAACTTCTGTCTCTTCTTCCGTTACCCTGAGGCATAACTTCTTATGTAATGTTTTTTATAACAAAAGGGAAGTTTCAGGAGAGCAGGAATCGTGCTTCTCTGAGTCACCCCGTAAATGCACACCTGGGACCTGGCCTGCCTCAGGGGAGGGCGCTCCCTGATCTTTGTGGAACCGAAACCCTCAGGGAAGAGTATCAGTTCATCCCGAATCGGGACGAAGAAGAGGGTCTGCATACTGGAGTCGAGGCTGTGAGGATGATTTCGATCTAGGAACTCCGGCAAGACAGTTTGGTCCCCACTGCTGCTGATCCCTGCGCTTGGGGGGCGGCGTGAAGGGGCCTCGAATCTCCACGGAGGAGGTCTGCCAAGAAGCAAGGTCTGAATTGAAGCCTCTTTCAAGATATATGTGACTCATAACTTGTATTAGCTGCTGTGCGGACATAAGGTTGGAAGGGGAGGGTTTCTTTTAGTTCTTGCAAAACTAGATCTATGATTCAGAATCATAGCAAGCAAGAATCTGGAAATTGCTGGCCTGGGTAATGACTTTAAAATGTTAGAAATTGAAATGATTGATCTGTTACCCAAAAAAGCACCCAAGAGTGAGAACACAAAGCCAAGCAGAAATCCATCTTTAATTCAAAAACATCTTCCCCCTCAAGGAGCAGGAAGAACTGTCCCCTTGGAAAATGTTTAGAGCCCCTGCTTAGGAACCTCGCATGCTGAGTGCAAAACAGGAACCGACAGCAGACCTGTTTCCTTGGAAGCTGGGAGCTGAGAGCGACTGACGGAAAGATAAGACACAAATCAGCCTGGGAACTGACCAAAATCATCCTGGCTTTCATTTTTTCTTTTCTTAAGATTTTATTTATTTATTTAACAGAGATAGAGCGGGGAGGGTGGGGGTTGGGAGAGGGAGAAGCAGGCTTCTGGCTGAGCAGGGACCCGGATGTGGGGCTTGATCCCAGTGTCCTGGGATGATGACCTGAGCTGGAGGCAGACGCTGAGCGACTGAGCCACCCAGGTGCCCCGCATCCTGGCTTTCAGACTAAGAGAAAGACTGGAACCCATCTCCTAGATTCGACAGAGAGGACTCTTAATGTGAAAATCTGAAGTAGACCAAAGTGATGGCAAGGTGTTCTTGAGGGAAAACTGGACATTGTCTAGTCCTGGATTTTCTCAATCTGTGGCATTTGCAGCTTTCATTCTATTTACGCTATTCTACAATTTTCCACATTGTAACTTGCATTTGCTTTCAATGTCTGCTTTGGCATTCTTCTACCTGGGGTTGACTCTTCTGAATAGATCATCTTAGCCCATGTGGGCTGTCATCACTCAAATCCTGTAGCCTTGGTGGCTTACCAACAACAGAAATGTATTTCTCACAGTTATGGATGCTGGGAAGTCCAAGATCAAGGCCCGCTTTCTGATTCGTAGACAATCTTTTCCTTCTGTGAGGAGCACGGTAGAAGGAGGAAAGGAGCTCTCTGGGACCTTGGTTGTCAGGGCATTCGTTCCATTAATAAAGGCCACCCCCCCATTACCTAATCACCTTCCAAAGACCTCACTCCTGATACCATCACACTGGGGCTGGTTTTCAACACGCGAATTTAGGGGTAAGAGGTGCTGCAAACATTCACCCTTTAGCACTGATTAATGCCCCTGGGATTTGGGATCATTTTTGCTAAACAGTGAACCCTAATGTCTTCTCTTAATCCCTGAAAAGTCCCCCCGCAAGGTATCAGAGATCTGTCTTGACGTGCCCAGACAAAAACCATTTCCTAAATTTATCCCTTGCAACTTTAATTCTTGTCCACGAGACCCTTTTCAAAACCCACTAAGGAAATTGCAAAAATGTTAGCACCAATTTCAGTTAGCCAACTGAAAATCTGAACTTTGTGCAAGAAAGAGGGCTCCATGTTTGCGAAAAGGGTAGCAAATATCAAACTGGACCATCTCTATCTGTGCAACTCTTTGGAATGTACAACGAACGGAAAGGCATTTTGCTGTTGACAAACCCAGTGTTTCTTCTCCAGTTTCTTTCTTTCTTTCTTTTTTTTGCATTCTACAAAAATTTATGGATTCTACAATCTTAAAAATATATATTAGTATTCAACGGAAGCCCCAAATGGAGCAAATGTTCACCATTAGACAGATGGTTCCACCATATTCATTTCACTTCTGCTTTGTCCCCTCTCCCACTTAAGTCTGCGTCACTGTAAATTACCTTAGTGAGTACATCTGACACATCTCTCACCATTAGCCCAGCAGTATTTTTCAAAATTGTCCCGGCACAGAAGAACCTCTCCGATGGGTAATTAAGGAAATTACAAGCTTGTATTTTTTTTCGGGAATGGTTTTTCAGATCTGTGGAAGGGTAAGGCAGCCCCATAATGAATTCAACATTCCCAGGCATCGCTTCAACAATTACCAAAGAAATGAATCCAACTTACCGCTGCATTCTTTGGAGCTGGATACACAGAAAAGAGCTGCTCTGTTTCACGTGGCTCAGAATCCGATGTAAAGCCAACAGAATGCTGTGGCTTTGAGGGGCGCAAGACAGAATTTCAAAGCCTTAATAAGAATGATTTTTAAGAGCACATTCTCCCCGCCCCCTGTATAACTATGGTGTGAACCCCTCCCTTAGGAAAAGATGGCAAACTTGTGCTTGTAACTGATAAGCTCTATAGACACGTTTTTATTTTCAGAGCACGAATTACTCCAAAAATAAGATTTCACCAAGCTTCCCTGTCCGCCTCCCCTGAAACATCCGTGGTCTGTAATTTGGCCAAAGTAACACAAAATAAGCAAGACTGCCAATTTCAGCAAGCTCAATATCATCAGGCCTTTTTCCTGCTTGACCGATGGAAACTCTGCCAGCTTCCCCTCAACTTAGTTTTTAAGAAAATTTTTTATTGTGGTAAAATACACAGAACATGAAATTTACCACCTTAACCATTTTGAATACAGTTCAATGGTATTAAATATATTCATACTGTGTAATCATCACCATCCATCTCTGGGCTCTTTTCATCTCGTAAAGCTGAAACTCTGTCCTCACTAGACAAGTCCTGTCTCCCTACGCAGCCCAGCCGCTGGAACCCATCATTCACTTTCTGTTTGTGATTCTCACTATTCTAAATTCTCTGTTGAGTACAATCACCCTGTATCGGGTGTGTGACTGGCTTATCTGAGCCCTTAGCCGCTGTCCGCGGGATTCATTCCCGTTGCCGTAGGCGGCAGAATTCCCTTCCTGAATAACATCCGTTGCAGGTACAGACCACATTTTGTCGATCCGTTCCTCTGTCGGTGGACCCCTGGGTTGCTTCTGCATTTCAGCTATCATGACGAACGGGGCTGAGAACGCGGTGTATGTCCACATGACAGGAAATTTTCACCCACAAGAAGGAATGAAGTACCCATGTGCTCCACTGCATGGTTGAATCTTGAGAATGTTCTGCTAGGAGGGAAAAGGCAGAACAGAAAGCCATGTTGTGTTGGGAACCCACTGAGGTGAAATGTTCACACTAGACAAGTGCGCAGAGACGGGAAGATTATGGATCCCTGGAGATCGGGGGCCGGAGGCTGTGGAGAATGAGGGCTCCTCAGTACAGGGTGATAAAAAGTGTTTTGAAATTCAGTGGTGGGGATGGTTGCGCAGCTCGGGGAACTTACTCACTCGAAACAGGAGAGCCTCACAGAGGGTATATTTCAATTCATTTGGAAAATGGTGGCCTGCCGCTGCCCTTTTCAGCTTGCTTTTGCTGGGAAGACCTCTGCTGGGGGAAGCAGAGCCAAGGGAGAGGTGAGGTAGGGACTGTGACCAGCTTCGGACTGCAGGTGGACAAGCACATCTGAGTCTCTGGATCAAGACACAGGGGGGGCCCAAGCCGACAAGGGCACCAGCGGCAGAGCAGGCAGGAGGGAGAACCCGCCCGTGGAACCTGGAGAGTGGGGAGGTGGAGACCAGCACCGCTGCCAAGGCCACGCCTGGAGAACACCAGGACACTGTCCCGAGCCCGTGCAAGTGCCCAGTGGGCAGGAGGTAGATTTCTACAATCTGAAAAATCAATTAAATCCTGCTTGGAATGTGCTAAGAAGAGCAAAGTGCTTAAAGGGAATCCCATAGTGCAGCAGATGGATTCTAAGTCACAGTCACCCAGTGATCTCTCTGTCAGATAAATCTAAGGTTTTATTATCGGGTTTCTGGTATACCGGCTCCTGCTGCTTCAGTCCTTTGAAGCCATGAACAGCCACTAGTTGCATACCGAGTGCCAGGCACGTGCCTGGTCATTCACTCACTCAATATACATCACCCTCGGGCACACGGTCTTCGGACACGCCCCACCCTTCCAGAGCTCACCCCGACATCTGAATGACCACCGCCTGGTAAGGGCGCACTGCAGTCCTGCTCTAGCTATGCCGGTAGCTGGACATCTCCCCACCTCTGAGTATCGTCCCAGACCCCAGCATCAGCATCGCTGGGAGTCTTGCTAGAAGTACTGCTGAGACCTGCTGAGTCAGAGTCTGCTATCTAACAAGGTCCTCGGGTGATTCCTATAGATGTAGACACTTGAGAAGCGTTGGCCTAAGCCGTTAGCTTCCTAGGGTTAAAAAAAGAAAAAAACAAACGCGGTTTCCTGTCCATTTATTCTAACATAGAGAATGGTATTACCAGAAGTGATGACTCTGGGTAAAAGATGCGGCGCACTCGGACACACAGATGAATGCCTCCCGTGGGCTCTGGCCATTACAGAGAAAAGCAGTTCTGAAGAATGATTCGTGAAGACCTAATGCTTACTGAAGACCTAGTAAGTGCCAGGTTCTGGGTTCAGAGATTTCACACACCTGATCTTCCTTAATCCCCCGTAAGCCCTCCGAGCAGACCTACTATGCCAGATTTCCCGGTAGGTCAAGTCCATGAGCAAACAGCAGGACGCACTGGGTCTAGGGGCGCCCTTACCAACGGAGGGGCTGGAAGAAAGGAAGATCCCGCTGAACTCCGGCTGATTCACCTCCGCAACTGAACTCTCCCTTTTAAAACTCACCAAACTGGAACTCATCACTGGAACTTATCACAGATGGACACACTGACCGCACTTTTCTTCCAGAACCTAATTAGGACAAGCGTGTCTGCCTTCTCCAGTGAGACCACGAAAGTGTGTTGTCCTCACTGTCTTCATGGAACAAACCTCAGCCTCATTTTCTGACCCACTCAGCTAACATTTACAAGGGTAAATCTCTCCGGTCCTCACAGAGTGCCTCCTCAATCCAAGAGCTGGGCAGAGCTGCTCAGAATAATCCAGAAACGGAATCCTCTTCTCTGCCACCACATGGCAGCAAGGCAGCCAGCATGTTGATTGTAAACCTTGGTTAATGAGTTAGAGAGCTCATCATCACAGAATGAGAACACAGACAGAGACGTAAGATCCAAATCCTGGAGCTAAGGGGGAGGTGTGCACTCCGTTCCCATTCCCATCATCAGCCCCACAGAGAGAGGGAGGGCAAAGATCTTGGGCAACCCCTTGAGGGCATGTTGGACTTCTCCAAGCATTCCAGCACCTGAGCCCACAGAGCCATGGGGGGCGGGGGAAGCACTCCACCCGCTGTGTTCACTCAGCCATATCACTCCATCTGGTGGCTCTGGAGTCCCCCTGGCAAGAGCCAGTGCTCAGTGATCATAGTGACAGCGACCAAGGGCCAGCCCCTTGCCAGGCAATGAATGAAGGTAAACCTCCAGAACACCCATGAGGATTGTCAGTGTTCTAAGTGCTTCCATCAGAATACCCTGGAAGACCTCTCACAACACGGGGCCCTGACACAGTGGTCTGACTTAGAAAATGAAAAGACAGAATATCTAGTTACATCTGAATTACAGATAAACAACAAATATTTTTTAATGCACCTGTGCCCCCCAACATGGGATGGGTAGTGTTCACCGTCTGACTGAAATGTTGATTTCCTTGGATGCCTTGTCACTTATCTGGCAACCTCACCCCCAGGGTTTCTGGAGCAGCAGGTGGGGGGTGGGGTGGGGCTTGAGATTTTGCATTTTCAAGGCATTCTCCAGTGACTCTGATATTGCTGGCCTGAGGGCAGCAGCACTTGGAAAAAAACGAGGAAGGTAAGATAATTATCCCCATAGTACAGGTGAGCAGAGTGAGGCACAAAGAGATTCAGCAACTTCTCCAGGATCACGCAGCACAGCCATGACTGGAACCCGCAGCCTGGCCCCAGGTCTGCTCATGACTCAGCCTGCTACGCCACCCCAGGAAGAGCCACACTGGAGCAGTGGTGGCTGCTGCCCCGGGGTAGGGGGGAGGGGGTGGGAGGGATGTGCTGCTGCTTCCTTACACGCTCACGCCCTTAAATCCGTTCTGCACAAAACACCAGGATCATTCTTTAATTTGTTTTAATTTTATTTTTGTAAAGATTCATTTATTTATTAGAGAGAGAGAGGGAAAGAGAGAGCGCATGCGTGGGAGGGGCAGAGGGAGAGGGAGAGACTCTCAAGCAGACACCGTGCAGAGCACTGAACCCGACGCAGCCTCGATCCCACCACGCTGAGATCACAACCTGAGCCGAAACCAAGATCTGAATGCTTAACCGACTATGCCACCCGGACACCCCCAGAATAATTCTTTTTAAAACTGAAGTTGAGTCACATCACTTCTCCGCTCAGAACCCTGCAATGGCTCCCATCTTCCCTGGAGTAATATCCGAGTCCTGACTGTGGCCCTCAAGGCTTCCTCTCTGATCTTATTTCCTTGCATCTGGCCTTTTTGCTCAACTTCAACACTTCAGGCAGCCTCCAGCCTCAGGGCCTTTGCACATCCTGTTTCCTGTGCTTGGATGCTTTTTTTCAACACGTGCCCATCGGGTCTGTGCTTCGATGTCCTTCATCAGAAACTTCCCCAGAGCCCCCCGAAGATAGCACCTTCCTTCATTCTCTGCCCCTTCACCCAGACATATTTCTTCACAACACTTAGCACGTGTGTGAACTGGGTTCTTAGCTATATACCCATTTCTTTTTGTTTTTTGTTTTGTTTTGCTATATACCCATTTCTTATTGTTTGTTTTCATTCACTAAAAAATAAGCTCCGTGAAAGCAAGCCATCCGTGTTGTTCACTGCCTCGAACGGTGCCCAGCATAGGTCGGGTCCTTGAGGAAAAAGTATTAAATGTGCGAGGAGATTGTTCGTATGTCCATCCATCATCGCCTGGCCCATATTGCCAAGAAATACCAACTTGTTATACAAATCGAATTAGACATTTTATACAAAATGATCATTCAAAGTTGCTGTCAGAAATGGCTGAAAAATACTAATCATCTTTGGCTTTGGGGAACACACACAGGATTGAAATATCCAGGGCTCTGCAGAGTACCTCCCAACCCCGCTTGCAAAAAAAACCTGTTTTCTTAGCGGGCGACCGCTTGCTCAGAACTCAGTGTTAACGCGCATGGATTGTTCCCTAGCAGCAATTCGGCATTCGAGCAGAGGCCTGGAATTAAAACGTCTCTACTTTTCTTTAGCCAATGGTAGTTCTAATTATAGCGTTCAGACTGGCATGCATATTTATTTACTCATCTCTAGTCCGGGCTTATAATTAAGAGTTAGCGCATTCTACCTTGGAAGACGGATGACACATTGCCACACTGTGTTCTGGGGCTGTATGTGATTAGAGCACAGTGGTTAGGGAAGCTTGGGGTGTTATTCGTCCTATAATTATGCCATCCTAGGAGAGCTAGAGTGCGCGGCCAGGACCCTGCACAGGTGCAGGGAGGGAACCTGTAAGTCTGTCTCCCGTGGGAAAAGCTTGCAGGTTCGTCTGTGCGAGCCAGGTGCCCCCCAGTTCTGGCCCTCCCCCTGCCCAAACTGCCTGGGGCCATCAGAGAAGCCCTCGGAGGGGCTCACCTCTCTGGCCTGCAGGTGCTCGATAAATATGTGCAAAATGAAGGAAATGCGTGGGCATGTGAAATAATTCGTGACGAGCACTGGGCCCCACTGTGGAGCTGCGTTTCTGACGGCATGTCTCTCCCAACCCTGCCCCACCGTGAGCTCCTGCTACGGAGGCACGAGATTCAGATGGGGCTGGATTCAGGGTGGGCTGGGGCGCGATCCCAATCTCCGAATCTCTCAGTCCTCCCGTTTGCCCTCCTGCCACGTGGGATGGAATCACAGTTCCCTCGCCCAGCTGTGGGGCGGAGGAAGTGATGTGATGTACATAAGGCCCACGTGTCCTTACATGCACTACAGACCCTGGTTCTCCCGCTTAACGCGGTGCCCTCTCTGATCAGCCATGCCACCGGCTGTAGGGTCCACTCACAGCCACCAGAGGGCAACAACGAGCCCGGCCGGGTGGATTGTGGGGGGCACACTGAGGGCCCCATGTTCCTCTTGCAACTGTCCTTGTTTCTGCCTCACAGATGTGCCTGATCCCCTAGCCAGGGCTCAGCCAGGAACACCCCATGACCTTCGGTGGCAGCCTTGTACCTTGTCCCTGCTCGGTGGCAGCCTGCCCTCCATAGCAGGGTTTCCACTAAGACTCCAGGAGGCTCTCACGTGAGGCTCGGGAGACCTTCTCCCGGCTCCGGGAAGGCCCAGCCCTGCTCAGAATCTGGGATTTCTTGCAGCGTCACTCACAGCAGCCAAGACACGGGAACAACCCCAGGGCTCACGGAAAGAGGGATGGGTAAAGACGACGCGGTATAGACATCCAACGGAGTATTATACATCGGGGGAAAAGGAAGGAAATTCTGCCACTTGCTGTAAAGCAGACACCCTTGAGGGCCTCGAGGTAAGTCAAATAAGCCAGGGGAAGACAGATACCGTGTGGTCTCACTTACAGGTGGGATCCAAAACACCCCAAGCAGAAAACAGTCTAATACGCAGAATGTTGGTTGTCGGGGACTAGGGGAAAGGGGGGGTGTGGTTCAAAGGGTACACACTGTCCCTGTTAAGATGACTCAGATCTTGGGACTGAATGTCCTGCATGGTGACCCCAGTTCATAACCCTGGCCGTAATCACACTCGCTCCGAGAGGAGAGATTTTAAGTTCTCACACGGCAACAACACGGTACTTACGGAAGCTGAAGGAAGGGTGACCTGCCCTCATCAGGGCGAGCATTTTAAATGTGTGTCTCAGATCGTCACACTCCAACTTACGCCGTCATGGATCAACTATTTCTCAATACAGCTGAGGGAGAATCAGGTACTTCTCCCTTCCCAGGGACAAAATGTCACACTTCTGTGACAGCCCTTAGCCTGTGGGTAGGACTTGTGGGTCTTCATGAGGACTTCTTCCTAGTAGAGAATATTCGTGTTGCTCTGTTTCTAGGGTTTGACACTGTCTTCTAAGGAGATTGCCACTGGCCAACGTTCCCCGGGCCACCGCACTGAGGGACTGAGCTCCCTTACGGCCGTGGGGCCGGCTGCCTGCCACGCTGTTCTGGAAACTCAGGCGGCCTAAGGACCAGAGCAGACCAGCCACCCGCACTCACACCTCTTCTTTTCCGCATTAACCCCAGACACGCACAGGGGTCTCCCCCAAAGACGGCCTTGGGTTGGCCCTGAACTCCAACGGGTTAGCAGGAAAACACCACTTCCTGTCATAAGGAGCGTTTCTGGATCGATCCCCAAATCTGGTCTCCATTTGAGCGCACCAAGTCCCACAACCCGATCGTCTGGTTTATCACAATAATCCAAATAACGGCGTCGTGTGAAATTCATGTCATTTGGGGCGTCGCAGGAAAGTATGAAACTGTGTTTCTCAAACAATGTTCCTCCCAGCTCCCACGGGGTCCGGAGATGCCTTACGGGGGCGGCTGGAGTTCCCTCGGGGCACATTTCAGTTTCTGTTTCCACATGAGACTGATCAGAAAACGTCGAGAAAACTTCAGCTTCCGGTATGAATGTCCCAGCAAGGGGGACGCGAGAGGAAGAGGGGCAGGCGGTGCGCGGGCAGGTGCTCCGTGTCAGACCTGACTTCTCTGTGAGCGGGAGCCCAGCCGCGATCCAGGACGGATGGACTTGGCACCGCGGGCTCACCCCACCGCCCCCGAGTTCTCTTGAGTCTCTGAGCCCCGGGAGGAGAATCTACAAAAGGAAGAAAGGAAGGCCAGAGAACTTTCTCCCTAAGGCCCTGGGCAGAGAGGAAATCTTAGAGGCCTGGGTCACAGTGAGCCCCCAGTCCTGCTCCTGGGTCCAGGCACCAGAGAGGCGAACGGAGCAGAGCGCTTCTGCTCTCCGCCCGGGCGTGCAGCTGATGTAAGAGGGAGCGCGGCCGGCCATCCGCCGCCCTCCGTGAGCCGTCTGCCTCCCCCAGCTCACCCACCGACACCTCTGCCCCCAGGACTGGGCTGCAAATGCACCCTGAGGTGGAGGCCGTGGGTCACGGATGCCCAGGAGATCGGCCCCTGCTGGGGACAAGGACAGCGAGACTGGGCAGAGGGGGTGGGATGGACCGGGAAGGCCTCAGCCAGAATCAGAGGGAGGCTGGGGTGGCCTGCACGTCGTCCTGAGCGGAGACAGGCGGCCAGACCTCCAGGTAATGGCCACCACCACCTGGGAAGCAGGTGGCCCCCAGGAGGGCACGAGTGTGGGCCAGGCAGCTCTGTCCCATGATCTCTGGCAGGAGACTGAGAGGCCAGGCGCCAACAGGCAGCATTCCTGATGGGGGCAGGGGGAGGGAGCACAGAGCACCACTGCCTGCGGGGGAGGGGTCAGTGATGAGGGGACACCAGACCCTGGGAGAGGAAGGCTGGGCCCAGGGGCCAAGGGGAGGCTGTCAGCCTGTTCCTGACATGGCCAGCTAGTGGGGCCGCAGCACAGTCAGCCGGGCCCTGACCCGCAGGCTCCAGTGCCTCCCGTACCGTCCTAGCATACTCGGTCCGCTCTCCAGTTGGGTGTGCACCTGCTCCTGATGTCCCTTCCAGCGCCAACAATCTCCGTGGCCCCGATTTAATCTCTAGCACTTAAGAGAGCTGCAAAGCGTGCGGACGGGCGCTCACGGGTTTGGAGGCCGTGCGTGTGCGCAGACGAGAAACGGTGCTGCAACCCCACGGTGTGTCCTTCCAAACCAACAGGAAGGCCACCGCTCCTGAAAGGAACGGTCAGCTCTCCAGATATGAGAGCTAAATGCTCTATGTTTGCAACAGATTCTTTCCTACTCGCACGTACAAGGTGCTGAGACTTCAACGTATCTTCTCGGAGGGACACAAATGAACCCATAACATGCCCCCACCTTGGGGACAGCCTGCCTCCTGTGACAGCCAACACGGGGGTGACTGACTTTGGGACGACTTTGAAGGGCTGTTCTGGCTGCAGAGGGCCCCTGGGACGACCTGAGCCCACTGTTCCAGCATCGTCCCCCAACTTCTCCCCCCAACGCAGCCAGGCAGCCTTCTGTCCTTCCCCACAGAATGTCCCAAACTCTATTCTCTGGCTTGGGGGAGCTTCCTGGGGAAGCTCCACACAGGGCAGCCAAGGGAGGGTCTCTCCTCACAGATGTTTAATAAAAGGCCAGACTTGTTCTCATGCTCTTGCCCAGAACATTCCAGAAGCTGCCCCTGGGGTAGCATAAATTCCATTTATGAACACACGTGCCCCCCCCCGCCCGCTGACATGGCCCACCGTGGTTGGGTGACCTGGTGTACAAGTCTCAGTCTTCCGACTTCTAGCGACGTTCAGCTATTTAGTCATGTCTTCATCTAGAGCCATCTGTGTGGCCTCTGCTATACGCCAGGCTCCTGCCGTGGGACCAGGACACCCAGAACTCTGGGTCACAGCTCCTTGCCCTCAGGCAGCCCCAGTTCAGGAGGGAGAGACACAAGCAAATGCCTGCAGTACAGAGGGACAACGTGGCAGGAATTCCCAGCATGCAGTGGGGGGGGGGGGGTCCCGAGAGGAGGGGACCAGCCCCAGATGGGGTGGGGAGACCTACGACTCCTCGGTGACCGGGACAGGATGTGTCCCGAAGCACAGTGCTCGTGCTGGGGGGACAGCTCTGCAGGCACACCCTGGCCTGTCCTGGGAGGCACGAGGGATTTGGTGTGGCTGGAGCAAAGGCAGGGCAGGGGCCGAGCCGTGAAGGGGTGCGAGGGGCGAGGCAGGGAGCAGGCGGCCAGCGCTGCTGCTCGGGGTGGCATCAAGAAGGCTCGCGGGGTCCTGTGTGCGGGTGGGCGAATCCTAGACAGTGATGAAGATTCAGGGCAGAAGTCGTGCCCCCCGGCCGGGCCCAGGCTCTGGCGATGGGCCCACGAAGCGGCCTCTGGTGTCCCTCCCGGGGAAGGCGCCGTCCGAAACGGCCTGGAGGTGAGCTCCTGCGAGGCCCACGCTGCTCTCTGGGGACCCTCTGACGCGCAACACTGTTCCGGTCACTGCCACGCACCCGGGGCCTCAGCCACTCTCCTCCGGGAGCCACGTGGAGAGAGTCCCCGTCAGAGGGACGTTTCTGGAATTCGGAATTCTGGAATTCGGAATTCTGGAATTCTCCGCCTTCTTTCTGGAATTCGGCCTCAGAAGCTCCAACAGGTGTCGGCACTCCCCACTGAAACACTCAAAGAAATGGTTTCTGTGTGACAGAACTGCTTGTTGTGCGTTTGCCACCCTTCCCTGGGCTCCCTGGAAGGCGAGGGCGATGCGCAGAGGAGAGCCTCGCAGGGTCTGCGGCAGCACGGCGGACTCCACACCCCGCCCGGGCGCTTCAAGTCTGCGGCTGCCCCCCACGCTCACCCCCGTCCCGTCAGATCGCCTTTCCAGCTGAAAGGAAAAAGTGCACGTGAGCCCGACACTGAGCCAGCGGCGCCTGCCTGTCCCCGCCGAGAACCCCCGACGCGAGGACAGGTGTCGGACCTCGCGCTGGCCGGGTCCCCTTCTGTCTGGGTCCGGCTCGCCACATCGCTATCGCCGGACGTGTGGCTCGGGCTACCGCGGAGTCCAACCCCTCACCTCCTGTACAGACTAGAAAACTCAACCGAAAGGGGCAGGGACTTTGTGGACAGCAAGCTACACAAGCAAAATCAGATAAAATATTTCCAGAAGATCGAGGAATGCACGGACAAGTGCACGCACCTCCATCCCGCAGGTTTAAAGCCAGCTGCGGGCAGCTCTCCCAGGCCTGCTCAGGCCCCGCCACGGCGTCTGATGCTGGCGGGGGCGGCGGGATTGGTCACGGTGTCTGGCCGGGGGCCTGGGGAAGGGAAGGCGGTAAGTAACTACGGGTCCCCTGCCCCTCCCTTTCCTGCTCTGGGGGTCTCCCCTGATCCAATCCATTCCGCATGGGGGCTTATTTTTTTTTTCAATTAACCCTGTCCTTCTCCTTCACCCTCACCAGATACCCTGAGCAAAGCACTGGCTGAACCTCAGCTCCAATCCACACGTCCAATCCCAGACTTCTCACCTGACAGGAAGCGCCATTTCCAGCCCAGAGAGAGGGAAGAAGGCTCCTGGTCATGCTAACTACGTTTACAGTGTTGGAGCCAGGCAGCGTGCGGTCCAGGGAAGTGAGAACCGGTGAGGCCTCATCCCAGCTCCAGTGCAAGACGATGCAAGAAGCCGGGAGGGGAAGAAAGAAGCCTTCTGCTGCAGGGACAAGAAAGTGCCACCCAGGATCCCAGAACGGGGAGAAGGTGAGTTCTAGAAACAGAGTGGCGAGACTGGCCACTTTTGAGCCAAATTCCAGTGTGTAGGAATGTTGAAATAAGCGGCAAGAAGAAAGGGGCTCATCACCGGGGCAAGTGGACAGTCTGTAGCTCCCATCTCATCGCACTTTGGTAAGGTCCAAAAAAGCCTCCTGGGACAAGCATGAGGCCAAATCATCTTTGTTTTGGGAAGAAAATTGTCCACATCTGTCCACAATTCTTCGCAAATGAAAGAAAGAAAGAAAGAAAAAAGCAGCAGCAGCATCTCAAGGTCAAAGTTGAGAGAGAGGGAACTGTGCCTCAGAGTGACCAGAAGGGAGGCAGAGTGAGGCACAATAGGAAAGAAAAGTCCAGACACAAGGAATAAGACGAAAAGAGTCAGTGTCCCTACATCTGGTAGGTTCTGGAAGAGAAAACCTAGAGGAAATGAAGGAGAGCCAACGGACAAAGGGACCAGCAGCCACGGACGCGCAGCCTCAAGCAGGATCTCACATCTGGACAACACGACGACAGACCACAGACAAAGAGAAGATCTGGAAAGCAACAAGAAGCAAGGGGCAGATCTCTGCAGGGCCCTGGGTGCTCGTGGACAGTGTCCGTGGACAGTGTCCGTGGACAGTGTCCGTGGGCAGCCAGCGCAAACCAGAATACGACGGGAGCTTATTCTCAAAGTGCTAAGAAAACATTTCATGGTCAAAACAGGACTGCATCGTCCTGCATAGTGAAACCATCATGTAAGAGTGATGGAAAGAATTCAGATTTTTATAGACAAATAGAAACAAGTGAATTTACCAATAGGCCTTCATCATGGGAAACACCAAAGAAACTATTTCAAAAAGAAGAAAACTGAACCCAGAAGGAGGACAGAAATGAGCAAAGAAGGTAGGAAATATGCCAGAAAAGCAGAACCGGTACTGACGAAATACAGCATCGTGATTAATATAAGGGGTAATAAAAACAAGGGAGAACTCAAGTACCACACAAAAAGACATGGAAAATTTGGTAAATGATGATAGTGAAAACACTCTAAAATTTGTGTATTTTATACCAAATGCTTGGGTGGAGGATAGAAAAATGGTAAACCTTTATAAACTGCATTAAATACACATATTAAGGACAACTACTAAATAAAAAATAGGCAATTTTCCAAGAGGTAAAGAAGAGTAGAGTTTATCTCAAAATATTAGAAGTAACAGAAATTTTAAAGAGCAGGGTGAACAGAAAGTAGGAAATAAGATTGTAGGAAAGAATTAAAATATCAACAATTACAATAAAAATGGCTAAACTTGGTTGTTAAAAGGCAGAATCTGTCGGACTGGATTTTTTTCTTTAGGACGGCCTTATGCTGTTTACAGGACACACCTAAAACGTAAGTACTCCTATTTGAAATCAACGGATGGAGAAAGAAATTGCAAGCAAATATTTATCAAAAGAAAATGAGTTTAGTTATATTAAAAGGGGGGGGGAGACCACGTGCTTCCTAAGACAGCAAACTTACCATCTAATGGTGAAAAAAGCACATCAGAAAGTTCTAACAGTCTTGAGCGTGACACAGCTAACAACACAGCCTCAAAATAGATAAAAGCCTACCCTTTGGGGGCCCTCTTTCCGCACTCACAGAAACAGAACCAGACATGCTGGAGAAACAGTGTGGTGAGGACTCCGGGAAGCGGCAAAAGGGAGTCATTAGAAGGAAAGGGCTGCCTAGAGTGGGTGGCCATTAGCAAGCAGAAACACACCCACCTTGCGTGCACTGTAGCGGGACAGGGTGGATACAGCGGGGCTTCTGGAAGCTTCTGGACCACTCTGAGGTCGAGGGTCCTTTGAGAAGTTGTTGGAACCTACGGATCGCCCTCTGTTCCCCAAAACTGTGCACCTACAGAAAACATCACTCATAATATCAGGGATACTGAAGAACACCCCTGAACTTTTCCAGGTCTTTGATATAAACAGAGGAAAGTGGGGCACCTAGAAACCACGAAAGATGACAGAGAGCTGACAGAGACTGACAGAGAGCTGGGTGGCAGCTCGTTCTGAGGAGGTCACGAAAGGGATAATTTCTGAGCCAAGGCTGAAGGACAAGAGCAAGCCACGCCCTGATGAGAGCCGTTCCTGGGCAGAGCGACGTGCAGACATCAGGTGGGGCTGGCTTGGTGGCGCGAGGGCCCAGGTGGGACACAGGTGCCCTCATCAGGTAGTGGGAGAGTCTTGTCTTGGTGTTGACTGGGGAAGAGCGATCACATGTTGGTTTGAACGAAACCCAAGTCTTTGCGGGCTGGATCCGCGTGATCTCCAGAGCAGGTGGAAATGAGCCCTGCTGGCAGGCAGCCTGAGATAAACAAGTTTTCCAAGGGGACACAGAGGAAGCCACCAGAACAAAGGAAACAAAGAAAGCCACGCAAGGCCACTTTGCAGCTGCAAAAATGACTAACCCTCCTCCTAGAATCGCCCGCAGGAGAAGGCCTTGAGCTCCTGGGTGGGCACGCTCCCTTGCTACAGCAAGCCTCAGAACCCAGTGCAGAGACTACGAGAATGTTTGGGAATGTGTGCGGTGGGTAGCTCTCTCCAGTGGACTGCAACACAATCATAACCATATTGGCCTGCATTATTCTTTCCAGCACCCAAGCAGTTTGCTAGGAACTTTACACGGAGTTTGAGACATTTCACGTTGCCATAACCCTCGGGGTGACTGCTGTCATTACCACCTTCTTCCCGGGGAGTGGGATGAGGCTTGGCTGGGAGAGGAGAAAGCAGCCGGAGGGGATTTAGACCCAGCTGGTCCCATGAAGGAGTTGCGTTCCCACAGCTCCACATCAACACAGCTACTCTCAGCATTTGAGCACTGGTGAGGGCAAGAGCCAGCGCTCCGATCCACGTCGGACCCCCAAGTGTTTGCTCATAACCACCATATTTGCCACCTTCCTGCACAGAAAGCCAGAAAGTGACTTTCAGCCTAATGCAAAATGCAAGCAGCATCCCAGTCTAGTGCACTTGAACCCAGGGATGCAAGATGCAAATGCAAATACATTCTCATTGCCAGGAGGCACTAACCGCTCTAACAGAGAGGGGCCTGGAATTCAGACATGCCCTTAGTGTTGGGAACGCAGAGCAAACATCTTTCTTCTACTACACAACTGTGACCCTTTAAGGGGTGTCCCCAGGTCCCGGCTGAGTTTGTGGTCTCCCAAGGACCCCTCCTGATTTAGAGATTCTGCACCAGTTTGTAGACCCAATGTGTCTGAGACAGCTGTTGGCCTTTACAGGAATCAAAACAAGTCTAATATGGGCAAAAGCATAAGCAAGAAATTACGAAAGTCCCATCAGTAGATAAAACAGTCTTCAGCCCGCTTTGGTTTTGCAGCTCTAAAGCTAACTCTTGGACCCCTCACCAAATATCACTTCCTCTCCAAAACCACTGTCCAGTGTTCTTCAACAAGGCTTCCGTGCCTCCCGTGTTTAGAAGAGAACAGAAGATTTCCTTGGACTGGGATACAGACCTCTGTGCCCCTACCCACTTCCCTCCTGCTTTGAAAATGCAGAATGGGGATGCCTGGGAGTCCTGTCCCCTTCCCCAGTCCCCAGCCCTGGTCCGGGGAGGTGACACCTCACCTTGGCCCCTGGGCACCTCCTGCTCGTACTTTCAAGTCGTAGGATTCAGGCGTCTCACCGGGAGGCTGCAGAGGCAGACCCAGAATCTGGCCAACAGCTGGAGGACAGCGGCCAACCCATGGGTCTATAATGGAGCGGAAAAAGAGCCCATTCGCCCGACGTGCAGCAAACTCACAGACCGGAGCCCGGCTCCTGCGGTGAGGACTGAGGGCCTGCGGATGCTACGACCCCACCCGGGAGAATGGGAGATCGTGCTCCCAAGTCTGGAGCCCCCGGATGGCTCGCAAGTGAGGGTTTTTAAAGGCGAAGCTTGGGGCAGGGGCCTCCTGAGAAAGTGGGCGCCACTGACTGCGGGCCCGAGAGGTCATGTGAGAGAACCTGCTGCTGCTTCACCTGGGTCCCCAGAGGCGAGCGCATCTCAAGGGGCTTGCAATGTGACAAATGTCTCTGTTCCTTTTTTTAATGCTTTATTTAAATTCAGTTTAGTTAACATATACTGTATTATTAGTTTCAGGGGTAGAACTGAGTGATTCATTACTTGCGCAAAGACTGCTCTTTCCGTCTCGTGCTTTCCCTAATGCCTAACCCCCAGGGGCCCATCCCCCACTCCCCTCCAGCAACCCTCAGGCTGTTCCCTGTAATTAAGAGTTTCTCGCGGTCGGCCTCCCTTTCCCTTCCCCTACTATGTTCATCAGTTTTGCTTCTTCAATTCCACATATGAGTGAGATCGTATGATAAGTGTCTTTCTCTGACTTATTTCACTTAGCGTGATACCCTCTGGTTCCATCCGTGTTGTTGCAAATGGCAAGATTTCATTCCTTTGGACGGCTGAGTAATATTCCTCTGTGTGTGTGTGTGTGTGTGTGTGACATTTCCCTTATCCCCTCATCTGTCGATGGACAACCGGGCTCTCTCCGTGGTTTGGCTATTGTGGACATGGCTGCTATAAACATTGGGGCGTGTGTCTTTATTCTTCATGTTAGGGATTTCATTAGGTACTTCTGGTGTCAGTGTCTTTAGGGCAGTGCTGATTCATTACTTGTCCTACGGGTCCCTGTGAAGAAGAAGCAGATGTCCCCGTCTCTTAAGCCTGGGCCAGCATGTTCCCTGCTGGTCCGGCTGCACCCAGGGATAATACAATCTGACGAGACAGGTGACAGGTGCCAGCTTCGGAGGGCCAGGCCTGTGTCATCTGACTCTGAGTTCCCACCCCCTCTAAACTCTCTGGACTGAGTTTCCTCATCTGTAAACAGAGAAAATAAGACCCATTTGTATGACTCAGGTTTCCTAAAGAAAAAGAATGTACTGATACAAATATGCAGAGTTGGACAGGCAGGCAGATGGACAGACAGAGACAGACAGACCTGTTATAAGGAATTGGCCCACGGATCACAGAGGCTGACAAGTCCCCGGAAGCACAGATGGCAAGACAGAGACCCCCCACAGCCAACGGCGTAAGCTCTAGTCTGGCAGGCTCAGACCCAAGAAATGCTGGTCTCCCAGCGTAGGACCAAAGGCAAAAAGAGACCAATGTCCCAGCACGGCAGTCATGCTGAAGAACTCTTCTCACTCGGACTTCTTGTTCTATGCTGGTCTTCCAGTAACTGGACCAGGCGCACGGGAAGGGCGATCTGCTCTACTCAGTCTACAGATTCCCGTGAACTTGCTCTTGGGAGACAAGCTGCTGGGGGTCACTGGACTTTGCTGGACATGAATTCTTGGGGACACCCACATTCTAGACCCGATTCTTCCTGGAAGAACCTACCTGAGCGCGAACACGCCCAGCACAGACGTGCCCGGAGCTGGAGGGCGCTGGTGACCGCCTTCCCAGCCGGCTCTCACCGGCAGGGCCAGGTCCGGCCTGGGGGAGACTGTGGAAGTGGCTTCCCCACGGTCACCCAGGGGCAGGGCTGGAGCTGGGACGGAGGTCTGCCTGACACAAATCTACACCGTTTACCCAGCTGGGTGCTCTCGTCCACTCCCCCAGCCGGCCCAGCTGCCCCCCACCCTCCAGCCCGGCCCCCAGCCTCTCACCTGGGCGACACAGACAGCTGGAGGAGCTCGGGGTCCCCGGAGCAGGGGTGAGGTCTGCCAGACCAAGCTCGCGGTGGGGGAGGTAGACCTGCGGGGGTCAGCAGGGGTGGGCAAACCATGGGGGCTGAGGAAGCCAAGGGCAAGGCAGCCTGATCTGCTATGAGAGGGGACTGTCCTCGTGTCCCCCACAGAAAGGCAGGGGGACTGTCTCGCCTTGGTTTGCGAACAGCTCCTATTCTCATAATTAGCAACCCTACGAACCACTGAAACCCCAGTGCTTGGGCTGATGGGATCGCCACTGCTTCAGGTCCCCACAGACGGCATCCAAGCTAAAAATCACCCTGTAAGGACGGGTTTGGTTTTTAAAGACCCAGATCCTTCCATCCCACCTGGTAAACCCGCCCCCACCCCCACTTCCCGCCTCTCACTCCTGCACTCCTGAGTGGCAGCAGGTGGTCTCCAGTCCCTCCTGGATGGCTGGTGCCTGGGCCCTACCTGTCACTAACCATTTTGGGGGTATCACCCCCACCCAGAGCCACTTCGAACTGAGGGCTCTTTGTCAAACCCCGGTTTCCTCCGGCCCACGGCTGAATTCCTTCATGGACACCTCTGGACGTCACACTCATTTCCAGAACACCTCAAACCTTCAGGACACCCACCTTCTCTAAGCACCCCTGCCCCATGACATAACAGGAGAGAATCCCAGAGTTTGGAGCTGAGGGAAGATGTATGGCTACAGGCTGCCCCCTGCTGCCCCAGATGTGCATCGCAATCATCGCCCGTTCAACTACTTTCACCTAAAAGGCAGGCATTCAGCTGCCCAGTAGTAGGAAGTTCCAGAATATAGAAAATAAAGAGGATGGCTCCAGATTATTTTTCCAGTGCTTAAAATGTCCCCAATTCCCAGGAACCCTGGGTCTTCAGAATACAAACCACTGAGTTTATGCGGGATGTTTTCCACTGTAAATACTAATTTAGGCAGAGACCAGAAATGGCGGTCAGCAGGGGTTCTGGCCCTGACACCCCATTTCCTGCCCACAGAGCCAGTAGGAGACAGGGTTTTCTGAGCTTTCTGAGCGCCCGGGCTCCGCACCAAACCCAGAGAAGATCAACCGTCCCTTACGAGGCCGTCACACTTCAGGGAGAAACGCAAGCCCTGAAGTGCTCTACAATTATTATTTTTAACATAATTATCTATCAGGGAATATTTAAATGATCTCCCAGAGCCTAGATGGGTATCGAAAATGTCGAGTGCCTAGTCGCCGGAAATCATCAAGGATGCTCGTGGGGGACACGAGGACTAGTTCAGTGTAAGCAGCGCAATCACGCAAGAGCAAAGCAGCCCCTGGGACCACCACCCTCGGCGCAGCCCGCTGGCAGGACCGCCCTTCACGGGGCTCCGGGAACCTACATGTCCGGAGGGTTCCCTGCCTTCCCTGGTAAGAGTGACTCCCTCTGCCTAAACTATGCTACAACATGGTTCATGCGGAAGACGGGCTTTCCTTCTGGGACTCTGGGATCTGGGGACGTGCTACACAGAGGGGCCTACACACACATGATCCCCCACACACACCCTGTGGAAGCCCTGGGCACGGAGTCTCTGAAGAGCGTACTTGGTCAAGGCACCTGGGTGGCTCAGGTGGTTGACGCTCAGTCAGCTCAGGTCATGAGCTCAGGATCCAGGGATCGAGCCCCACGTGGAGACTGCTTGACATTCTCTCTCTCTCTCTCCCTCCCGCATCAGGCTCTCTGCTCAGCAGGGAGCCTGCTTCCTCCTCTCTCTACCCGCCTCTCTGCCTTCTTGTGATCTCTGTCTGTCAAATAAGTAAATTTAAAAAAAAAAAAAATCTTAAAGAAAAAAAAAGCTTGTGCCTGGTTTCCTCCGAGCACTGCAGGCTGAGTCCTGGGAGTCCTCCTAGCCCATGGTTAAGCTAGGGGTGGTGTCAGCGACCCCAACACACAGCTTCTGGTTCTGGTGGGGACCGGCCCAACTGGCACACTCGAGCCTGGCTGGAGAGGTGCTCTGTACGCTGCGCGTGGTGAAAATGTCCACACCCTCCGACTCGGTCATCCCGTTCTAGGAACACGTCCTGTCGGCAACAGTGCAGCAGACGGAGGCACAGACACCCATCGGAACGAATGCCAAGTCCGGGAACAGAGTAAATGCCCAAGAACAGGGAAACGGCTAAGTATATTGTGACACTCCAGTTGTACGAAACTGATTCAAGGGAGGAGTATAAAGATGATGAAGACAGACATGAAAAGATGTTTCCGATGTTAAATTTTTTAAGGCTGAGTAAATTGACTGCAAAGAGCAAAAGTGTTCAAGTGAAACCGGCTGCGGTGACCAGGGAGCGTGGACTTCTCCAACCTAAATTACCTTGAACGCTGCTGTTGTCATCATCTGCGAACCTTCTGGGGACTCGGCAGGAGCAGCTGGAAAGGTGTGAGCGGCGGCCCTGATCCGTCTGCTTTCACCACCTCTCATGAAGCCTTCAGGGAGTGCGCGTGGGGAACCTGAGTTAAGCCAGTTTTCACCTGGGAGAGAGAGATCTAGGGGACAGGAAGGAAGCCTAAACTAAGCAGGCAAAGACTTTCCCCACTGCAGTCCCGGCCCTCCCGGAGCCCCGCCTCTCCCTGCGCCTCATCTGGTGACCCCCATTTCTGCTTGCTCCCATCTCTGCTCAGTGACGTCACTCCGGCTCCACAGGCTCCCGACGGGAACCTCTTCCCCTGGCCCGAAGTGGGAGCTCCCGCCCAGGCCTAGCCCTCGGCCAGCAACTCGGGAAGGGGCGGGGTCTACAGGTGGTGGGCGTGGCTTCTCGAGCAAGCCCCACCCCACCTGGCCCACAGGGCGGTCGAAATCTCTCAGGTTGCTACCACCTGGCCCAGGATGAAGAGTTCTACCAGAACCTACCTTAAGGTCCTTCTGGGATTGAGGGAAATCCATTAAAATACAGCTCCAGCAACCCCTAAATCCAAGGATTTTTGTCCTGTCCTGGAAGGTTGTATAGAAAGTTACATCACAAGGTGTGGGGTGTAAAAGGGGCAATGACTTGCTCAAGGACATCCAGCAGATGTCCTGGCAGAGCTGGCAGAGCTGGGACTGGAACCCAGTGTCCTGATTCCCTTTGGGGGGTCCCCCAGGCTGGGCTTACGCAGACGCACCCAGAGTGGATCTGGACACTTTTTGGCTCAGTGACTGAAGAAAGAGAATGTGTTCAAGCTGGACTGGCAGGCGAAGTCTTTCTTTCTGCAACATTTTTATTTTGAAAAATTACAAACATATAGAAACGTTGAAAAAAGGGTACAGTGCACAACCATATACCCATGACTAGATTGTACAATTAACATTTTGTTGTATTTGCTTTGTCACATTTCTATTTGTCCCTCTACCATCTGTCAGTCTGAAATAGTTTCTGAATTAAAGACGAACCCGCACAGAAATATTCAGCCTCTCTATACATCAAGCCCTTAGTCATCCTGGATGTCCCTGCTGGCCTTTTTGGTCCTGTTCCTTGTCTCTGGAGCATGTGGCCAGGTATCTGAGCAAACTGCATGTCTGTTCCAGGCTGTTCCAGGCTGCTCCACGCCTCAGCCTGCCACTGAGCTTACAAGAAGCATCCCATGCAGTGGGCACTGACCGTCTGTACACACACACACTCAGGGGACCTCTCCCAGAGTTTCAAGGAGGTCAGAGCTGCCACTTCTCGGCAAGATAGGGACTGGTCCTGGCTGTGCTGGGGGCCCAGCTGCCGAAGAGTTATTCAGCCACCGGGACAGCCTCCTTCTCGGCCCCTGGGCATTCACCCCATCCACCTTTACTGGGAAAACATCAGGATCGTAGAAGGCCAGCCTGCCTGTCCCAGCTCTGGAGGAAGAACACAGAAGAGAGGAGAGACAGCCCCACTGGCCCCACAGCCTCTACTTTCAGACTGATGTCACTCGGGCCCCCCTCAGGTGAGTGCTGGCTGTCACCCCGTCTCTGCTGCAGCCCTCTGCCTGAAGCCAACGTGGGCTTCCCCACCTGGGCCGTGGCCGTGCTACTCCCAGTCCTCTTGTTCTTTCCTGAGGGTTCTGGTTCTTTCCCTTGTGCACCAGCTGGGAGGAGTGCCTGAGGGCACCGGCTGAGGCCAGCAGGAGGGGCCTGGAGCCACAGAGCGACCTGGGCCCCACTGGGTCAGAGCAGAGTCACAGCCAAAGGCTCAGAGCATGAATCCCTGCCCTCTGGTTCTCTTTGTTTCCTTCAGATGATCTAAAGTCAAGGCCAAGCCTCAGGGTAACCTAAGGACCTTGGACAGGCACTTAATTTTACTGGCGAGGGCCTCCGTTCCCTCCTGGGTTGAATGGGGTTGGAAATCTATGTCTCGGAGGACCCGGCGGGTTGAGCCATATGAACGATGGCTTTGTTAACCTTCCAGGCTGATGCGGCTAGAACAGGTATTAATGGCAGAGTCACTAATTTCCCCTCACCCGCCCCTGCTCGAGCCGAGCATCGTCCCCCACATCCCAGCATCCAGCATCGGCTGTGGCAGTTGGAGGCCTAGGCCCAAACCCCCGCATCCTGTCTGCTGAGGAGCCGGGACCCGGGGCTTTTCTTATGGCCCCAGAAGCCAGGGCTTTGGTCTCCCCCATCCCAGTGCTGTTTTGGGGTCTCCAGCCAGGGGGCCTGGGGTCAGAGCTGAAGAACAGCTGAGCCAGGCCTGGCACAGACGCAGAAACTCTCTCCAACTGCCCCCCCACCGGGGTTCAGATGTCACACACACACACTGGGAGCTGCTGGTCCCTCGTCCCCTCGGCAACAGTCAACACAGGCAGACGCTGGAAACACAGCTCGGCTCAAGCGCCCTCCCCAGCCCGCATCAGCCACTCCGGGCTTGGGGTCTAGACAGCTAATGAGGGGGACCCCTGCACAGACTTCCCAGGGGTTGGGGGGGTCCCGGAGCGGTCCAAGTTCAGACCGGAGCCGCCGCGCTCTCTCTCTCTCTCTCCCTCTAACTCTCCAGTCTCTATTTCTCTCTGTCTCTGTGTTACACACACACACACACACACACACACACACACCCATGGGGAGCCGCCCTGCCCCAGGGTTCCCGAGAACCACGTCAGCTGGGTACCGGCTGCCCTTGACCAGACTGTCAGCCTTGGACTCCACAGCCCCGGGTGGCCCTGCGGTGGGCAGGGGTCTCTCCGGCAGTCGCCAAGCCCCCCAGGCCCCAGAAGCAGAGCGGTTGGGCCAGGGGACAGACGGTGTGAGGCAGGATCAGCTGTGGAGGGAGCTCGTGGAGGCCGAGAGGAGGGGCCAACAGCGCTGGTGAGTGCCCTGCCCGACCCCCAGCCTAACTCAGGGTCTAGGAAGCTTCTGGAAGAAGAGAAATCCATGAGAAGGAGGAACCCAGCAAATGGGTGCTGATGGAAAAGTGTCCTGGGCCCACCTGGGGCCTCGAGGGTGGAAGGGAAGGGGGGCAGGTGACCCACCCACCGGGTGACTCGCCTCTCTCATTCCGGGGTCCCACCGGCCTTTGGAAGAATCCCTCACGGGCGGGCCAGGAAGTCATGGCAGCACTGGCCGGGGGGGGGGGGGGGCGAGGGGAGCACCCTGGCCCTCTGACCCAGGTGAGAGACATCCTTCACGCGTTTGTTCAATCCAGACGTTTCTAGGATAGAGCCACCATCAGGCTGCAGTGAGGGACAAGGCAGGCCCAGACCCGGTTCCTTGGCGCCTCTCTCAGGACAGGGCCGCGCAGAAGCGAGCAGAGAGAGGACGAGGGTCAGGCAGTGAGGGGAGGGTGGGCGCCTTCTTCTTACAGAGGCCCCTCCGGGGAGGCACGTTGAGGCGGAGACCTGAAACCTGAGAATAGGCCGAGAAGAGTTCGGTGTGTTTAAAAACAAAGCAAAGCAAAGACTGTCCCTGTGGCGGCTGGGAGCCCCAAGAGGAGCAGTAGGAGGGACACCTCACACACTGGACGGTCGGATGTGTCCGTGTAGTGAGGCCCCAGCGAGGGCTTTGAGGAACAGCACAATGTGATCTGCCAAAATCTGAGGAAAAATTCAAGCCATGTTTTTGTGGTCGGATTCTGACGACTGCGGACGGGCTGGAGTGAGACTGTGTGCGGTGTGTGCGGTGTGGGGGCTCTGTGGGGTGTAGGGGATGGGGTGTGTGTATGTGTGTGGTGTGTACGTGTGTGTGTCTGCTGTGTATGGTATGTGCATGGTGTGTATGGGGGTGTGTGTATGTGGGTTTGTGTGGTGGGTGTAGGGTCGTGTGTGTATGTGTGCTGGATGCGGGGTGTGTGTATGTTTGGGGGGCAACCTGAGCAGACTTGGGGCTCTGTGAGTGCGCAGGAGAACCGGGCGCTGAGCGGCTGTGGGCGCGGGGACAGGGGTTCGGGGACTGTGCCTCCAGCTCCGGGGTGAAGACGCGAGAGCTGAGTGGGGTGTGAAATGCCAAACCACATCCAGGTGGCCTCCCTGGAGGTGGCGGAGTGGCACCAGTCAGGAGCTGGGCGACGGCCCCACAGGACAGAACGCGGGGAGGAGGCCAGGCGTTGAGGAGAGCGAGAAAGGAAGTGACCGCTAAGGGACAGGGGGTTTCTCTTTGCGGTGACAAAAAGAGCGGGGAGGGTGCATGACTCTGAGTGTACTGGGAACCACTGGACCAGACCCTCTGCACGGGGGACCCTTACAACATGTGGATCTACTCTCGACGGAGGCAGCACTCACAGAACGCTGGTGCGGCAGGCGTGACAAGCCCCCCCCCGGAAGGATGACATGTGTCCCGAGCGATGAGGCCACAGCACTCAGCTGGCAACAGTCACTTGCTGGACAGCAAGTAGCCAGGAGACCGAGAGAAGCTGCCAGAAAAGAAGGGGTCACAGACCCCAAGAAGAAAGAGTTCAGGGAAATCCGGAGCTGTGCTCCCAACAGGAATATGGCAGGAGCCATCTGTAGAATTTTCCATATTCTAGTCACAGCCTTAAAAAAGGTGACAAGAAACTAGTGAAATCCTTATTAAGGATGTATCTTGTCCAAAATATTATCTTTTTGGCATGGAGTCAATATTTTTAAAAGGGGATAATTGACATTCTTCTTGGCACCAAGTCTTTTAAATCAGGCCTGTATCTGAAGTCTCAGGGCCCAGGAGATGTGCCCCATAAACCCACCTCCTGGGGTCTTTCTAGACAGAGAAACTGAGGGCCCAAGACCACAGTGACCTCGCTCAGGGCCACACAGCCAGCAAAGCAGGCAGCAAGCAGAGCGAGGGCAGGAACCCAGAGTTCCCGCCTCCTACCTCACTGGCTCTCGCTAAGTCTTCGTGTGGCTCTGAGGTTAAGGTCCCTGCTTTCTGTTAGTTCAAAACCAAAGCTCTTGGAACATGGCTACCGCGTGACAAGCCAGGGGTGATGGTGAGTGGAAGGGTCAGGACACCTGGGGAGGATGGGGGGAGAGGAAGCAGGGGGAAGCTGATGAGGGAACAGGAACCCCAGGAAGGGTCAGGTCGGGAGGTTCCCAATGACTCAGGAGGGTAGCTTGAAGACAGGGAACTCAGTCTGAAGTCTGACTATGGAACAATGAGGCAACTTGGAAAGGAACAGAAAACAACCTCTAGGGAAAAAAAAAATCTATAACGTTGAAATACAAAACACAACTGAAGTGAGCCTTCATAAACCCAGATTCATCACAATTGCTCAGAAAGACAAGGAGGGGGAACACATGGAACCCTGGAAAACAGAGCAAGAAGATCCCACATACCTTCCAACAGAGCTCTCCAAGGGGAAACTGGGAGAGATCAAATACCGGAGGGGAAAGCGTCTTGAGAATTTTCTAGAACCGCAGAAATGCACGCATGCATGGATACTGGAGAGTGTCCTCCACAACATGAAAGTAAACAAGGAAGGAAGGCCCAGGACCCCAAAAGCGGAGACCCCCAAGGAGAGGTCAGGACAGCAAGAGGGGGTCTTGGGCAGCAGCCCTCGTGGCAGCAGGGCGACCTGGGTTCCCAGACTGCAGCTTCTACAACAAACTTGAAAAAGAGGGTAGATTACCCGTCGCGCTTGCCTGTGTGGGAGATCATAGGGGGAGGGGCTTTACAATCTTGTTGGAGGGTTTAGAATCAGTGAGCTGTACACAGCTAAGAAAACCAGGAAAAAATGTGATCATAAACTCTAGAAAAAAACTCCAGGTTGTCCAAGGAACGATTGGAGATCCCATGGTCCTAGATAGCCACTCTGTGAACAGTATCTAGAGAAGCCCGAGGGTATGAACAACGCACACCGGTCCTCCCAAAATCTACGACACAATCATTTTAGAAGAAATGAGGGAAAGGAAACGGAGCACGAAAGCTAACTCAGCATCTCCCATAACAGAAAGTCCACAGATACGCTTGCAGCGTCAAAAACTCAAGAAATGGCAATCTAGATTTATTATTCCAGAATATGACCATGGCAGACCCAAAGAAATAGCAAAAGGGCTAGAAACGTGACCGGAGGCTGTGGGGTTCGGGGGCTGGGAGGTTTGGGGTAGAGGAGCCTGTTTTTATTGTAAGTCTTACAGAATTGTTCAGCTTCTTAAAAACAGTTTAAAATAAAAATGAAATTAGCAGCCCTGTCCTGGTCTCCAGCCCAGTGCCCACCTTCCTCTGTGGCACACACTGCAAGGCTACCAAAAAAGTGAGGTTTTGGGGGGCGCCTGGGTGGCTCAGTGGGTTAAGCCTCTGCCTTCAGCACAGGTCATGATCTCAGGGTCCTGGGATCGAGTCCTGCATCGGGCTCTCTGCTCTGCACGGAGCCTGCTTCCGCTCTCTCTCTCTACCTGCCTCTCTGCCTACTTGTGATCTCTCTCTGTCAAATAAATTAAAAGTTAGAAAAAAATTATTTTAAAAAAGTGAGGTTTTTCTTCACAAAGTACTTAAGGGCTCCCACCGGGCTCTGAAAGCGCAGAGGGCTTGCACCCTTGCCTTCCCCATCACGGGCCACCACCACTGCGCCACACCTGCCACTCCGGGAAACGTCACTAATTATTGAAACACTGGCTCGGTGTAGAGTCGACATGGTTGGCTTAGGGTGTTTGTTTCACTTGATCCTTTTAGCTCCCGCGTGACGTAATAAATGCACCCACGGCACTGACTCATTCACCTGACACAGTGAAATCCATTTGCAAAAAAGAAGTCGCAGAAAGATGTGACACTGCCCCCTCCCACCCTGTGTTTTCCTTTCCAGGGCTCAGCACTGGAGTTTCCTGAAAGACTACGACCCCTTGGTAAGGCCAACGGCGTTCCCGTCACGCAGACGTGCACAGGGATGTGAGCACATTCATCTCACGTTTCCAGGGGACCTACTGTGTGCTGGGTGCGGGAATGGACGGAGACAAATACATATATACTGTCTTGTTTCAAGAAACTCGGGGTCTGGGGGAAAGAAAATGCTTAGAGCGCGTTTAGGTATTAGTTTTCTGCAGCGTTTCTAGATCTTATGATGACGAACCAGCTGGCAATGTTGGGTGTCCGCTTCGGAAATGCTTGTCCCCATGAGGATGTCAGAGTGGCAGTGAGTGGAGTGTGTGTGGTGTGCCGTTTGGGGATCAGCTTGGGTGAACATACGTTGTAAATGAATTCTCCTGCTTTTAAAGTCACCACTTCCAATCCGTCCTCCACGTTGCTACCAAGGTAATCTTCCTAAACCACAAAACTGGCTCTCTCTCTCCCCCGCTTAAAATCCTTCAATATACCTGCATTTCTCCGGGCGGCTCACAGCGCTTCCCATGATCTGCCTCCCCATGCTGACCTACACATTATTTTAGCCGTGCCTTTGTGCACGCTGTTCCCCTGCCTGAAATGCCCTTCCCGCCTCGGTCAATCCTATTCATCGCTCAAGGGCCTCCCTCTCTCTGGAAATCTGTCCTTCCTGAGCAGGCTCCCTCAGATCCTCCTGTTGGTTACTCGACAGCATATCCAATCCGCTCCTCTGAAAGAGCCTGTCACGTTTCGACGATCGACTTCACCAGGCTGGGGTCTCCCTAAGAGAAAGGAGAAAGCCAGCTTCCTCGCTGTCCCCCACCCACCAGCCGTGCCCTACCCCTCAGGACCTAACAGATACTCAGCACTCGGTTGATGCTGGATAAATGACCAAATGTTGGATGAATGTGGCCCTAAGGATGGTCAATGAACCAACCTGGAAAATGAGCAGTGGGCCAAGTGGTCCAAGCAGTGGCCACGCCTGGAGGAGGTTTAGGGGAGGTTTAACTAACTTCTGCCTTTCCAGCCTGCGGGCTCGCTGTCTGCCCTGGGATAGAAGGTGTCGTTCACGAGACCTGAAGTCCCACACCGAGCTCCTGGGCTGGGCTCCCAGCCTGCAGTCTCCCTGCCAAGGGCTGGGATTAGCAACCCGATCACGGACACCTGCATCACGCCCAAAGGTGTGGGGCCACCATGGCCCGGAATTTCCCAGGGGAACGCCAGGATCCTGTTACTGCACTGGTCCTATAACTGCTGGGGGACCCAGGGTAGCCCCGAGTGACCTTGACCCGAGGGCTCCCCAGACTGTTCTTGGTTCAGGCACAGACTCACTCAGTCCCCTTCCGGTCACATGCGCGAACGTTCAGGCCCCCAGCCTGGGAACAAACCCAAGTGTCATCCGTGGCGGGAAGGCTAAATAACGTGGAACATTCGTGCAAGCCTCCCGGGGGCGTGCGGCGGAGCAAGGACAACAAGAGAGCGGCGGCCGCACGCAGAAACGTGCACGGCCCTCGAACACACGTTCCTGAGAGACGGGAGCCACCGTCTCACAAGATAAATTTCAAAACCGGGAGTCCGAGAGGCAGCCCGGGCTGCCTCGGGGGTGGGGACGGAGCCTGGGGTCTGAGCAGGCGGGTCCAGGTCGCGTGGCACGTCCCCTTCTGGGGGGCTGCACAGACTTGCTCACGGCATGGGGCTCGTGGAGCCGGACGGTTATGATTTGCGGCCGTTTCTGGGTGTGTGTGACTTCAAGGAATTCTGAGCTCCCCGGGGCCCCACAGGGATGGAGACAGCTGGAGGAAGCCACCCGCTCCCTGCTCCCGGCTCGCCTCCCTTCCCTGCTAAGGGCTGGCCCCGTGCACACCTCTCCTCTGTGACACCTTCTGTCCCCTCTCCTCAGGGCAATAGGAAGGAGCCTGTGCAGCTGCCGGAGCACGTGTCTCTCTTTTCCGACACAGTCCCCAACTCCGCCAACCAGGTGGTGGGCAGCAGGGTGAACACGCCCCTGGGGCAAACCCTCATCGGGATGGACTTCTTCTGTGTCAGTGGAGTCCGGAAAAAGAAGCTGGAAGCCGAGCTGCAGCCCGTGTAGGGGGAGGAGGTGAGTGCCGGGGTGCGGCGGGGTGGGGTGGGGGGGCTGTGGGCTGAGCTGCCCCGCGGCCCCGGTCAATGGCCCACGCTTGTCAGCCAGCCTTTCCTCCTCTCCGCGCCCCGCACAACCTCTCCGAGGGCTCCACTGGCCCGTTTTCAGTCCTGAGATTAGGACTCCAGGAGCGTGTCCATGGTCCAGGCCCCGGCAGGGCTGGGGTCTCCCTCGCAGGGTCCCTGAGAGGCAGCCCTACGTTTGCAGTCACGAGCTCACTACCTGGGTTCAAATCCCGCCCTGAACTCCGAGCAGCTGTGTGATGCTGGGCGGGTTGTTGGAACCCTCTGTGCCTCTACCCGCCCCCTCCCCATAACATGGTGTATTTGCTTCCCACTGCTGCCGTCGCAAATGGCCACACACCGAGGGGTTGGAAGAGCACACGCGCTCCATCTTACAGCGCCCGAGCTCAGAAATCCAGACTGGGTCTCGCCGGAAGGAAATCAAGGTGTGCGAGTCCTGTGTTTCTTTCCGGAGGCTAGAGGCATCTGGTTCCCCGCCGCTTCCAGCCTCTAGAGGGAGGCTGTCCACATTCCTTGACCCGTGGTTTTCTCATCTCCCAAAGCAGAATGATAGCATCTCCAGGCTCCAAACCACACCCCCCTCTCCATCTTTTAGGATATCTAAGATAATCTCTCCATCTCACAGTTCTTAATTTAATCATGTTGGCAAAATCCCTTTCGCATGTAAAGGAACATATTCATAAGCCCTGGGGTTGGGGCATGGATGACTTTGGCGGCACTTTCTGTCTACAGAACTAATAAAAGTACTGATTCTACAAGGTTGTCTTGGAGATAAATTGGGTTTGTGTGTGTTACTGCTCAGAGCAGGGCCTGGGTCATGGTGATGACGGTGTGTTTGCAGAGGACGCCCCTCTCCCGGGAGCGAGAGTAGCCTCCTGGTGAGTGACGCAGGGGAGATGTGGCTCCTCACACGGGGGCTGCTGGGAGGTCAGCCCTTGGGTCAGCTTCATTCCCGTGTGATGGTCTGGGTGGTCAGGGGTGGGCCGGAGCCAACCCGGGGGGAGCCCCCATGCAGAGCCCGAGCTGAGGCTCTGCCGGCCGCCCTGGGAACCTGTGACCCGGACCCACTCCATGCGCTCTGTGCTCTGCGGAGGACCTGGAGGGACTCGGGCCTGGGCTCGGCCACAGCAGGAAAGGGGAGCAGGGGGCCTGGGCTCCAGATGAGCTCTTATTTCCATTGGAGAGAAAGGGTGGAAGCAAGAGATATTCTGGAGCTCCTGGGGGGAGGCTAAGTCAAGGTTAAATGCAGAAGCGGGGGGTCGGATCCCATGTAGACTGGAGAGAATCATCCAGATCTTTTTTGCCCAGAGGGAGGGCAGGAGGCCGGGGACAGGTGTGGGTTCTGCCACCTGCGGACAACACAGTTATCAAGCATAGACTCTGTACTCGGCACACTCGCTGAATGGTAAGGCTTATTGCCATGATTGCAAAGGCTTATTGCCATGATTTGACAGATTTGGAAACTAAGCCGAAGACATCGTTCAGTCTGGCCGGGATTCTACAGCCAGAGAAGAGCCGGACTCACGCCTGACTTTACCAAACCCAGTTCTCCTCGGCGGGCCTCAGTCCTCACCGCTGTGAAATGGGGGCGGAGAGACTGGGTCTCAGGATGGCACCTGCTCAGCGCGCTGTCTGTGGGCGTGCAAGCAGGCCCTGCGGCTCAGCGGGCCGCCGTCACACCGCGTGACACACCATGCCACTTCTTGCTCAAGGGTCTGCATGGACTTGGCTCCAGGCCTCGGGTTGAGGCCAAGTCTGTCCATAGGTCTCCCACTACCTTGGACCAACAACTTCCTAGGGCACGTTCTCATGGCACATCACCAGAGCCCAGGAGCCAACGCAAGCTGTGCAGAGCTTTGCGAGCCCTCATCCACTAGCCTGTTAGCAGCTGAACAGGTCACATGGCCACCCCCAGGCTCACGAAGGCAAGAAAGCACACCTCACCCCCGCAGGAGCGTCAGGAGGCAAGCACCGGCTGGGTCATAACCCCAAGAAAGAGGCAGAGGCTCTGCCTGATTGCACAAGGAGCTTTAGGCAACAGTTTTCTGCAGGTGGCTTAAAGCAACACCTGGCCCGGGGCCCTGGGTCACAGAGCTGCGCGCGGATGGAGCCCTGGATTCTGCAGGTCCCAGACTGGTCCTCTCCACAGTTGGCCGAGCCCTGCTAGAGGGAGGCACCTGTCCCTGCTCCAGCTTGTGCCGACCCCGCTGTGGGGTTGAGGGTCAGGGGCTCTCAGCCCGAGAGACTGTGGGAGTCCCAGCTTGGGGGCTCAGGGAGGAAGTCTTCCTGCAGGAGTCGTCACCAAGCTGGTCCTTGAGGAACAGCCAGGCAGGTGGGGAGGGGAAGGGGTTTCTGCTCAAAGGGACAGGCACCGCCAGGAAGGGCTCCAAGGCAGGGGAGCACCCACGAGGCCAGCCCTGAGCAGAGAGCCCCCCGGGAAGAGCTGCCTTCCGCACTCCGCAGCTCCCCTGCACGGTGTCATCACGGGAGACCCTCCCCACTACCAGCCGGCCATCCTGCCCTTCCCTGCCGCGTCTGCCGTCCCCTCCAGAGGACACCTGCTTCTACCGCCCCACATCCTGGCCACGTCACCTGCCGGAGCCAAGGACACCGGGCTAAGGGGTGTCTGTGTCATGCCTCATTAGGACCCAAACAAAGGAGGCGGCTGGGCCAGGAGAAGTGGGCGCCAAGCCTCTGTGTCGGCACCAGCAAAGGCCAGGGGGACATTAGAAACAAGGAGACGAGACATCTTACTGCCCAAGGCTGGGAAGAGCTGGAAGTAGGGGCTAACCGAGCCATAGAGAGGCTGAAGGATTCTTTCTTTGCCTTTTATAACTGCTTCTCTGACCTCTCCTGCCTCATTCTCCTGTGGCAAAACCAGCATCACTGCTTTCTCTCTCTCTCTCTCTCTCATACACACACACACACACACACACACACACACACACACACACACCACTGTCCAGAGAATGTACGAGTTGAACTCAGAGTTTCTTCCTTTGCCCATAAGGGAGAAAGTGTTCAAAACAGGATGAGGGCCCTCAAAGTGATGGAGTCAGAACTAGCATGAAGGGGTTCCCACTGGTGAAATCTGGGACAAGGAGAGCAGTAAAGTGATGCCCATTCCCGACTTCACCTGTGACAACACACCCCTGACAGCTTCTGAGCAAAGCCAGTGCCCCTAAATCCCACCAAATAATAATAATAAATAATAATGATGATGATAATAATAACACCATGAGTCCATATCAATAAGTTTTAAAATGTTTAAGTAGAGGAAGAAAAGCTCTTCTTTACTGAAAAATGTAGCATAAATGAAAAAAAAAAAACCCAGAAAATCACCATTTTATCACTATCATTGATTTGGGTAAGAATCAGTAAAAGACACTAAAAGCACTATGGGAAAGATTCTTAGGGAGTGAGAAATGACGAAGTCTGAGAGACTCCCCTTAACCACATTATTAAACTTAACCTTGCCAGCCAGAGGACAGCGGACAGCAGGTGCATCCTGATGGGACCCGCTGGGGAGGGGCGCCCACCCGGGGAGCACTCCTGCCAGCCCCACATAACCGGAGCGCCCCGTCGGGCACGCCCCAATGGAGCGGCTCTCTGCCTAACCGCTGGCCTTGACTCTTCGAAACGTCAATATCCCGAGAGACACGGGACACTGCGGTTGGGATCCACATTAAAGGCGGTACAGAAAATATTCAGGACCAGCTCCCACGACAAAGCAAAAGCAGCCCTAAAGGACACTGCGCCGACTAGAGGTCAGACGATAGGCACTAAACAGTAGACAATAGCTCTGTACCAACGTTCAGTCTGCACAGTGCGACCGTTCTAGCATGATGATGTAGGAGAATGCCCTTGTTCCTAGGAGAGGGCAGTGGCTGGGAGCAACTGGCATCACGTCTAAGACTCACTTGCACTGTAGAAGCCCCATCCTGGCCAAGTCTCCCCTTCCCATCAAGGGTACAGAGGACCCAAAAGTCAGCTCCCCGGTCAGATAAGCCGACATGTATGGGATGTCCCAGCTGGCTCCAGGGACTGGGATTCCCCATCTTCCTCCGGAGCCCAGACCAGTCTCCTCCTCGGGTAACCCACTCTCCACAGCTTTGGGAGCAAAGCCAGTACCCACAAACCCCCAAAACACTTGGCTAGTTTGCACTCAGTAAGGAACCACCATTTATTACACACCGACTAGGTACCTCTTAGAACATTGATGAGATGGGTATGATTATCCCCATTTTAAAATGAAGAAATTGAGGCCTAGGGAGGTTAAGAGCTTGCCCATCTCACACAGTCTGTAAGGGCCATGCTGGGAAGACAGCAGAGGTTTGCAAGACCTTGGAGTCCCACACCCACATCCGCCACATCCAGGGCCTCGTGCAAAGCAGCCGGTGCAGGGAGAGAGGCTCAGAGTCAGGTAGAAATCCTCCTCCAATCCCGCCTCCCCTGGCTGAGGCCCAGAGCAGGCAGCTTCTGTCTCTGGCCTGGTGGTTGTTTGTCCCAAGCCATAGAAGGACAGCTCTGTCTTACAGAGGTCAGGCAGGCAGGGAGCACTCCCAGAAGAGTAGGGACAGGTAGAGCTCCCGGCTGGAGTTCTGGGACAGGTGGGGCCCCGGGCTGGAGCCTCTCCCTCCTGTCACTGCTCCTGTGGACCCAGGATGAAGAGAGGGGGTATAGGGGGGAGGCGTGAAGGGGGAGGAGGGGGAGGAGAGAATCCCAGCCACTTGGCAGGGCCAGGAGCTGCTTCCACCATGAGGGGAACGCCGTGAGGGGAGCGAAGCACATGGCATGCGGCAGGCGCTCCCCTTCTAGATGCTTCTACAGTTGTCACTGCTGCTGTTGACAAGTCTTTGATGTTTGTAAGAAACCAAACCTCTTTACTTCCCTATTTTACTTCCTACAGGCAGTACCCGCCCGCTGCTGAACAACCCAACCAGAGGCCCCGGGGATTCCCACCGCACGGGCGAAGGCAGGAGCAGCTGGCACGCAAATCGTGTTCTCTGACAATTAGCAGACTTTACCGAAACCACGGGGCACATTCAGTCCACCGTGGAGACCCCCTCTGCACATAACACCTAAAATGATACCTGGACATGCCCGAGACTCGCCCCAAACCCAGGAGAGCCGGAGTGTTCCCCTCAGTGCTCCCGAGGGTCGCCTCCTCTTCCGGGCACATCCTGTTCCTGCCTGATGCCCCCCACACCCGGGCCCTCTTCCCTCTCCAGCCTCAGCCACTCAGACAGAACCCTGGTTCTGGACAGAACCCAGAACTGCAGGTCCACGGCCAAGTCCAGTGGAGTCCTCGTGTTCAGAGCAGCAGAGGACTTTGGAAGAGTCAGGGAGACAGGACGTGGAGGTCGGGGAGTGCTCCTTGCCCTGAGGCAGTCACAGACACAGCCACGGCCCTACAATCTGTCTGACACAGAGCCCTCAGAGCCCTAAGCGTCTGGAGACGGGAAACCCACAGGCTGAGCCGCACAGACTTCAAACAAAGTCTCCCCACTCACCCTGCGGGGGCCTCAGCCATCAGCCTCCAGCTCGGGCACCCAGCCACATCAGAGAGCAACAGCTCAGATGAGATTTGCCCTGCAGAATTCCTGCCACCCAGTAAGGCATAGTAAACAGAAATCGTGTCTTCTATCCAGAGCGTGGGAACATTGTCATGGTGCCACATGCTGAGGGCGTGGTCACGTGAGGCCCCTTGTGGTGACAGCGGCCCAACAATGAACAATGAAGCTGGGGGTACCAGACGCAGCGGCAGTCCGCCTTCTCACGTGACCGATTCCCGCCAAGCAGGAGCACCCCCAGGAGGCTCAGAGGGCAGAAGACACCACCCCAGGACGCTTCTAGAAGTACAGAGACATAGGAATGTGGGTCCTTCTGGGACACCTGGGTCTTGAAGCCTAGGGGCAGACCCCAGCCTCAAGAGCACTGGGCAGCCACGGGGGCAGCTTCCTGTGGTCGTGGACATGACCCCTCCCAGGGCAATTCTTCAGTGAGCCTTCTGTTCCTTCCAGACTCCTGCTCGTATCTGCTTCCTCGTCCTTATACTGCTCAACCCCAGGCAGTCATAACTAAGCTAACTACAGAGGGCGATTGTGTGGTCTGTCGCTGGACTTTCACGGACACATTCCTCTTGGCGGAGAACTTCCAGACCCCTCAAAGTTCCAGAACATTCTGTTGTCTCCTGGGACCCTGTCTGGGAGGCTCGCCTGGCCTCATTTTGAATTTACCAGAGCGAGCAACCTCACAAGCATGCAGATCTGTGACACAAAGGAAAATAATGTTGACCTTTCTGTTCCCAAAGGCTTTGGCGGTAGTGAGTGTGGGCTGCTATCGAGACCCCTTGAATTTGGAAGATGAGTCAACAGGATCTTCAGGGCAGGTAACAGTAAAGAAGATGCTCCTACACTTCCCACTTCAAAGATTAGCTGCATTTTTTAAAGAAAAAGCCCCGAAATCAATACAGCTTTTGTTGCATCTTTAAAATACCACAAATAAGTCTGAAAAAATCATCCGGCATCTTGCTGTTTCTACCGCTGGACAATTTAGTTTTTATTCATCAGCCTGCTGATTCATTCCTTTCTCAGAAACATAGATACCACCCCCCAAATTTTCTGATATCCTTGTTTTTAACGGTTGCGGCTTGCTGAATCAAAGCAGCTGAGTTTGATACAAGTTCAACGTCATTTCTTTCAAACATTAACTCATCATTCTGGGCTTGAGATACAGAACAGGACACACCTGGCCTCATCCAAACCCTGGTGATGTATTTTCACCCAAGAAATTTCATATTTCAACAAGATAACCACTATCCTGGGTAACGATGTTGATGGGGAAGGGAGCATACACGACCTCACCTTGTACCCGGAAGCCCAGTATAACGCCCTTGACCATGTTTTGTGCACTACACATAGTGCACACAATAGCCATTCTTTTCTATTTTCCACCATTTGTCAACTCAGAGCCACTTCTTTTCCTTTCCAAAGAGACTGAGTTCTGCACTGATGTGGTTAAGTCTTTCCAGAAGGTTCCACCAGGGCCCTTCAGAGCCACATCAACATTTTCTGGAATGTCGACAGTCTGATTGCTGAGAATGGTCTTCATTCTTTTGGTAGATGTAGCAAAGAGCAGATGAGCTGCATTTTAAATCGATGTCAGGGAATGGCACTTTATTTAACCTTGCTGTGGACCATTATGCATGAAGTGAATGTTTGGCCAAGAGAATCAGTATTTATGAAGGTGTCCCACAGGGAGCCCCGTCATCCTCTTCAGCCTCTACAGCCAGTGCCTCTCAAGCTGGTGTGCTTTCAAGTCTGGGGGATTTGTTAAAAGGAAGATTTTGGGTCAGCATGGTATGTGCGATATATATTACATAAGCAATGCATTCGATAGATAGATAGAGAAGTATGAATATATATATTACAGACTAAATTATGTCCCCCAGCCCCAAACTCACATGTGGAATTACCAACCCCAAAGGGACTGTATTTGGAGATAATTGAGGTCATAAGGGTGGTGCCCTAATCCAATGGGACCGGTGTCCTTCTAAGAAAAGAGAGAGAGAGATGCCAGGGGTGTGTACACACAGAGAAAAGACGACCATGTGAGGACGCAGGGAGAAGACAGCTGGGGAGAGAGGTCTCACCAGGAGCCAAACTCGCCAGCACCTTCCAGAAGTATGGGAAAATAAATTTCTGTTGTTTATGCCCCCCCCATCTGTGGTGTTTTGTTAAAGTAGCCCAAGCAGATTAATACAACACACACGCAGGCACACAGGCAGCACCCCAGCTCTGTCTCCTAAGAGGGCAGATGAAACTGACACCGCAAAAGTACTAAACACGTCCCACCCCAGGTCTTTGTTTCTAAACCCCACACTCTGTTCATTAACAGGGCGTCAGGCTCCTTAGAAAAGTGGCTGGTTCGCAGGGGAGCGCAGGAGCCCTAGTAACAGGGCAGGCAGAGAATTGCCTGAGAATTGCCATCGCTGGTGGTGCCAATCCAGGAGAGCCGACATTCCCATGTGTACCAGGAAGCCTTTGCTCTACCCATTCTGCAGAGGAGAAAACTGAGGCACCAGGAGGTTGGACGAATGACCTAGAGTCATGCAGAGCTACAGCCAAGCCACCCAAGCACCGGGCTCCCAGGGAGTGCCCTACGAAGCACGGTGCCTGGGGAACAGAGAGACTCCAGCGGGGCCAGCTGGGGTACAGGAAGCAGGCTGCCTGACCCTTCTGGAGCACAGAATCCTTCCCTTAAAACTAGAGGAACAAGAACCCCGTGCCTACCTTCTCTTTGGTTTTAAAACTTCATTGTAGAACAGTGCTTCCGCCATAGACCCATCATCAACGCCAAGAACGATCAACTCACATCTCCTCTTGTTCCGCCCACCTCCCCACCCTGCCACCCAGGCCCCCAGTATTTGGAAACCAATTCCAGACATAATATATTTCATTTCTAAGTATTTCAGAATCTCTAGAAGATGAGGATTTAACATGCACACTCTTCATTTTCCTCTTGAAAGTTTCCTTCTGGACATCCAGTTCCCCTAATTTAGGCTTGGGAAGGAGGAACCGATACTTCTGGTTTTTTCCAGAGGAAGGTTTTGATGCCCAGGTCGGGGGGCTGGAGGCGCGGGGAGGAACATGGGGCCAGACGGGAGGAAAGCCTGAAGCCAGGCTGAGAGTCACGGCACAGAACCAGCCACCGCGAATTCTAGCATCGCATTTGTGTCATTTGTTGTTGTTGGGTTGTTGCTGGTTTTTTCCCCCGCTTCAGAACCTGACCGCTCCGTGGATTCCGAGAGCTTGGAGAACACACTCCGCCGTTTTGTGCCGCGTCTACCTTACCTTCTTGTATCACAGACTCTGTTTTACCTCCTCAAGAACAACGTTCCCTCTGAAGTGGTGAGGTGCCCGACTTCTAGGGGATGGGGAGGAGCGCCCCACACCCAGCGGCAAGAAAGGGCAGAAATGAGACGACCCTGGGAGGTGCTGCACGCCGCCCCCGCCCCCGGCCGCGAAGCCCGTGTCCCCAAGTAAAACGAGGAGGTCGCACGTCTACGGAGTTGGATCGTTAACGTCGTCACAAGGTTTCATCTCTGAAATGCTTCCTGGGGAAACAAAGCACAGCGCTTGGGGAGTGAAAAATCCCACAAAATGGTCCATCCTCCCGCGAGGGGGTGCCCGTTTGCCCTCCCGGGATTCAGCCCGTCCCCACCCAGCCTGTGGGAAAGCGGAACCGTCCGGGGGTCCCCCGGCAGCTCGGCACCGCGCGCCCCCAACACAAAAAAAGTGCATCAGCAGCCGGCACCGCCCGAGAACCGCGGCCGCAGTGGCCGCCCCGGGGCAGGGCGGACGCGGGGCGGGGGCGGGGGCGGGGCCGGGGGCGGGGCGGACGGATGGGGAGGAGCGCACCCGGACCCGGTGGACCGGGGTGAACCGGACCGGGTGGACCGGGGGGACCGGGGCGGGGGCGGGGGCGGGGCCAGCCGGGCGCCCGGCGGACGGCGAGGGGCGGGGTGGTGAGGGGCGGCCCCGAGCGGGACCGGGAGCCGAGAAGCGGGCGGAGGCGCGGCCCCTGGACTGGGTGGCCTCGGGGAGTATCTGGGGAGGGGTCGGGGCCAGACGCGGGGCGGGGCGGACGGGCGGCGGGGAGGGGGGAGGACCGGATCCGGGCGGGGCGCGGAGATCGGGGCGGGGGTGCGGTCGCCAACGGGGCGGGCCTGGGCGGGGCGGCCCCTGGGCGTGGACGCGGGCGCCCAGGGAAGGCGGAAGGACTCGGCGCGCCCGGCGGCCCAGCGCAGAGCAGTTTCCTTCCCACGCGCAGCTGCGCCCCCGCCGAGTCCCCAAGTCCCTCAAGGCCGGGCCGGGAGCCCCCAGCCCCGCGGGCGCCATGCGGGAGCAGCTGCTGCTGTTCTGCAACTGGAGCACCCTGGGCGTGTGCGCCGCGCTCAAGCTGCCGCAGATCTCCGCGGTGCTGGCGGCGCGCAGCGCGCGGGGCATCAGCCTCCCGAGTTTACTTCTGGAGCTGGCGGGGTAAGGCCGGGGCGGCTGCCCTTCCCCCTCGTCTCTGCGGCCTGGAGGGGCCGGGACCCCGGGAGCGCCGCGAGTCTAACAGAGTAGGGCCGGGAAGCGGAGCCGAAAGCGCCCGGCCACTGGGTAGATAGTTCCTGGGGCCGCTCACCATCCCTGATTAGTTGCGGCTCACCGCGCCCACGGCGCACGCCCAGTTTACAGACACGGAAACCATCTGGCGAAATCACCCGTCCGGCAGCCACAGACCGACCGAGCGGCTTTGAGCGCGCCATTTGCACCTGGAGGCTCTCTCATACACATCCTCCCCCGCCATCACCCCTTTTCTCGGGTCCCGATTTCTTTGCGTGTAAATGAGGGGTTGAACTATAAATCCTAAGGATCCCCTGGCTTTTAAAAGGTACACGTGACGGGGGGAGGAGGCTTCAGAGAATGGAGAGCTCTTTGGAGGGAGAAGGACTTGAATCCGGCCACAGTCAGCCGGAGAGGGTGCGTCAGAAGTTCGGAGCCGCCGCCCTGACTCCGTATTTAAAGATGTAAACGCGAAAAGCAGAGTTGTAAACCTCGGCTGGGAAAATTCGAATTGGTGGGAAAGCAGGTACACGAAGCCCGACACCCCTGGCAAAGCCAGGCCCACCTCACCTCGCACCTCGCCCGCTCGGGCCCCCCAGTTACCGCCGCGCGACCGTGCGGGCCAGTCCTCGGCGGGAAGCACGCCCTGGAGAGGCAGCCCGCGGGTTGACCCCGGGATTCGGGGGCTGGATAGCAGCCAGGGGCAAGGGAGGGAGGAAGAGACCTGGGGTGGGGGGGTGGGAGAAATGGGGGGTCCTGCCCCGGGCGCGCCCATGTAGGGAGAGGCTTCGTCCAGAAAAAATCGGGCGCTGGCGAGTGTGTGAACGACCCCGCAACACTGGGGTCGCGGCTGGGCAACCGGGATCGGAGAGGCCCCGCACCGCTGCGTGCGTCCTGAGGCGGGGACGGCCGGAGAGAGGGCGTCGGTTTTCTAGGTCCCCGACCGGGGAAGGTGAGGCTGGCGCGGTGCGGGTGAGCCAAGACCGCCGACGCCTCTCTTGGGTCGGGAGCGTGCGCGCACCTGCAGCTCGTCAGGCGGCCCGCAGCGGGGGGCCGTCGCGCTGTCCGACCGCGCGCGGGGGCGGAACCGGCCCCGGGCGGTGCGGTGCGGCCCGCGGGGGCGGGTGCGGGAGGCCCGTGTGCGGGGCCCCCGGGGATCGCCGCACAGTTGGCGGCGCGGGCGGTGGGCTTCGTGGAGGCCGGCCGGGCGCACCGACCGCTGTAGATGGCCGCGGCTGTGACCAGGCCCCTCTCCTCCAAGCTGAGCTGGAAGTGATCTGGGGCTCCCGCCGCTGGATTCCTGGGTTTTATCGCCGGCTCAGGCCGCACTTCCTCCAGAGCCGGGTCTGCGTGCGGACCCTGTGCTTTAAAGGCTTTATGGTATTCAGTCCTCAGGACGGCCAAGGGGGAAAGCACTGTTTTCTTCCCCAGCCAGCAGGAACCCGAGGCGGAGAAGGTGAAGCACCGGGCCCAAGTTCACGGGCAGCGGCAGGACTCCAGGGCTCAGGCGGTCCCTGGCTCTCTCCATGCTGATGCCTACCTTCTCCCGCTCTCCACGCACACTGGGTTTTGCTGCTTTCTGGGCTCATCCGCCACGTCGTGGGTGGGGGGAAGGGTTGGCAGCTCCCCCCTTTCCTTCCCCAGCCTTCGCTGGTGGGGGCCGCCTGGGACCGGGCGCTCGGGGCAGGACCTGCCTGAGGCCTACTAGGGGGAGGGGAGCCGCCAGAATTCCAGCAGAAGGAACCCCGTAGGCATCAGCATCAGCAGGACCCTTTATCTCCTGGGAAGGAGAAGAGATAGCCTCTTGGAGGACAGGTACACTCCTTGGATCCTGATCTTAGCAAATTAACTCCGAAAACCTGTGTCTGAAAGAATTGCGCCAATGGGGACATAAGCCATATCTTAATGATTCCAGAAAATGACATGAAATGTGGGTTGCTGCGAAGCCTGCTCATGACCTTACAGGTCATCCGTCCCCCAGGGCCTGCTCCGAGTTTGCTGTGCCTGCAGCTGGCAGGCTGCCCTTGTGCTCTGCAGAGGTGGGTGGGGTAGAGCCGCCCCCAGGTCCCCCTCAGAAAGGTGCTGTTCTAGAGGCAGACGGAGGGGAGGCCAGGCAGCCCGGTGAAGCCAGGAAGAGCCCCCGCTTTTCCCCTGACTCCCAGATGTGACCCACTGCATAGCCAGACAGCCTGCGGGCAGCCTGCGGGGGTCCGTGGGGCAGGCTGCAGGCTGTGAAGGGGACAGTGAGGGATGCCCAGGCCCGCGGAGACGCGCGCACTCACGGTGACGCTGGCGGCCCACCTCCCATCCTGCGACCTTACCCCCAGCTCAGCCAAGGACGGTTGGCTAAGTTGGAAACAGGATTGGGGCGGGAGGCACAGGCTCGCCAGTCCCCTTCCTCACTGAGGTCGTGAGAGGTTACATTTGGATGAGGGGGAGGAGGGAGAGAGGCTCTGGCTCCCCTGCACAGAGGGCCTGGGTGATGGGGCAGGAGGGTCTGCGGGGACAGCACGGGGGTTTAGCACACGGCGGGGGTGTGTGCGCTGGAAGGGCGGGAAGCCCAGGCCTTTCCTCCTGAGAAGGGTTATCTCCTGGGGTCTCTACCCACCAAGTCTCGGGCCACTTCGAGTTAGAATCTTCTTAAGGAACTGGTGGGCTGTTTGTCCTGCCTTCCCCCCGCTGCTCCTCCTAGCCGGGGCAGCGCTCTGGAAGGCCACAGAGATGGTCCAAGGAGTTGTTCTTCCCCAGGACTCGTCTCTCCGCTCAGGGCTGCGCCCACACGTGCCCAGCCCCTCACGAGCTCCACCTCCTGCCCCCTGGGATGTCCATCTGAGCCTTCCGGGGAGGCTGCCTGTGCCCTGGAGCTTCGGAGACAGGCCAGCCTGGGGGCCGCATGCTGGCTGGCGCACGGCTTGGCCTCCGTGGAAGGGACTTGGCAGAGACCGTGCATGTCATGCCCAGCGCCCCGTCGGCCCTGGGCACGTGCTCCTAGCAAAGCCATGGCCATTCCATCCTTTGTGTCCCAAATCACCCCCACTTGATATTTGCAGGCTCCAACCTCCAGTTCCAGGGGAAGGGGGTGGCTGGCCAGGCCTCCCCGTGGGGCACTGGGTCAGTGGAGCTCAGGCGTGCCCTCTCTCTCTCCCCAGTTTCCTGGTGTTTCTCCGGTACCAGTGTTACTATGAGTACCCGCTGCTCACCTACCTGGAGTACCCCATTCTCATCGCACAAGGTAACAGGTCCCTGGGACCCCTCCATCCCCTGGTGTTCCCCCCAATGTCCATGTCCCCCCCCCCGCGGCCCCCCCCCCACAAGCCCCCCCCCCTTCTCCTGCCTCACTGGGGACCTTTGTCTTTCAGATGTCCTCCTCCTGCTGTGTGTCTTCCATTTCAATGGGAACGTGAGAGGGGCAGTGCCCTACCTCGGGGCGTATCCTTCCTTCTGCCTCCAGGAATGGGGTTGGGGGAAAGGGCGTGTTACCTGCTTCCCGTGTGTGTCCTTAAGCCAAGTCCTTTCCCAGATACATGTCCTTGGTTAAAAAAAACTAAAAAAGATCCCAAATGCAAGACCCCCTACGAGTGACAATACCTCCCCAACCCAGAGATAGTCCCGGTGGTCCTGGCCCTCTGGCCGCTCTGCTGAGGCCGGGGTGCCCACGGCACAGCGAGCCCATTGGCTGTGGACTCGGTGCTGCGCAATGGAAGCATCTGCCTGGGGCCTTTGTTCTTTAGGGGAAGGGAGATGTTCCCTCTTCCCTGGAACCGTCCTCAGAGTCTCTGAAGTCCGAATAACGGGAGTGGCTGTTATTCACACGATACTAACACACCTGGTCGGCGGGCTGGCTCCTGCTTGTCCCTGTGCGAGTGAGGTTCTGGAACGTTTGCTCCAAGTGAAAATGATGCCCCAGACATGAGAAGGGTTGTGGTGGGGATCACTCACGTGGCATCGTCTGTGACCCGGGGCCCAGCTTTCATTTCAACGCTCTGTAGAAACTGCGCGTCCCGTCTGTGAGATGAGTCGTGCCCCGTTTTGTCGCAAGAGTCACCGTGGTGGGAGCACGGAACAAGCTCGGGTTTACGACCTCCTCCGACCAGCCGTGAGGAGCGGGAGGGAGGCTTGCCGTGTTAACAGTGAACTCTTCCTTAGCAAAAGCGTGTCCCCAGTATTGTGTGGGACGTGCTTATACGCAAAGACTATTTTTGTCGATCTGAAATTCACATTTAACAGGGTGCCCTGTACGATTATTTTTGAAGTCAGGCCACCTGACCCAAAGGTCATTTTGAGGAAGTCAGGAGTTGCTGTTCCTGCTGCTACTGGCCAGGTTTTGTAAAACGTTACATAAAATGGGTATTTGTAATGAATAGTATAAAGCTGGGCAAAATTCATATAAGAAATTGAATTAGAGCATTTTTTTTAAAGATTTTTATTTTATTTATTTGACAGAGAGAGATCGGAAGTAGGCAGAGGCGGGGGCGGGCGGGGAAGCAGGCTCCCCGCTGAGCAGAGAGCCCAATGCGGGTCTCTATCCCAGGATCCTGAGATCCTGACCTAAGCCTAAGGCAGAGGCTTTAACCCACTGAGCCACCCAGGCGCCCCAAGAGTGTGTTTTAAAAACAAGATTTCATCTGCCTGGATTCTGGAGGCCCTGCTGGTGTGACCAGGTTGGCAGGAATTACTTCTCACCCGGGCACTGTGGAACCCTTCCTTTAAATAATGTTGTTAATTGTAATCCTAGCAACCTGGTGGGGTCCCTCTGAATGCCACCGGCCTTGCGGACACAGATGGGACAAGGAGTGTTAAGAGCATGTTGCAGATAAGCAAACTGAGGTTAAAAGAAGGACAGTGACTTGCCCAAGGTCACAGCTGAGGCTCCTGGCCATTATCTCTTGTGTTTGCTTCAGCTCGGTCTGACTCGGCTTGTAGCCTCACCGACCTTGACCGAAATGTGCTGTCATGTGTCCTGTCTCCCAGCATGGCTAACGCGGCTGGACTGACACTGGAGTTAGCCAGGAAGGGGAAGGTCAATGAAGAGAATTTCATGGGACACCTGCAGAACGCGGCTGCCTTACCCTGTCGATCTTCTTTAAATGCTTAACTTTGACATTGCATTGGAGGGGTCTGATGCTCAGGGATTAAGTGGACACTTAGAATCATTTGGACCCGGGATGCCTGGGTGGCTCAGTTGGTTAAGCAGCTGCCTTCAGCTCAGGTCATGATCCCAGCGTCCTGGGATCGAGTCCCACATCGGGCTCCTTGCTCTGCAAGGAGCCTGCTTCTCCCTCTGACTCTGCCTGCCACTCTGTCTGCTTGTGCTTGTGCTCACTCTACCTCTCTCTCTGACAAATAAATAAATAAAAATAAAATCTTTAAAAAAAAAAAAAAAAAAGAATTGTTTGGACCCTAGCAACAAACACAGGGGGCTCTGGGCCATTCTCTTCCATAATCTGCTTCTGTTCTTTTGAGCCGTTCTTGTCTTTTCCAAATCAGAGAAGTTCTAGCAGTGCCAGTCCCAGGCCCACTTATGGGCCAACCCTCCGTGGTCTTGGCGTGGAGGCTCGGGCACGGGGTCGGGGGATGTGGCGGGGCACCAGCTAAACCACTGCTGTCTCCCTTAGCACTGGGTAGGTTTGTGGCCTCGTGGTTCGTCCTTCCCCTGCAGAAGTGGACCATAGATCTGGCCATGGTAAGTGTTATCGCGCCTTTTGAAGACAGTGGGTGAAGTCGTCTGTCCCTCCAAGCCACCGGCCCTGCCAAGAACCATGTAGATCAAATGTTTAACCTGCTTATTTTTCAGCTGTACCAAAGGATAACGAACAAAAGCACAGTCCCATCCAAACGGTAAAAGACCTGATTCTCCGATGTTTGGCCACAGTTTTTAGTTCCTTTTTTGGGTAGTCCACAGAGAACCGGGCTGGGGAGGTAGTTAACAGTGGTAGATTGAAGGACCAGACGTAAGTTAAAGAGCTTCTGATCAGGTCGATAATTGCACATTGGCCACAAACGCATTATTTTTCTAACCTTGCTCTCCCCTGCCGCTGCCGCATTCTTGTCCTCCTTAGCAACGGGTTAGCTCTGCACTTTCTTCCTTCTCTCGTTAAGGGCCCCAAATTCCCAGTGTGTGAGAATAGAGTTCTGAGGGTGGCTCAGGACCCATGTGCCCTCAGATCTTCTCTCCAGGGTGACTGGAGTGTACTTCTCCACCCAAGGGGAAAGGGAGCAGAGTTGGTGGTCACCAGCGTCTGCCTGCCACTCCCAGATCCATGAACTTCACCCCTTCCGCCGCGTCTTGTATGTGACCTTTGCTCAGAAAACACACTTGACTCCCTGTTACATTTCACCCTTGTGACACGTAGGAGCAAGTAAGTGGGGTTGCTGTATTAACAACGAAGAATTTTTTATATTAATATGTCCCCAATACTGCACAGGACATACGCTAAAAATGATTTTCTGTTGATTTGAAATTCGAATTACGTGGGTGTCCTGTATTTTTATTTGCCAAATCTGTGCGGGCCTTGGCGAAGCTCCCCAGGAGAACTACTTCACGATTCTGGAGATGGTTTTTCTCCTGGAAGACGGAGCGGTGGCGTATCCAGCCGTCACTGTCAGACTGTCTGTGCCGCGCAGGCCTTGCCGCTCGCATGAGTGAACAGGGCCCTACCTTCGTTCCCTGCGCGGCCCCGTGCCCTGGCCGGCTCGCCCCGACGCAGTCTTCCCACCTGGGGTCCGTCCTCGGAGCCGTCTGCACCCGGCTCCCTGCAAGACCTCTCTTTGGCTCTGGGCGCAGGCCCTGGCTCTTCTCCGCTGGAGCACTCCATGCCCATCACTTCCCCACAGTCGTCGGTGTCCTAGGGACCCCCTCGCTCCTCCGCCCTCCCCATCACCCGTGCAGAACCACGTTGCTGTTGAGGATTTGGTCATTCAGCAAGAGCTCGTGGGGCACCAGCACCATGTCGGGTGCGTGTCAGAAGCCACACGTGTGCTCTGGTCAGGGACACCAGCCACTGTCATTCGTTCCTCCTCTTGGCCTCTCTGGGGCGTTTGCTGCCCTGTCAGCGTTCACTTTGAATCACTTTGCTCACTTGGCTTCAGGGCGACCCTCTGCCTGCTCCTTCCGCCCGCTTCTGCCTGTCCCTCCTCTTCCCTCTGTCTGCGTCCCACAGCCCATCAGCAAATCCCAGCAGCCCCACGGTCATGATCCAGTCGGGCCGCTCCTGTCCCTGCCCCCGGTTCCTGCCTCCCTGGTGCAGACAGGAATGTGGTGGTGGCCTGCGGGCCCCATCCCGGCCTCTGCCTCCCTCCCTCTGGTCTGCACTCTGCCTGGCAGCTGCAGCGGGTCTCTGGGCCAAGGTGAAGGCGGGCAAACCACAGGGTTGGGCCCTGCTCGCCGTGGAGTGTGCTCTCTCTCCTCGCGGGCCAGCAGAGGGTCCCCAGGACTGCGTGGACATGAGAGTGGATGTGCTCGCTGTTTTGAGTTCATGAGTCAGTTCAAAGCAGCTGGCCTCTAAGACCCCGTATCTGTGTGTCTGTCGGTCTGTCCTCTATCTAATTGCATTGGCAGGTGGCTGGAGAAGCCGCTGTGGCCACGGCCCGTCCGTTGCCCACCGAGCAGTGGAACTGGGCGTGTTATAAACAAGCGTCTGGCTGGGTCTCTTGCTCCCTTCCCGCGGGCTTTGTCCTTGTGCCAACTGGCTGTCGCCTACCCTGATGATGTGGCTTCAGAGGCACTTGTGGTATTGCTCTTGCTTTTTTAACCAAGGACTCTGCCTTTCTCATGTTTGACCTGCAAACAGAATCTGAGTACCTTCATCAGCGCGGCCAGCAAGTTTGCCCAGCTGCAGTACCTGTGGAAGACCGGGGACTCGGGAGCCGTGAGCGCCCTCACCTGGAGCCTCGCTTCCTACACCTGCGCCAGTAAGAGCCGGACGTGGGGGGAGGGGCAGCATCCGGCGGCTGAAGTTTATGACCTTGATGTCCACCTGGCACCGTCCCACAAGCTTTAATCCTTTACACGTAGCTGTTCACATAGAACCTCCGAGTAGACATTTAATGACCCTGAGGTCATGCAGGCCACCTTCCGATGTCTGCAAGATCCATATTCCAGCTGCTAAAAAAAAAAGTAAAAACCCACCTTTCTCCAAAAATCTGGCCTAGTATTTGCCATCCTCTCTTATTCTTTGAAAAGCATCAAGAGGTTGATTAGGTTGAATCCACTAACTCGTTTTATAAACAGGAATCTTTATGACGTAACAGATTACAGAGCTGCAAGTCACACACTGACTTGAGAATGAATATAATTTGCTGCGGTGAGTTTTTCTGGAGCCATATTGCTGGGTCTCAGGTTCAGACTTTCCACTGTTCCTGCAGATTCTTGCAGGAACTACCTAAAACACATATACACTATTTTAGGTAGAAACATATTTTAAATTCAAAGCTATCACATTAACTAGGCTTGCTACTTTCAGGTCTTTGAATTCTACTTTGTACTTCTTCTGTGTCCTAAAGGACCGATGTCTCCATTAAGGGTTGATGGAAAGGGTCTTTGTGTCCCGAGTTTTTTTAAAATGAAGGCTTCTTGAGTTTTATTTTCCCCTTTAAAATGTTGAAGTGTTATGTCGTGTTGAAGTATATGTATGGTTTCTGGAATTGCTAATTAGGTATATTACTTATTAGCTCCCTAATTTTACCTGGAGGAATTATCTTGAAGTGCAAGTTGATATTGCTGAATGTTTTCTTTTACAGCAAGAATAATAACAACTTTAATGACCACCAGTGACCTTACAAGTGAGTATCCAGTTTTTTGAACTGTGTGCCCTTTGTGCCTGCTTCATTTGTAAACTGTCTAGGGTTTCACAGATCAGCTTGCTCTCCTGTTCGGGGAGAGGCCAGCAAGTTTACTCCTGGGCGTCAGCCCCCACTTCCAGGACTGAGTGTCTGCGTCCTGTAGGGCCTGGGATAGAACGTGCAGCACAAGGTCCTAGAGTCCTAGCCTCGTGGAACCTCCGCCCCAGCAGCGGATGGAGAGGGAGGGACAGTGATGTCAACACGACTAACGACCGAAGGATGCTGGGAAATGTGTTGTAGAAGACTAGGACAGGATGAGCACCTAGAGTGGGAATCTGACCGAGCTGGAGGGGCCTGGAGCAGCAAATTGGGAAGAATGAGATCGGGAGAAGGGGAGGAGACTGTGACGGAGTGGCCTGCGTGAGGGTGGTGAGCAGGGGACACATGGCTTAGCCACGGAGAGCGAATGGGAGCTCTGGGATGAGTGTGAAGGCGGAGTCTACCGAGCTGACAGTCATTTGACCCCTACATCCCTTTGCCTTTTTAAAGGGGCGAAGTACTTGGATTGACATTAAAAGAATTGAATGATTCCTTGGTCTGTTTTCCACTACCAAGTTGAGTGTATGTATTTTTGGAAAATGATCAAAACAAAGGGTGTCACCTGTTGTATGAAGACAAGAAATAGGTTCCTGGCACATAGACCGTTTAAACAAGCATCATGTTATTTGAGAAATATTGCTACGGAGCAGTGGGGCATAGGTGTGTCTCTTTGGGGAGGCTGTATCTGCGGCTCAGACACCGTCTGCGGGTTCTGAGAGACACATTAAATTATTCTGGTCAAATGGTAAACTTGGGTCTGATGGGAGAAGGGAAAGCCAGGTCTCAGTCCTCTCCGAGGACCCGAAGCAGTCTCCGTATGCGTAGAAGAGTCAGACTGTAATTAACGAGCGAAACAGACCCACATATTAAGAGTCTGGAGGATGGAGAACGTTCTAGTTGTAGTTTGCTTCGTATTTAAAATGGCGGCTGTTCCTGAATGTGATCAGTGTGTCTGGGGATAATTGTTTAAAGTCCATCTAGCTGACATCCCACAGATTTTTACAACCACAAAGACACATTAAATCTGATAAATCTTATGCATCAGGAGAGAGTTCATCAGGTCACTTATGGTAAAGGTTTCTGCCCCCCAGAAGTATTTAGAACCGAAGTTGTTCAATACCTCTCCTGATGGTAGAGTTTCAGGTTTCATTGGGCCGGCTGAGCAGCGGCTAAGTTCCCACTTGGAGCAGGAAGTGCTTTTGTTTTAGGACGTGAGAACAGTACTTGTTAATACGTACCTTTTTTCTTGGTGGATTTCAGTTCTCGTGCGGTTTGTGATCATGCTTGCTTTGAACCTGTGGGTGACAGCCACGGTGCTCCGCTACAGGACGGCGGCCGTGAAGGCTGAATGATGGATGCGTTCCTCCTACCAAAGGGATTCCTGACAACTGACCCAAGGGGAGAATCAGCACCCGGCTGCATCAAGGTCTTCTGTAAGTTTAGTCAGTTGTTTCAAAAACTCTGGAGCCAGAGGTGTTTTAGACACTGGTTTAGAAATGTTGATTCCCACCTTCTCCTTGGCATCAGGAGGGGAGGGAGGCAGGGCTCCGACACCTGCAGGCTGAGCAGTGCACGATTCAGTTCTCTCCAAAGAGCTAACGACATCTGGTTTTCAGCTTTCGGAATCTTAGAAGGAATAAATCCTCTCCATAGCACACATGATTATGAATGGATTTTTTCTCAAAGTCATACGTGGAAGTGTCGTACATTACTAAGGTTCACTTTCTGGGACCGTTTATCATATAGCTGTAACAGGCTGGCCTTACCGTATCAGAATACATGTGTACCTCCTTAGGCTACGGTAAGGGTATCGAGGGAAGCAAACATTGGCTTGAGTTCCTATACCAAAGTTAGTCCTTTAATTTTCATTTGGTGCCTTTAAGTAATTCCTTAAGGAGAGGTACTGTTAGCTGCAATCTTTGCTTAGGATGAGGCAGTCCCAGTGAACTTTCTGATTCAAGCGTAACGCTGCCTTTTAGAAGGGTCACGCCTTTAGAAAAAACACCACATCTTGTCCACTAATACCTACAGTAAAAGGGTATTGCTGGGTGCTGGCAAGTATTTACAGACTTCATTCTGTCATATTCTAAACATGATGTCAAGATTATTGGACATTGCATTTTACTGTAAAAGTTTATAAACCTTAAGATTTAAGGGGCGCCTGGGTGGCTCAGTGGGTTAAGCCGCTGCCTTTGGCTCAGGTCATGATCTTAGGGTCCTAGGATCAAGCCCCGCATCGGGCTCTCTGCTCAGCAGGGAGCCTGCTTCCTCCTCTCTCTCTGCCTGCCTCTCTGCCTACTTGTGATCTCTGTCAAATAAATAAAATCTTTAAAAAAAAAAAAAGATTTAAAAACTCTTTCCTTTTATAATGAATGGCATAGTAAGTCAGTGATGCTTATTAGAAAGTGTTTTAGTTGCCTATGTAAAACAAACTTTTATTTTCTGAACTTCGCTGAGGCTTAAAACTGTCAGGTTTTTAATGTGATTAGTTTTAAGTTACTTAAAATGCTGTTTTAAAAATATAAACTGTGGTTAATTAAAACATTATTGCTTGGAACCAGCAAGAAGAGAAACGTGGTATACAAAGATAAATAATAAATCATTCTGTATGCTTTACAATCATAGTTGTCGTTTTTTTTTCCTGAAGATTTCTTTGAGGGAGAGCAAGCACACACATAGGTAGCGGGGCAGAGGGAGAGGGAGAGGAATCCCAGCAGATTCCCTGCTTAGCATGGAGCCTGACTCAGGGCTTGACCTCACAACTCTGAGGTCATGACCTGAGCCAAAATCAGGAGTCAGAGGCTCAACCCACTGAGCCACCCAGGCGCCCCATGTGAAAGTAAGCTGTATTCCCAACATGGGGCTCAAACTCATGATTCTGAGATCGAGTCACATGCTCTACTAACTGAGCCAGCCAGGTACCCCTCACAGTTGTCATTAAAAAAAAAATCCAAGTGAATCTTTTTCTCATATGCAATTATAATCTAACCATTAGTATAATACAAATTATGTGATTTTTGAGTTCAACAAATATTTAATTTAAATATACTATTTTAGGGGCACCTGGGTGGCTAGTGGGTTAAAGCCTCTGCCTTCAGCTCAGGTCATGATCTTAGGGTCCTGGGATCGAGCCCCGCATCGGGCTCTCTGCTTGGCGGAGATCCTGCTTCCTCCTCTCTCTGCCTGCCTCTCTGCCTACTTGGGATCTCTGTCAAATAAATAAATAAAATCTTTTAAAAAATACACACACATACATATATACTTTTTAATTAGAACTTTATCATTGCTTAAACCTTCTCCCTTAAAGAACACACTATCTTAGGCGAAGAGTTCCCATTTTTCCTTTTCAGAAGAAAAGGGAACAAATATTTGAACTAGTCCAGACATCCTACAACATCATACTTAACTCTGCAACAATCCTGTAATAAAAGTCTCAATTTTACAAAAGATGAGAACACTGAAGCCCAGGGGATATAACCTGTCCCAGATCTGGTAGCCAGTAAGTATTCTAAATAGGAACCCACTGATTACCAAAGAAATGCCTCCTCGAAAACCACCTCTTAGCACACTGGTTCTGACAAAACAGGCACCCTCTCTTTTCCTTATCCTGGACATTCAAGTAAGATGGTTAGATTTGCATGTCTCTTAAAATACCTAAATCAAATCAGCAACAGACTCCTTGTTGAAATCCTATTCTGTATTTCTCCATGGGCTAAATGACAGGGTAGAATATTCACAAGTCTGTAACCTTGGTTATGATTTGTTTTGCTATACCCATCAGTGAGGAAGACAAAATTTTAGGGGATAAATTTTAGGAGGGTGCAGCATTCCAGGACTATTCACAGGAAGAGTATGAAAATGCTTGTCTTAATTTCTTTTATTTAATTTTTTAATATAAAAAGCAGGCATAAAATACAATTACATTACTACAAAGATGCAACAAAAATTTTTTTTAAAAATTGGGTACGATTTTTGTTCAACGGGGACAGCTGATCAAATAGTTATGATTATCTAAACCATGCAGTTCATAACTTATTACAGTTCCAAACAGAACTCATTATTACGGGAAGGGAATGGAGGACAGGCCCCCAAGCACAAGACCCAGCACTGTCCCACAGTGCCTGTTTTCAAAGTGCTTTATGAATCAACTATGGTTATCTTCATGCCAGAGGGAAACTGCAGCCTCTTCCAGGGGAGAAGTCGTGAGTCAGTAGCAGGGTCGACACAGACTGAGAAACTCAGAAGTGACTTGCTCTCATAGAATATTAAACATGTTATTTAAAGCATGTTTCAATAAGGTAATAGAGTATCTAAGTTTCTCTCTTTTACCATGAGAATCCTGTAAGAATAGATTAACAACAGCAGCAAAACTTCTTAAATTGTGGTTTGGCAACCCAGAGTATTTCTTTTGGAGGATCTACAGATAAACTGATACAAAAGATATCCTTCTTCAGAGCCAGATTTGTGACTCTAGCCTAGGTTAGTTTTAAAAACACTAACCTTATTTTAGATTTCTTGGTATCCTTTAGTTAGCTAAAGGCATTTAAAAATTTCAGATAGATTTTTTTTAAAATCTTGCTTCTAGATAGCATATTTTAATACTTTTCAAAAATTCACTATACATTAATTTTTAACAGTAATACCGGCACCAGTTTTCCTTCTACTTCTGTTTCGCTATCCCCACTAAACAAAAGTAAAAAAATCCAACGAAGAAAATCCCAGTATTCACTACTTCTTAGTTATCAATAGGAGGTATTTATGGCTCTAGGAGAAATCAGGTGTGAAGAAGCAAGCAACTTTTGGTCTCTATCTGGGAACCTTTGGAACCTCAAGAAAAAGAGAAGGTGGCACAAAATCAGGTTGTTAAACCAAGTTAATATTATATTTAATGAGTGTTGGGAAGAGAACATTTGGATGGATGTATGCATTCATGTATGTACATGAAACCAGGAACAGGGTAAAAAGCAAATTCTTACCCAAGAGATCAGAATTTTTATTAGGCGCATTTCCATTAGCTGGAGAAACAACCTTATAAACAAACCCTTGTGTTAAACCATATAATGTGAAGAATCTCCATGGGAGAGATTTTTTTCACCTCCTTGAATACCTTTTTTTCCCCAAAAAACTTCACATTAGTTTTCCTTGTAGAGTTGCATCACACCATGATTCTCCATATTCTCTAATATATACAGCATTCAAAATTTAACTTTTGCCATTTTTACTCAAATATTTCAATTACTCATGTGTAAACTTCAAATTATTTCACCTTAATAAAGTTTATTAAAAATATATATATATATATATATATACTCTCCAATTCAGAATAATATGATAGAACCTCCCATAGTGTAACAAAATCTTTATATAAAATATTAATTCAGTCTCCTTTTAACAAGTCTAATGAATGGAAATATTTATTCTATATAAATTTTATATATTTTTCATTTTAAAATCTTACTTTAAAAAAAAAAAAAAAAAAGCTGTGCCCCCAAACCAGAACTGCAGAACATCCCTGTGAGGGAAATGGCATGCGTCTCTGGTCTTAGCACAGACAGCATGGAAGAGTGCAGGCGGGATAATGACAGAATAACAAAATTCAGTTTTAGTACATCAGTAGGCCAAAGGCCACTCTTCAGTTTCCACAACAGTATCTATATTTTGGGGGTCTAACTCTTTAAACATTTCTACACTGATCCCAGAGGGAATCAATGAAAAGTGTCTACTTCCTTCATTGGTTTATTAGATGACATATTTCAGCATCACACCAAACCCTATATGTGTGTGTGTATAAAGAGACCGATAAAAGACTACATAATTTTTTTCAACTTGATGTTTAACATTAATGCATACTGTAGCAGTATAAAACACATTTTTCTGGGATAATGAGAGATCTAGCAGAAGTGGTCCTGCATAACCTATCAACTTTAACATCCTTTAAAAAAATAAAAATCAGGAGCCTCTGAGGCTACTTCTTCCCGTCACCAGTTTTCTTAACCCAATCCTGAAATATTGCCATTACACAGTTATGTGTTTGAGGGATCACATTTAAATATTTAAAATATATCTACAGTATGTCTTAGTTTTCTTTATATTTGAGATAATCTTAGAATCTTGAGTGTGAAAATGTAAAAACAGTCACTAATGGCTCTACTAGAAATAAAAACACATCTAGGGTAGCCAGCAAATTCAAAGCAAAGAAAACAATTCATAGCCACACACTAATACTGAGGTCTGTATGAAGACTGGGATGAATTAATAGATATACATAAAAGATATATTAGTTCCAATAGTATCCATTATTGTTTCTATCACCAATACTCAAAAAAAAAAATCTGTTATACAATCAAAATAGGCTGACATTGATAACTATTACATGTAAAAATAGTGCACTATTTTTTCTTTTGCAACACGAATTTGCATCCTAAGAGCCGGTAAACACTTTTTTTCAAAATACAGAAAAGGGTGAGACTTTAAAAAAAATTAAATTAAGGCATTCAAAATGGGAAAAGTTGCCTATCATGAAGCATTAGGAAATTGATACAATTAACATCAAACTGCCTGTTACAGTAACTGCTTAAACATGAACATGCAGCTTCCACGGGGTATACACAAATAAGTGATACAAACTCCAACATTATGGCTTTATACAAGTGCATAGTTGCAACTGCAGGAAGTTATGATATCTGATTTATGTGTATAAAAAATAAAATGGGGCATTTGAAGAACCCTCTTGCAGTATTACAGTACTATATATATCTGTGTGTGTGTGTGTGTACATATACATGTACAGAGACACACACATATATATGCACACACACAGTCTAATGGTCACTTCTTAAAAGATGCAGTCTCAATCACTGTAGTGGAATCCATTCCCAGACTCTTCTGGTAAATGTGCTGGTGAAATCTCTCTGCTGATGCTGAAAAGATGATTTCTTTCATCTTTAACTCTTCTCAATCCTTTTGTGCAATGTAGTGTGAGTGACTGCCAAGAGAGCGTTATGGAACAAGTTTGGAAGAGTTGTATATAATATTCTTATTCTATTAACCAATCATTGTTGGTTCAACTTGCTGCTCCAACGGAGCCCAGAAAATCTCCAAGATTTATAATTTATATTGTAGGAATAAAGGGAAATATATATATATATGTATATATATGTATGTATGTATGTGTATATGTGAATATCAGTCTCTCAGGAAAATATAGCTTTTTAAGAAATTTTGGGCCATCATATTTCAGTCTTGTTTTAACTGGAAGAATATGATCTCCTTGAATAATGACTGCATTCATAGAAGGCAGCTAGCTAGAAAAAGGAAAGGAAAAACAAAGTTAGTTGACACAGTAAAATAATTTAAGAGATTGTTAAATTCTTTGAAAAAACATTCCATTTATATAATTAAACTATGTAGTCTTCCAACTCCTACACTTTTAACACCTAAATCATGCATAAACCTATTTACTATATTACTTTTCTAATTTTCAGGTACATGCAATTATATTCTTATTTTCCTATATTTTCTACAAACATGACCACACAGGTTTTAATAAGGTTAACCGGCTCTTAGGGTTAGATAATACATTCCTGAGTAACTCAAGTGCATGTAAGTCTGACTTGGAAATTAACTAGCTGCCTCATAGAGCTCAAAGAACAGTGGGCTTATGGACCAGGTTCTACTTGACTGTTAGACTCTTAGCCACATTTTAAAAAAATCTGTAAAATGGAAACAAACACACTGTTGTAGTAAAAATGCTCTATACATCTTGGTTATAAATACATCCCAATAATACATAATTTAAGTTTATTTTTGCAATATGCTTACTTAGGTTAAGATAGACATTACTTCTTTTAAATCCATTTTGTATAAAAGGTTTGACCATGAGGTTCGATTTTCCTTCAGATCTCCTTTAGTCATGGTTAACCAAACTATTTATGTATTTTACAAGCACAAGAACTTTCACAGCACATCAGCAGCATTCTTCAGCAACAGTAACATCAACTTGTCGGAAAGCAAACATCTCATGGCATCACAAAGAAAAGCCAAATCAAAACCAGTATTTCACAGCACTTATTAGACTTACAAAGTGTTTACGGTTCAATTCTTGCACGTTAGAGAGAAGGAAGGAGGAGGGAAGGAGAGAGGGATAGGGGGAGGAACGAATCCCAATCTCATGCTATGTTCACAAACTGACACAGTTGTAGGAACTTGAAAACATTGTAAATTTTACTTCTCTGAATATGCTTCTTTGGAATGAATAGAAAGTACCAGAATTAGCTTCTTTTGTTATTTGTACATGTTTCATTCCTAAGATTAAAAATTGTAATTCCAACTGTATTGAAAATATATAGCCAACAAAGATTCTGAACATAGCATTTCACTTTTACAACTTAACATGAAAATTTCGGTTAGAAACTTTCCTGAAAACTACTTTTCAAATACATACTATTAAAAACAACTTAACAAAATTTCAAGACTAGTCAAAAACAATGAAAACCCAAGGGCAAATCACATGCACTACTTGGAAATACTAACTCATTTTTCATTTTTTGATTTACCCCATTTATTTCTTCAGAAATCAAAAACATCGTCATCATCATCACCACCATCAACATCATCAAATGACCAATCCCAGTCTTTAAATGCCAAATCAAGCAATCTGCAATAGGAGGTTTGCAAATTCACATTCTAGCACTCTTTAAAAATGGCAGCTTAATAGGATATCTAGAAATCACTTTGTGCTGTGAAGATTTTAACTCTCCCTTCATCAAAAACAACATAGCCAAAATTAAGATGGTAGCACACAGGAGATCTTCTTTCCCTTTTTATGTGAGTGCATATAACATTAGCCAGGTCTGATTTCTAGAATACCAGAGACCTGAAGACAGGTAATATTTGAGGTAAGAAACGAGCTTTTCCCCACTGGGCCCAAATGAAGATGTAACCATCCTGATGCCCACTTTGATTTGTACCAAAGCTCAACATTTGTCAACACTCCCTTTGCAAAAGGAACCAGATGGCCAGCTCACATTTTTCTAGAACAGTACCACGAGTCCCAGTTTAAAGAGGGACTAATACTAAGAATGCAGGCTTCTCAATTCTAACTGGACACCATATGCTCAGAGGGCCAACAGTGATGTTCTCCGTGAAAAACCACAACTGAAGAGAAAAACCACAGGTATATAAGCATTATTACCAGCTTATCTTGGCTGAATAAAGTGGACTTAGAGCAGGGGTGTATGTGTTTTTTTCTTTCCAATCCAAACATCTAATATTGCTATCATCTTTATTTTAAAAAATAGGTTAACTTTTTAATTGTTTTAACTGTGAGGTTCATGAATCAACTTATGCCAAGGAACTCATTTGGTTCCCCAAATCTCATTTGTGACCTCAACCTTAAAGTCAGTTCTTAGGGCACCTGGGTGGCTCAGTCAGTTAAGCGTCTACCTTTGGCTCGACTCTTGATCCTGTAGTTCTGGGATTGAGTCCTGCACTGAGCTCCCTGGTCAGCGGGAAGTCTGCTTCTCTTTCTCCCTCTGCCCTTCCTCTATCTCTTTCTCTCTCTGTCTCCCAAATAAATAAAATCTTTTAAAAAATAAGTTGCTTCTTAAACTTTATGTTGTTTACTCAATGCTACTTATAATGTATATTCCAGGCATTATCCCAAGAGATTCTGATATAACTGGACTGAAGGGGCAATGGGAGGCAAGTAACTGCATTTTTAAAAAAAGATTTTTATTTATTTATTTGATAGAGAGAGAGCATAAGCAGGGGAAGAGGCAGAGGGAGAGGGAGAAGCAGGCTCCCAGCATGTGGGGCTCCACCCCAGAACCCTGGGATCATGACCTGAGCCAAAGGAAGGCGTTAAACTGACGGAGTCACCCAGGGAGCCCCAAGTATCTACATTTTTTAATAAAAAATTGGAAGTGAATTCTAATGCATCTGGTTGACTTTGGTAATCTGACAGAGTAAATAAACTGACAGAGTATGTTGATAGATGGTTACCCTAAATGAAAAGAAATAAACCAAATCAAATTACTCTATTTCAAAATGTGCTGAATGTAGAATATTTGAGAAAATGCACAAAGATATAAATTACTCATTTAAACACACTTCGCATTTTTCTAGGCTTACACAGACAGTAAGTTGTAGTGAAGGGACATGGAAATCAGTCAGCCATCCTGGATGTTTAAGCCCCAATTTTGAAAAATCTGCATTTCCTACCCTTCCGAAACCTTGGAAGTGTTTGTGAAGTGTGCACCCATGTCACAGTCTTCAAATTCTAGAAGTCTGGTCACTAGCACAATGCCTGAGAGTCTTCCTTAAAGCTCCCTCAGCCCTTGCCAGTCAGCCATCTAATTCTCATTCCAACATGAGAAAGCTTTCTCGGACTTGGTTTCAGTACATTAGTGAAGGAGCTCATTAAGGCAACACACACCAATCTCTTGCTGAAAGACTTCTATCCGAAGAACAAAATAAAAACTCCCACAGCACAGTGTACTGGGTCCTTTTCAATCTGGTTCAACGCTTTCTCTCCAGGGACATCTTCTGCCGTTCCCTGTCATTACCCTCTCCCCACTCTAACCCAATACAATGTTACAAACACATAACACGGAAGTAATTCTGGCAACTCAGTACCTCTGCACATAACATTTGGCCCACCATTGTCTTTTCCCATATTTCTTTGCCTGGAAAATTACTGAACCTCCCTTTTTGGTGAGCTAGCTTGATGCCCTCAGGCAGAATTCTCCATGTTTTCGTTTGTTCCCCTGTAACACTCACTCATGCTTCTATTATAAATAACATTTTAAAAAGTACCATAACACTATCTGTTTGATTTTCTATCTCCTCTATTTATTGATCAGTGGGTACACACTGCAGGCCTGTGAAACTTACTGCCAAAGACTGCTTGGAAAGGAGCATTAGAACTTTGAGTTCTGCTAAAAGTACGTGACACTGCCTGTTTCTTTACATGCCGCCGATACCAGCATTAATCTTACCAGTTTGGCAGGTTTTACATTTTACTTTTATTTTAACAGCTTTGCTTAATAATCAAGTTGACCAGGGCACCTGGGTGGCTCAGTGGGTTAAGCCCCTGCCTTCAGCTCAGCTCATGATCTCAGGGTCCTGGGATGGAACCCCGCATTGGGCTCTCTGCTCTGCGGGAAGCCTGCTTCTCCCTCTCCGACTCCCCCGGTTTGTGTTCCCTCTCTTGCTGTATCTCTGTCAAATAAATAAATAAAATCTTAAAAAAAATAAAAAAAAAAAATAATCAAGTTGACCATTTTTCCATATTTATAGTAATGCTGGCATGTTCCTCACTGCTTTTTATATTGGGAAGAGGCAATCATATAAATGATTTATATAAGAACTCTATATAGAGAGATATAACCCATCTTTCTCATACACATTGCAAATTACACACACACACACACACACACACACACACAAACACACACGAAGCTCCCCAATCCAAAATCAGATCCATATTCACCTATTTTCTTCTATGACACTTAACGGATTTATTTTTGACACTTCCAATTGCATACAGCTTTTTCATTCTTATCCAAATAATTAGTCTGTTAGCTTCCTATATTTATAAATGGAAAAGAACAAAACTGAAATAATAACATGAGCACCTGGGTGGCGCAGTTGGTTGAGCATCCTACTCTAGATTTCAACTTAGGTCATGATCTCAGGGTCACGAGATCAAGCCTTGTGTTGGGTGTGAAACCTGCTTAAGATTCTCTCTCCCTCTGCCCAACCCCCACCCCCCATAAATAAAATAATGATAAGAGCTCCTCTCACCCTTAAAGTTTAACTGTGTTGGCAATGCTTTATTTCTTAAAACTGGGCAAATGAGCATTTACTGCATTTTTGCTTTATACTTTTCTGTGTGGCTTAAATACTGCATTTTAAAGAAGACCTTTAAAAGAAAAATAATTAAAGAGAAATGCCCTCAGCAAAGACCAGCATTCTGTGTCCCACTTTGGAACAGACTAAGGATCTCTCCAAACTATCTTTATCACAAATCAACATTATATTCACAAATTTTCTGCCTTTCCAGCATTTTTTTTTTTAAATTCAAAATTACCAAGAAAACACACCTTTGGAATAGGATTTCTACACATATGTTTTATAAGCTGTCAATTAACTCATTTCTACTCCTATCACCGTGAGGCAGTGCAGGATTACGGCTGGGGTTGCAGAGGCTAGAACTAGACTATCTAGATCTGAACTCACAGCTTTGTTGCTTATTTGGTGTGTGATCTCAAACACATGGTGCTTCTATGCCTTAGTCTCCATATCTGTTAAATGAAGACATGAAGAGCTAAAAATCACAGGGTGGTTATGAGGATAAATAATTTAGTACACTTAAAGCTCACAGATGAGTGCCTGGCATACATAGTAGCTAACACTTATTTAACTATCACTTCCCTACAGAAAAAGGGGATTGCTGCAAAGAGTTAAAAGGAGAATCAGAACCAGGAATGTCACAAAAGTGAAAAGAAAAAAAATGTAATGGTGTAGTCATTAACAAAGACAAACACTGAGGAAAAGTTTTAAAAAATCAGATGATTATTTATAGGTATTATGTTTTAGTGCATATACAAATACATTTGATGATTTTGATAATGTCTAACAAAGTCAAACATTTGTCTTAAGAAAGACAGCATGCGAGTTAGTTCAACCAAAGCTAGATTATACAAAGAGCTAGAAATTAAATTATGGCTGATATCAACCAGCTGTTTCCTAGGTGTTCCCGAAGGATCCTTTCACAGCTCTACCTGTCTACTGGAATGTTATAAATTAGTGGAACATCAAAGGCCATCAGGTCCAATGCTTGCTCCCCTCCAGAGCTGTGCTCCAGAGCTGTGCTGGCTCACTGTCAGATGACCTACACATGACAGACTGAGGAGGGCGCTCTTTCCCAGTATCACCAAGCAGTCGCCTGAATCAGGTACTAACACTGTTGGTGACAGGGCATCTACTATTCTAGAGCAAACCAAGTCTTCCAATTTTGGAAGTATCTGACTGCCCAATACTTTTCCCTTGCTGAGTTAGAAATGTGTTTCTCTGATTGGTTCTTGTTCTAATACATCATCTACAGAAAAGTCCCCTAAATCTTTACGGCTGTTTACCATCTCCCATCCTTCTAAACAATTTCTTCAGAAGTTAAATATCCTTAATTCCTTCACTTATTCCACATGTAACACTTTCAAATGATCCATTACTCCCTCTGTTATTCTCATCTGTATATCCTCCAATTTGTGCATACTACTCTTAAAATGTGACACCCAAAATGAAATGCAAACTTTAGGGTGATTCATATAAGACAGAGACAGATACAATTTTGGAAGTTAATGAAGCAATGGAGTCACAGATATTAAAGACAATGGATATAACGCTGCAGACACATAATAAGATACAAAATTGCATCTTAAATGTGTCCATCTTTATGCTTAAAATTTCAGAGTATATTAGACAAAAAATGTTCACAAAAATGCCCTATACATTTTATAGTCAGTTTTGGTATTAGTTTTATCTACATGCAAAGTTGTGAGAGAAAGAAATCCCTATTACTTACTGTTGCTATGCAAAATGTATTAAAAAATCAATGAAGAATGATTCGAAGGGCAGGGCCAGAACTAAAAACAAAAAGCAACAGAAATAAAAAGTAAATGTGCCTCTAACTAGACCAAAATGCCAAAGTGGAGAAGAAGGGAATAACCAAGTATTTATAAGTCAGTGACCATGAAAACTGTTATGTAACTGAAAACATGCCTCAGTCTGAAATCTGCTTCATTAATGAATTCTATGTGTTATCGCAGGTAGTGAAATCATTAATTTATCAAACAGTAACAAAGAGTAAAATATATGAAAGGACTGGAGTTCTTATAGTCCTGAATCTGAAATTATTTGCCCTTCTCGAGTATCAATCAAAAAGAAAAGATAATAATACCTATCTATTCTGCTCTACAGGAATATTTTAAAAACTAAATGACAGAATATGCAGGAAGTTGAATGAGAGAACAGATTACGGAAGCACTCTGGAAGCTGTACACCACTAGACAGTATAAACTATTTCAATAGCATAACGCCTATGCATTAATAGTTCCACAATATTAAAAACAAAAACTTAATTTTTAGATGTTTTGCGCATGGCACATGGAATGACCTTCAGTGTCTCTGTATTGAGTTTCTTCAGCTTAATTACTATCATATAGTCACTAATTTTATAGTATTTAGTTTTCTCATACCTCACAGAAAAATTCAACATTCTCACTGCTGAAACAGCAATTCTACCTTTGTCATTCTAAATTATTTCCTTGAGATAATAGTTTCAAGAAAAGTTTCATATTAGATGTTTGTGGTTAGAATGAAAAGATTTCTGATAATACAGCCAATGCACATCATTATTCATATACTGAAGGTCCTGTGTTAGGGAACAAAAAGGATACCTGAAATTAGATACCTGATCGTACAGATTTTACCCTTTAGCTAACTAACCAAATCTTCATGGTCATTTCAGTGAATAGCAATAGTTACACATGCCACAGTAGCTAGTAAGCCAAGAAAGGGTTATTCTGCATCAAGAATGAAAGGACTGTAATGTAGCCATATGAAAATAGTTCCACCAAAACATTCTGTGCATTCACCATTATCTTGGAATTCACTCCCTCATCCCAACTCTGCCTCAAATACAAGGAATGTCCACAAGGAATGCAGTTAATATCTGCATTTTTACGATTGATCTCTGTTGCTACAAGTCAGAAGCAAGTCTTATTCTAAACTTGTAGATGTGAATTAAGACTTAAGATTTCGGTCCTGTGTACCAAGTCATCTAACATAAAAGAGGTGAACAGGTTTGCAATACTAAACACAACGTGTGCACCTGATGCTTACAGGTCTGTGTACACACTGTCTACTAAACCATTACAATAGTCAGTGTGCTTCTAAAATCTTAAAATATTATGTTTATATACTTAGAGATGACAAAAATGAACCTTTATATATTTTTGGTTGAATTTAATATATATGTGTGACTTAGTAAACAAACCTGTACTACAGTCAACTAAATCAATGAATGAGACATACACACTGAAACAGTTTCAAACATCTGGTATTCCATGGATCACTGACATCCCGAGCAAAGGAACACTACAATTAGTAAAGTTTGTAGCTGAACACAAATAGCAAAATACTAAAAAAGACACAAATTTTTAACCACATTTTGATTTATTACCTTGGTTTGTTAGGGGCAAGCTGTCGACTTGGCCGTCTAATAGACTGGTTTTGTTGTATCTTCATCGAAGTTCGAGGAGATGACCGTGCAAAAGGGTCTGGAGCTGGAGGCTTTTTAGGGATCTTTTTCACCAACCGACTAACCCATTTCTGCTGCTCTTCTGTAGAATTTGCTAACAACAACAGGTTCTTTGCCGTTGAGATATCATAATAAACTATAAAGAAATATTTGAAAAAAAATTAGTATGTCTAAATTCATCTGAACATAAATGATGAAGCAAGTAATTTATTATTTACCTTTGCAAGGCGCTATGATCTCTTCCTTTTTGTCCATGTGATCTTTATGACATTTAATATGGCAGCGCCGGCACTCTAAAGCAGGAGGAGGTTTAAACATATGCCACAATGGCTTCATACAAGCCTCACAGTTGGTTGGGAAATGATAGAGAGTAGGAATAAATTCATGTCCTTTATGGCAAATATAGTTTGATTTTTCTCCCACTGGCTCCACTGGAAATTCTTGTTCCTTCTTACTTTCTCCTTCATTGGCATACAGAATCTATAGAAAGCAAAAAAAAATAATGAATGATTGTCAACAGAAATTATTTTTTAAGTAGTAACAATTCTTACAGTGTCAATAAAATAATATTAGCCTAAAACATTCAATGAGAAGAAAATGCATTTGATGTTCAAACATTAGTAGGTTCTGTCTAATCAAGATGGTCACTTGGCTCACATATCAGAAAAAAACATGCCTACTTATTTTCTCCATAATAGCTATGTTTTAGCAATTTTTTTTTAAAAAGATTTTATTTATTTGACAGAGAGAGAGAGAATGAGAGAGAGAGCATGAGAGGAGAGAGGTCAGCTGGAGAAGCAGACTTCCCACTGAGCAGGGAGCCTGACAAGGGACTCGATCCCAGAACTCCAGGATCGTGACCTGAGCCGAAGGCAGTTGCTTAACCAACTGAGCGACCTAGGCGCCCCAAATGACCTTTAAATGGGACTAAAATTGAAAGATAATCTAAAGAAGGCCCAGGAATAAAGAAATTTGATATGTCTTTATCACACCAAGAATGTCGGTCTAAAGGTGAAAAAAAAAATCCAAAATAAATTCAACTAACCAAAAACAAAATAAAGTTATTTACCTGAAATATCCTGGGAATTTCTTTAGCATCTGCTCTATATACATCTGTCTGTGTAACTGGTCGGACATGAAATAATTTGCTATAAAAGATTTTTAATAAAGGAATAAAATATTACCAAAGGATCAAATTACATTAGTTACCCTATACTTAGGTAAGAGGTAAGAAGTTAAAAGCAATGACTTTGACCCATGTTAGAAGGTCAGAGGATACACTGGTTCTTTTAATTCAATCATTCCTTGAGATTCTGAGTATTTCCAGGAAATCAGAAATTTTCTAGTTAGTTTCAGAGAAAACATATTAAAGACCGATAAAATATAGATGTTTTAGCTAACTCTATATCCCAGACTTCCATCTCTATGAAGCAAATACAAGAAAATGTAACAACAGTACAGTACAAGCCATATGAGTTTACCTATCTACATACTACAGTGAGTAATAAATAGCACTAATTTGACAAAAAAAAAAAGGTCACATAATTCTCTTATGCTTTAAAAGAGAAAGGTTCTAAATATTCTAATAAAAACACTTACTCTATATCTAAAACCATGTAAGGATTAGATTGTTCTTTATCTTGTTCACTGTCATAGAAAAGAATCTTCTTACTGCTTACAATCACATACTGTTAAAGAGAGGGAGGGAAGGAATTAATGACTAAAATTAATATAGATCTTATTTATTTATTTTCTTTGAAAACAAATTCTACAGCAATAAAAATTATATAAAATACTTAAGTTAAATAACTCAGAAGTTCTCAATATACTCTTAGGAAAGTCTTCCTTAAAATAATAATAAATTTAGTTGGCATACATATTCAATAAGCAAATTGAAAAGGAAATGAATTCAAATGTATCTTGGACTGACTTATCTTCAATCCAGTAACACAGGTAACCTTACTGCTATGGTTTGAAATGTCTGTGTCCCCCAGATTTTAATGTAAAACCCTAATACCTAATGAGATGGTGTTAGCGGGAAGGGCCTTTGGCAGGTGAATGAATAGGCCATGAGAGGAGAGACCTCCCTGGGATTAGTGCCCTTATAAAGGGGTCCAGAGAGATCCCTAGCCCCGTCCCCCATGTGAGAACATGGCACGAAGTCTGCCATGTAAAAGAGGGCTCACCAGAATCCAACCATTTGGCACCCTGATCCTAACTTCCAGGCCCCAAACTGTGAGAAATAAATTTCTATTGTTCATACACTAACCAGTCTGTTTTGTTTTAGCAGCCTGAACAGACTAAGACATTTACCAAAAATGAACATCACAATATCAGTAAATCATAGTAACAGAGGAAAAGAAATTATTAGGGCTTCCTGTCATACCCAGAGTTGTTTTCCCAATGAAACAGCAGAACACCAAGGCCAACCGACTTTTGTTTTCCTACCACCAAAACCTGTTTTATTATTATGATGATGAAAGGTTGTTTGTTTGTTTGTTTCTTCACGAAGATATACAAAATCACATCATTCCAAATCAGGAAGTACAAAGTTTTATGTGTCTAAAAGTTCTAGTTAAATGTATATCTTACAACTACAAATGTGAAATGGCTACGGACAAACCCAAAGCAAAATAAAAGAACCACATTCAAAAGTACCAATTACCTTTTTAACCCATCCAAATTTCTTAGTGTTGTTTCGTACAGGTAATGAAAGCCATCCTTCTAGTCTTGATTCTATAAATAAGCAGAAGATATGAGGATAAATTTAGCAATTCTAAGAAAATGCGCAATAAAATTTTAATATAAAAGTCACAGAACAAATCAAATATGCCTTTCAGAATTTATCACTATACGTTATCAAGGCTGTAATAAGGCTGCAGGATGAGTATAAGCAAGTTATGAAATGCCAAACAAAATCCAGGTTAAGCACATTGAAAATATATGTTCTATAGCTTATAAAGTCAAATGCTCCCTGCTGACTAAATCCATGCATCTGCAAAGTTGAGCAGAAAAGGTACAAGAAAGAGAAGCAATTCTCTATTCTCACTAGTGCACCTATATTAGAATTCTTTATTTTTCCTTTGGAAGAGGCCTATTTATTGATATAATGCATATGTATCTTCTTCAAAGAGAAAACGTTTTAAGTGAGTAATTACATGATCAGAGAAAGTGGACGTTTTAAATGGCTAAAATAAAGTGAAATAAAATTGTGTAAATTACCAATCAAATCTGGCTAGTGAATAGCAATATAACTAAAAACATTTCTAAATTCCAAAACGGCAAAATCAGTAAAATTCTAGTTCAACAAAGGAAATTGCCTGAATCCTCAGAATTTGTTCCAGTGGCATGTGATCAGTACCATTTAATGGAATAATTAGGGGCAATAAGTATTTCTGGAGGTTATTCTGATAGTCACGTATTGGACTGTGCTGGATGCTTAACATCCATTTTCTTGAATTCTTACAATCCCACAGGAAGGCCGCACAGGGATGCACCAGACTCCAGAACCTATACTCTCACATTAACAACCTTCCAGACTCTGTGAACAGAAATGCTGTCATTAAAAACAGTCTATATAGTGTACCTGTCTGGATATGGTCCTATACCAGCTTAAGGGACCAAATCAGATGATCTGTAACAATGAGTACATATGCCTGGGCAATGTGACAACAAGGTAAATACAGCTATTTCCCTTTGCATTCAGTTAGTAAGAGACTACATTTTACCTTATATTCAACTGCTCATACACTAATTTCCTGTGGCATTTACATTAAACGTGGTTTGTACTTACATGAACTTCGTGTTAAATAGAGATTTTATATGTTTTCCATCTAGTTTCTTCATTTAAAACTCTAAGTCCTTTTAGGGCAAAGACTGGGTCAAAGTGTCTTAAACTCTCTTTTAAGGCCTAACACAATGTAGCTAAAACAATGAAAACCTACATCCACCTCTCAGTCTACGTGGTGTTTTCTGTGCTGTCACTCTTAACATGAAACTTCAGAAAGAATTTCTCGGTGGCTAAAAATGGATGACGCAGGCAATAAAACCAAATGCTCTTAAATGATATAAAGTCGACAAAATAAGTCTATCAAACATAACAGCAATGCCGTATGACAATACCTTTAAAACTTCTTTGTTCATGCAGCATTTTCTTTTTAACTGAGACCAGAACAATTTGTTAGAGTTAGTGAATATTAGTTAATGTTACAAAGGAAAAAAAAAAAAAAGGGACTGAAACTAAGGGTAGCGGGGAAAACCTCAAAGGTGAAAATTTTTCAGGATATCACCTGTACCGTTAGGTTCCGATGAAATAGGTAAGTAAGGCAAAGATTCTTCTTCTGAATCAGAATCAGAGTCAAGAAGCATATGAGAACTGGAAGGCTTAGTGGCAATATTGAGAGAAGTAGAGGAACGTTGGTAGGTGAATGACATGGATTCCATAGTGCGTGATTGAGTGATATGAACTAAACACCCAACATAAAAGGAAAGGAAGTAAGAATGCGGAAACAAGTTAAGAGAAAATAAAATGAATATTTGAAAAAAGAGCTACCTATAATACATAAAGAGTTAATTTAAGTAAGTAAATATGTGGAATTTTCTTTTGCATTTTTTTCACAAGAATTTTTGTCAAATATCAATATATAATGTAAGTTTAAATTGTTGTCTGAAGCCCATCCCAAGGAGTATGCTTTTTTCTTAAAGAAATGACAAACATTTTTCTCAGGAGCAGTCACTCTCAGGACTTAACACAATCAACTGCTTTATATTTAAGACAAAGTTTTTCAATAAAAAATAACGTAAGAGGTGAAAATAAACCTCTACCTGGAAATCCATCATCTGCCTCAGCATCCCCTGGTCCACTGCCTATACTGGAACTATCCAGACCAATATGCAATGCTTGGAGCTGTGACCGCAGCTGCTCAATGTCACTATCTTTACTGTCCAGTGTCATCTGCAGTTCAATTCGGATCTGGCTCTCTTCGGCTATTTGCTACAAGAGATTAAATTATGTTAAATTAATTGGATACCATATACCTCATAATTTTAATTCAGTAACAATTATGACGTAATAGAAATGTTCTATAACCAATACAATAAAATACTTAAAATACTTGTGCTTCTTAAAAGAAGTCTTCAACGTAGAGTTCAAAAAGTATTCTTACAGCCTGCATTTCGTTCAGTTCTTTCTGATACTTGATCATCTGCTGAGTCAGCTTTTCCCGTTCAGATTTAAGCTCCATATGTAGCTTTCTGTTCTCTTTCTCTTTTCTCCGCACGTCTGTGTCGCTACCACGCTTGACAGGTTCTTTTCGATTCATGATCTCAGCCAACTTATTCACAGCCTTAAAAACATAAAAATAAATAGGTAATCAAATAAAATAAATTGTACTGATGGTTCTTGGTAATTCACCAACAGCAAGTTATATGACCACTAATAATCTCTTTCCCTATACACATGGGGCAAGGGGAAATACTGTCTATATTAAAGAACATATTCCCTTCGTTATTCTTTATCTTCTTCCAAATTATGTTAGTTTTTCACTCTCATGTTTTCTGAGAAATGTAATTTAAAATGTTTACAGGTTGGATCTGATGTCACTTTCTACAGCTTTAAGTTTTTAGTTTCAAGACAGACTTCTGCTAGGCAGATCCACTTCTATTCTGGAGGAAGAAAATTTTGCATTGGCATCATATTAGTAAAACAGAGTATGTCCAACCAGAGAACTGAGCATCTGGGACCCACAAAGATTCGTGCTGTACATACGCAGCCATAGAACTGGCAGAAGGATGGTTCAAGAGCCAAAGGTGCCTTTTCGGACTAACGCTTTCTTAGGCTGTCAGCAAATGTTCACTCAGTTATTTCTTAAAGGGAAATAAATTTACCAGGTGACAATAAAAAATTAAGAGGGAATGTGATTTCACATGGAAAAATTACAGAAACTTGAAGTAAACACTGAACTGGACAATGTCAGCCAAATCTAGCTGCGTGCAACCAGGTGAAAATACCGATACACTCAATGACCACTACAGCCAATCTGCAGAGGGAGAGGAACTAGATTTCAAAATCCTCTTTACGGTGTGTCACACCTACTTGAGTTTTGAGCGTTCGCTCTGTGAGCAGCTGCTTCTCAAACTGTGCTTTAATAGCGGCTGCGCTGATCTCCTCATCTTTCAGCCGTGACAGCTCTGAAACACGGGAAAATGTCAAGATTATATTAATAACTACAGCAATGAGAAAACATTAGGCAAATTTAAAATCAACTTTAGTCTTTGTTAATACATACGTTCTTGGGCATCTTTTAATTTGTTATTTAATTCTTCTTTCTCATTTGCAAGATTGGCAACATCACTAGTTAGTGTCCTGTTTGTTTCTTCAAGCTAAAAAATGAAAGTGGAAAAAAAATTATAACCCAATTCAAAATATCTAAGTTATAAAGCAATCATTCAAAATAAAAATAGACTCGAATGATGCTAAAACTCTTATTTTTCTAAGTACATCTATCTCTACACTTTGTGGCTTTGTGGAACATTATGGAACTTCACTGAAGAGAATTTTGCTAACCATCAGACCTCAAGAGCACCCCAGGAAGCCAAAACCTGCTCCTTCTCTCAAAAAGCCTTAGCAGCATTTTTTTAAAAAATATTTTTATTTATTTATTTGAGAGACAGTGAGAGAGAACATGAGAGGCGAGAAGGTCAGAGGGAGAAGCAGACTCCCCAGGGAGCTGGGAGCCTGATGCCGGACTCGATCCCGGGACTCCGGGACCATGACCTGAGCCAAAGGCGGTTGCTTAACCAACTGAGCCACCCAGGTGCCCCCTTAGCAGCATTTTTAATGAGAAAAACACTTAATAAACTAAAAACAAACATTATAACAAAGCACTGTATTTCATCATCCAGAATAAACATATTTTAGGGGTTTTTTAAAAAATTTTATTTACAGTTATCTGACAGAGAGAGAGAGAAAGAGAGAGAGCGAGCACAAGCAGGTGGAGCAGCAGACAGAGGGAGAGGGAGAAGCAGGCTCCCTGCTGAGTAAGGAGCCTGACATGGGTCTCGATCCCAGGACCCTGGGATCCTGACCTGAGCCAAAGGCAGAGGCGTAACACACTAAGCCACCCAGGCGCCCCAAACAAATTTTAAAATGGTAGTATTTCTTTCAGAATATTTTATTTATTTATTTATTTTTTCAGTGTTCCAAGTCAGAATATTTTAAAACAAAATAAAATTTTACTAAAGAAGCTGACATCCTTGTTTATTATTATCACAAGTCCTACTCCTACTCTTCTTTCCCATCCAAAAGAAACTGTATTATGAATTATGTATTCATCCTTCCCACCCATGACTATACACTTTTCTAACAAACACATAAAACAATAAAGAGTGTGGTTTTGTGTGATTATAAATTGTCCATGATCACACTGTATCTTCCTGTACCTGCTTTCACTGGACATTGTATTAATCAAACTGCGGGCATATAAGGACCGTAATTCATTCTACCTGAGACAGTCCTTCCCCCGTCTACCTCGTTTCATCTGTCTGTGTATTCGTCTGTTGAAAAGACACTGGAATTTTGGAGGCACCTGGTTGGCACAGCCACGTAAGCATCTACCTTCAGCTTAGGTTAAGATCTCAGGGTCCTGGGATTGACCCCCAACGTCTGGCTTTGCTTGGCAAGGAGCCTGCTTCTCCCTCTCCCTCTGCCCCTCCCGCAGTTTGTGTTCTCTCGCTCTCTTCTTCCCTCTCTCACATAAATACATAAAATCCTTTTTTTTTTTTTTAAAGATTTTATTTATTTATTTTTTTGGCAGAGAGAGATACAGTGAGAGAAGGAACATAAGCAGGGGAATTGGTAGAGGGAAAACAGGCTTCCTGCGGAGAAGGGAGCACAATGGGGGCTCAATTCCAGAACTCTGGGATCATGACCTGGGCTGAAGGCAGATGCTTAATGACTAAGTCACCCAGGCACCCAATGAATAAAATCTTTTAAAAGAAATGAAATAAGAAAATAAACTTCCACATATCCTTAAGAGCAACCCTCTCGGTCCCCTCCCTGTTTGGGAGCTTTGTACTACTAATTTGCGATCATTCAATAAACTTCACTTTGGGGCACCTGGGTGGCTCAAATGGTTATTAAGTGTGTGCCTTTGGCTTAGGACAGGATCCCAGGATCCTGGAATGGAGCCCTGCACTGGGCTCCCTGCTCAGTGGGGAGCCTGCTTCTCCTCTCTCTCCCTTTAGTGCTCCCCCCTGCACAGAGGGGGAGCACCAAAATTCAAAAGACATTTGACTTTTTGCTATTACAAACATTTATGCTGCTATGAAAACTGCCTAAATTTCTCCAGCATATTTATCATAACATAGACTTTCTTTAGATTATGCAAACATTTAAACTTTCATATTTTGAATATTTAAAATACTTAAATAATAAATATTTAAAATTGCCATACCCCTTACTATACTATGCCACCTACATTTACACTCTCCATAGTGGTAAATAAGAATGTCAGTTTCCACATGTCTTTCAAACACTTGAAATTAGTGAGATACTTAATTTTGCCATTATAATGAGTATGAAGTGTTATTTCAAAGCTATTTTATCCAGCCTTTCCTAAATAGTAGTTAGGTTAAGCATCTGCTTTTATTTTTAGGGTTTCCTCTTTTGGCTCATTTTTCTCCCATATTGTTTAACTTTTTCTTCGTGAGCTTAGAGGAGTGCCGCACGCGCTCCTGATACTAGCCCTTGTTTCATGAATACATTACAAATATCTTCTCTCTCTAACTTGTTTGTTGTCTTCTGCTATAGTAAGTTTTAGATTTCATTCTAATTGTTTAAAATTTTTCTTTTACATTGAGATCTTTATGATAGCTAGAATTTGTGCTCGCTTCGGCAGCACATATACTATGATAGCTAGAATTTATTTTTGTTATGTTGTAAAAGGTAAGGATCTAACTGTATTCCTTTCCCTTTAAAAAGAAAGTCATCCCAAATCATTTATTACAACTAAATCCTTTCCCAGCAACGTGTCTATTACCACCACAACCATATATCACATTCCTGTATGTGCAAGAATCTGGTTCTGGCCTCCCTACTCATTTCCACTGAACGGGATTAAATATCATTGTTCTAATACCACACTTTTTATCCACTATAGCAATTTAATAACAGATTCAACTACATGATACTTTACTTCTCTTTGAAATTTTCATTACAATTTTTTTCAACCTGCATAGGAGTACCTTCATGATAGTTTCAAGATTCTTTTCAAATAAGCTTTGTTTAACAAGAAGAAAAAGGCTTATACTGTTTCTGTGTCTGGTATTTCCCTTTTACTTTAGTTTTTTCACTCTGAATTTACCGACAGGTAGACCCACTGGAAGTAGTTCTTTTTTGAGCCTCTGTCTGCCAAACAATGAGAAGCTAATGTTCACTGGATCCAAATCCTATAGCCGGCATGTTAAGATCTTTCATTTCCATCTGTAGTACCTTCCCTGGTGCTTTTAAGGAAGACTGACGATAAAGTAATTTAATTAAAATTTAAAAAAACTAGATATTTTACTTACAGATGCAATTGTAGCATCTTTTTCAGTGAGTTCCTGTTTGTGTCTAGCCATCATCTCTTTGATCTCAAGCTCCTTCATGATTTTCTCTTTTTCCAAATCAGAATATTGTTCTTCAGCAATTGAACGAGCCAGCTGCTCAGAATCTGCTTTGGTCAAGGTGATCTCCAGTTGAGCAGCTAAGGAGTCCCTACGTTTTAATGATACATTATTTTAATGTCCAGTTTTCATTAGGAAGACAAAGTTTTTGTCTAATTGTACTTCATCAACAAATTCTTACTTACACTATTGTAGGCAATGTTCTAGAAGAGAATATGACTATGAACAAAAGATATAAGGATCTTAGCTTTACCTTTCCTCCTGTAAGTCCTGTTTCTTCTGTTGTAATTCTTTACAAAGTTTGGTCTTTTCTTCACATTCTTCTTTAAGTTCCCTCACCTGTGTTTTATAGAGGGTCTAAATAACAAAACAGAACAGAAACATATCATTGCCACCACTACCACCATCATCTTCATCATCAATTTTATTTCTAAATTCAAAGTCTATCCAGACAAAGTCAAGTTGGACACACACAAATATGTTCCTGAACACTGAGCAATGCTGGACCCTTGAGCAAATTAATGGTAAATGAGCCTTTCTGGTAAATCAACCAATTAACTAATAAAAGTTCCAATAACAATTTAGAAGATAGATTTTCAACTGGATATCAGATTGAGGTTTCTCATTAAATGACACAGACAGGAAGAACCAATAAAGAGGCAAAAAGATATTACTAGTCTAGACAAAAAAAATTTTGTTAGCTTAAATGAAACACAGGGGACATTACTACTTATTTTAAAACCAATCTAAAAAAGTACAAACATTAAAATGACAATTTTTCTTTCACTATGAAAATTCTACCTCAAAAAGCAATCATTTTTAAAAAAGCAATCATTTTTCCTATTATATGTTAATAAAAAAAGTGACTCAAAAAAATCAGCTTGAATAGAATTATTAGGGGAAAAAAGAATTTTTTAATCAACTTCATAAAGTATGTACTTAGAACTATTTTTCTAGCAATGATAATAGGCTTCTGTTAAGCTATCAATAGTCATTTGCCCACTTGTTCTTTTTATATGAATTGTGTAGTACAAAACAACCTATCCAAATCCCTGTCTGGTGTTTGCTTTAAGAATCTATTCTAAAGACCAGAGTCTTCCTAGTTCTGCAGCAAAAAAAATGTTTAAATTCTACAAAGATGATCATTTTCAAATTAATGTATCTGGAACTTACTGAGAAATACTGCTCTGCTTCAAGCTGATCCTGAAGTTCTTTCATTTGCCCGTCTGCATCTTGACGTTCTCTGTGGGGACATCGAAGAAAAGGTTCAAATAAGCTACACGCAAAATAAATAAGCAACTCTTGAAATGTGGCCGAGGAAACCACTGGGCATCCCTTGATCCTTAAAAAAAAACAAGAAGTCAAATTATTTACATAATACTAATCATCACTGCATTGTTGTTTTAATTCTCATTCTCTCAGGAGTGTGTATGGACTTTTGAAGTTATAGAACATATAATGATTCATCACTCCAACAGCTAATGAATGAAATGTGTGTTTGTATGCTCTTGTGTTTTAAAATCTTGTTTTAATTTCTAACACAAAAAATATCATTAGATATAACTGACATAAATAAAAATTCGTATAAAGGGGTCCTAAACCAAATAGTGATTAAAGCAGTAATACTAACTTACATAGTCTCAACCATTCACTGTGATCAGCCATTTCTGCCAACCAAGTAGGAGATTTAAAGGACACCTGAAAATTGGTTATCTTAGGATGAGTGAAAAAAATGACAGGGAGGGAAGGAGTGCTCATTTTTATGTTTAAATGTGGATGTTAACTACACAGATCTATACATTTTGTAAAAATTCATTGAGCTCTACCATATCATTTATGTACTTTTTTCCTGTATATATATTAATCTTCAATAAAGCAATGAAGTTAAATAAAAAATAAGTAAAATAAAAAGCAAGCCTAAAGCAAGCTGGAGAACAACACAACATATACGATACAATTAACCACCTCCCCCAATCTAAAAACACCTCAACCCTGTATACACTTAAAAGGATGTATATAGGAGAGACAAAGGAGGAGGTATGGAAGGATAATGAACAAACTGTTATAGTATGTTCTCTCTGGAAAGATGAACTATACTTGCATTCATAAGGGGGAACATGGGGCACCTGGGTGGCTCAGTTGGTTAGGCATCCAGCTCTTGATTTCTCCTCAGGTCACGATCTCAGGGTTGTGGGACTGAGCCCAGTGTCAGGCTCCATGCTCAGCGGGGAGAGTATGCAGATTCTCTCTCTCCCTCTCCCTTTGCACTCCCTACCCCAACATGTGCTCACTTTCTCTCTCTCTAAAATAAATAAGGGGCGCCTGAGTGGCTCAGTCAAGTGTCTGTCTGCTTTCGATTCAGGTCATGATCTCAGGGTCTTGGGACAGAGCCCTGAATCGTCAGGCTCCCTGCTCAGCAGGGCAGCGGGCTCTCCTTCTGCCACTCCCCCTGCTCGTGTTCTCTAGCCTTCTTTCTCTCTCAAATAAATAAAATCTTTAAATAATTAAACCAATCTTTTAAAAAAATAAAGGGGAGCATATACTGTTTTCTCTTTCTTTTTAAATACAGTTCTGAGTATTTTACAGGGAGAAAACATTTGAATGCCACTTGGATATTCAAAAATATATACACCAAGAAAGATTCAGATTGAATGATTTAATCATACTCTTTTCAATCTGTGTATTACTTAAAGCTTTTATTCTTATTCTCACTTAACGTAATTTGGTCACTTTCTTTACTTCTTGGTTCTTAAAACATTGATAAAAAGTAATCACTCAATATCACTTGTCTGTGCTATATATGTGTTTTATTATTAAGGCGTGTACTATTAAACATGATGATTCTTATTTTTCTGAGTCAAAAATGTGAAAGAAACGTATATATAAAATATAAAAGGTCCATTTTTAAAATGATCTCATCATTACCAGTTAAGCCCAATTGCGGCAAACCTCAACAGACTTTTAAATCATGAACTCGAAAAGCTGCTATCATTTCTTTATATATAACTTTAAAAAACTAACATTTACCAGGCATTTAAGAAAGTATTTTTTTAAAAAATAACCACACAGTATGCACATGGTTACAATTAAGCAGTACAGAATAGAACAGAAAAAATCACAATGAAAAGCAGCAGTCTCCGTATCCTAATCCTCCTCCTTAGCCTACTCCTACTCCCCGCCCAGAGGAATTTCCTTTATTTCATTTCTGTGTTTTGTTCTTTTGACAGTTACTTCCACATCTCAGCTTATTTCTGGACACAAATTTAAAATACTACTTACCAATTCTCTGCTCTAAGAGTACCAAGTGAGCTCTTACCATCCCTAACCTCTCCGACCCCTATAATACAGTTGTATCATTGGCCTCAGCCACATAACCACGCTTTACGGCATACTGCATCAACCGTGAACCACAACTCCCACCCCCGCGTCAGTTTTTGATGAGAACTGCAACACTCCCATCCTTTCTTTTGTTTTTGAAATTTCATGAGAAAATGTCTAAATGTGGGTCTTTTCTCACTTATTTTCTGAGTCCTTTCAATCCAAAGACTTCTCTTTCAGCCATGGGAAACTGTTTTCTATTTCTTCTTTTTAAAAGATTTTATTTACTTATTAGAGAGAGGGAAAGAGTGCAAGCACACATGAGCAGGGAGAGGAGAAGGAGAAGCAGACCCCCTATGCCGAGCAGGAAGCCAGACTTGGAGCTCAATCCCAGGACCCCGAAATCATGACCTGAGCTGAAGGCAGACACAACCGACTAAGCCATGCAGGCACCCCTATTATTTAATAACTTCCTTCACTCGGTTTCTCTGGACTTCTTTGTCTGGTGCTAGAACTCCTGGGACCAGTCTCTGTGTCTTACCTATTTCTCCCATAACTTCCATGTCATTCCCTTTTGTTCCATGTTTGATGAAATTTCTTTGGATTTTTCTTTGAACCATCCTAATAAATGTATATGAGTCGTTTTTAACATTTGACAGCTCTTCCTATTCTGGCTGCCCTTTTTGCATTATGTCAGGTTCTTGTTTAATGGAAGTAGTATCTCCTAGAAGTTTTGATCAATACTACTTATTACCAATAGGCTTTTTTTGGTTTGTGCTTCTTTTGTTTATTTCTCTTCTTCCCTTGATAAATTTTTCATCTGGGGATATGTTTCCTTTTTCTTTATCATAGTCTTTATCCTTAGTACTGCATACTATCCTCAAATGCTAGTGATACTTGGTTATTCACTTACAAAGGAGGTGGTATTTTAATTTTAAATTTTACTATCTATGCATGTGGAAGTGATTTTCTAACTGGCAAACTTCAGTTTAAGATGAGAGGCTTAAAAAGCCACATAAGCAGGAGAACCCCTAAAAGGCAAAAGGAGAATTTAGTCCATACTAGCAGTTCTAATTCTCTGCAGAGGATATGCCCAATTTCTATAGAGGGATTGCTCTGTAGGAACCCAAGCAGTGGTAGTGCCTGGCTACAGACATTTCTGGAAGGGTTGGTAGGAAGAGTATGATCAGCAGATTGTTCCACTTATAGCATCAGATCTTACTCTAGCCCTTCAAGGTACTTGATTTGAATAATGAAACATTTTCTTCTTCACTAATATCTCACTTCATATATACTCCTTGCTGTTGCTTTCCTTGCCCTATACACCATTAGTGAGGTTTCCACTTGCCATAACCTCTTTACTAAAGAAACTTCTAATCTTCCAATCCATTGTAATTCTTGATATGTGTTTATGCATTTAAAAAAATTCCCTTACTAAAGGTTTTACTGGCATCTTGGAAGGAAGAAAAGATACACATGTTAACCATTTTCAAATGCAAGCCTACATAACACTTCATATGTAAATTCCCATTGCATATATGTATCATTTTATCCTGGTACTTCAATTACTTATGTACCCATTTTAGCTCTCCTGAAGGAGTAACTTCTGATAAAATGCTACTAAGATTCTTAAAGGTAGGAAATGCAGCTAATTCATCTTTGAGTCTCCCATAATGACTATAAGTGCCTTACATATTCATACAACATTGGAGAATGTACTATGTGCAAGACATTAATCAGGGGTTGGAGAGAACAAAACATAAAAAAGAGATAGTTGCCATTCAGGGAACTTATAATGTACTACATGGTTAAGACAACAAATATGAGTTCTTCACAGATAAGGAGTTAGGAACTGAGGAATTAAGAAACAACAGATCCATGCGTACTTACAAAGAAACAAGGGGCATATATACTAAGTACTATAAATTTGGTAAAAACAAAATGTAATTAGAACAACAGAGGAAACACAAGCTAGATGTTTAATCAGCTCTTACATTCATATAACCACTATGGCTAGAATAGATACTATGGATACTACAGACACAAAGGAGAATATCTATTTAGTCAAGTTGTTTTAAGGGTCCACAGCTTGCGCTCTTGACCAAAACTGGGCCAATGAATTCCATCCTAGAACTGCGGGTACTTTCTGAAATTGGGTCCAGAAAAGTAATATCAGTCTCTCCAAATAAATGAAGCTATAAGGCATATCTCTAGAGCCTGTCCTTCTTGAAAGACCAAGTTTTCTGTTAAGTGGAAAAAGCTAGGTTTAAATGGGAGAAGAATATAGCTAATATATAGGGCAAACAAACAAAGATGAAGATCCCTAAATATTGTTCAAGTTTCTAGTTCTAATTTTCAAAAGTTGAAATCTCATCAAGTTTAAGAGTCCAGGTTTACCCAGGCAACAGATCAGCAAAAAAAATCCTCAAAATCTTTTTAATCATCCTTTCCCAGATTGTGTCAATATTTGAATGCCTGACCATCCTTTACTAAGTAGTGTCAATCTTATTGACCTGTTACAGGTATGTAAAAAGCAAGCAATTAGCAATGATGAGAAGAAGAGAGGAATAGTAGAAGTAGTATAGCAGGTTGTATATACATATTTTTTAAGATTTTAATTATTTGTCAGAGAGGGAGAGAAAGGGAGTGCATGCACAAGCAGGGGGAGTGGCAGGCAGAGGGAGAAGCAGGTTCCCCGCTGAGCAGGGAGGCCAATGTGGGACTCCAGCCCAGGACCTTGGGATCATGACCGGAGCCAAAGGCAGATGCTTAACAAACTGAGCCACCAAGACATCCCTGCAGTACAGCAGTATTAACAGTAACAGTTGTACTAGTAATGGCCCCTACCGTTTATTGTGTGCTAGATACTGTAAATGTATCATTGTCATCCTTTCAGAATGCCTAACAAGGAGGCTCTTACTGCCCCTTTTTTTAGGTTTTACAATAAAAGGCTCAAAGAGGGGGCCTTTTATTGTAAAACCTACAAAAAGGTTTTGTAAAGAAAAAAAAAAAACTAACAAAAAATTTAAAAATTTGTATGTTTGTTTAATAATCAAACATGTCCAAGACCCAGAAACCCCTCAAAGAGGGGGGCACTTCAGTCAGTTAAGTGTTCCAACTCATGATTTCAGCTCAGGTTATGATCTCAGGGTCCTCCTAGGTTTGAGCTCCGCATTGGGCTCTGCGCTTAGCGGGTCTGCTTGAGGATTCTCTCCCTCTGTCCCCACCCTGCTCACACTTTCTCACTCTCTCTCTAAAATAAATAAATAAATCTTTAAAAAAAAAAACTCGGAGAGGTTAAATATTTTGCCTGATGTTGGTCAGCTAGTAAGTAATGGGACTGGAATGCCTATCTTTCAATCTGTATCCAAAACCTATGTTCTCTCCAAATAACTGGGATCCAATAGGAGCTTTGAGCATGATTCAAAAGTAATTATACTACTAATGACTGAATGGAACAAACTTTAATGGTATATGTTCATCTTGGAAGGATTTTAGAACTGTTCTCTATTTTCTAAGTAAATTAAGTGAAATACTAAAGTATATCATAAATGATTTAAAAATTTGTATGTTTGTTTAATAATCAAACATGTTCAAGTCCCAGAAACTAAAAGAACAAACAGAAAGCACATGGACAATAAGCATGAAGAGCGGCTCTGGGAAGGAATCTTAAGAGCATGAAGTGAAAATCCCAGACAGTTTCTTCAACTCCAACAGCAACATTCTATCATTATATCATAATAAGGTAGAAAAAGTAAAAAATCACTGGGGAAGCAAATATAATCTTCTCGAAGGACAACACTGGCACTCAACACATTACTTATAGAGAAAAAAGGAGCAAATGTGGTCAAGACTATGACAAGATCAAAAGAAAAGCCCCAGGTAAATCAAAATTAAAATAATTTACATGTGGATAGTTGTACATATTAATAAAACTCTGTCTCAAACAATTTACTTACTTTCGAAGTTCAGCATTCTGCTTTTCCAAGCTCATTTTCATTTCCATGAGATGATTATTTTCTTGTTTTAACTGCTTTTCTGACATTTTTAGTGTGTTAACTTGCTGTGTTTGCATCTTCAAGTCATTTTGTGTAAGGCAGCGCTTCTGAGTTTCCTGCTCTATTTTTAATGTCAAATTTCTAACCTAAAAAACAAATTGTCTACTTGATAAAATGTAAGTAATTATTGGCTTTTTCTTATCAATGAAGCTTGCAGCAAATATAATCATGCAAAACAGACCTTTGGCCTTAGGCACTTAATTCATTTCACGGTAAAATAGTTTTTGTTATTTCTCATGTCCTATTTTTTTAAATAAAATATGATCTTTAAGGTAAAAATAACTTAAAATTTTAAAAATTATGATTCACCATTTAGCATACTGGCCAAATTCAGTAAAATTAAAAGGTTGCAGAATATTTTATAAGAAAAAATTTTTAATTATGAAGCCATCATTATATATCATTACAGATAAACCTAAGTTGACTATGAATTTATTACATAGTTTATTACAGTTCTTAGTAAACTTAATACTCACATCCTCATTTAGCACATCTTTCTGTTTAAGGAGTTCATTTATTTTCTGCTGTGACTGTTTGAGGTCACAGTCAAATATGGAGCATCTCTTTTCAGCTTCCAGCAATAGGTTCTCCACTTTCTGCTTTAACGTCCTTTCCTCCGAGAGCTTTTTCTCCATTTCTATTGCCACAAAAATGGACATAATCATGAATTCACAAACAAAAGAAGCCTATCAAATACGTGACACAGTGCTATAGAAATTACAGCAAATGACGATAGCTTAAAAACATTTTTTTAAATTTCCAATTTAATATTTTCATTACTCAAATGTCAAGTTTTATGCTTGGAAATCAGGCATTTATTTCGTTTGCAGTGTGGAAAAATCTACCACACTGCAATATGACATCCTTTCCACTGGAAGTAAAATAATTCTGCCTTCACTGATGGTTCTAAAAGAGCCTTACATCTTTTTAGTAAAGATTTATTTATTTTTCTGTTACTCTGTGCCTCTCGGTGTTACTCTTCTTACCCTAAAACATTCCAGGTAGACTTTTTATGTCTATGGCTCTTTCCATATTAGCATATTAATACGCAGAGGATGACAATTATATTTTGGGGAAATGGTAAAGGACAAGACTCTGGGACCAAACTTCCTGAGGTTAAACTCTAACATGTCCTAATTATTTGCCTAGGCAAGTTAATTAACCTCTCGGAGGCTCAATTTCCTCATCTCTAGAATGATGATAACAGCACCTATCCTCCCTCGCACGGATGTTATGAAGATTCCTAGTTAATATTTGTGTGGCACTTAAATGCTGCCTGGCACATGACAAGCATTTATTAAGTGCTTACTATTCAAGGAGAATGTTTAATGACTGGAGGAGAATGTTCACAGTATTATTTTAGCAGAAAAAAACGCAGAACAGTATAAAAAATTCAGAAAATGTACAAAATATCCTCTTGATTAGTAAGACTGTGGTTAATCTTTACTTCTTCATACTTTCCTGTATTTTCTAAATGATTTGCAATAAACTCTTAATTGTTTTATTAATCAGAAATGGCTTTTAAAAACCTTTTTATTTTCCCCAAGATTTTATTTATTTGAGAAAAAGAGACAGAGTATGAGCAGGGCGCAGGGCAGAGGGAGAAATAGATTCCTTGCTGAGCAGGGAGCCAGAGGCAGGGCTCCTTCCCAGGACCCCACGATCATGACCCGAGCTGAAGGCAGACACTAAACCAACTGAGCCACCCAGGCAATCCTTTTTAAATCTTGAAATGAAAAGCAGGCAAGGTCTATGTCTAAGCAAGTGATTTCGTATTAAATACCAGTAATTACCATTAAAGAAATTACCTTTTGATGTACTGATTAGAAAATCTATTCAAATTCAATTGGGCTCCTCTGCTCTTTCATATCTAATGCTTGATATCTGATTATCATTTATTATAGTTATATAAACCTATGATTTTCAGTTTTTAAAGAACTGTCTTCAAAGGTATGGAAAAGGGACGCCTGGGTGGCTCAGCTGGTTAAGCGGCTGCCTTCAGCTCGGGTCATAATCCCAGCATCCTGGGATCGAGTCCCACATCGGGCTCCTTGCTCAGCAGGGAGCCTGCTTCTCCCTCTGCCTCTGCCTACCACTCTGTCTTCCTGTGCTCGTGCTCTCTCTCTCTAACAAATAAATAAATAAAATCTTAAAAAAAAAAAAAAAGGTGTGGAAAAAATGAAACTTCTTCATATTCTACTAGTAACAGCCAATATTTCTAAGTACTTTCCCCCTATCATTTACTCGATTTTCACAACAACCTAATACTGTCTCTTTAGAGGAAACAATGCACCAAAAGAAAAAAAAAAAAAAAAAAGATAAGTAACTATGGACAAGGTCACATAACTAGTAACTCATTAGTAAGCCATATTCTTAATCAAAGGAAGCCATGACATGCAGTAGAAAGAAGAAAGGCTTTTAGACCCGGACATGGACAGATGTACTCATTATTATTATTATTATTTCTGCAACTCAGAAGCCAACCCTGTCAACAATGAAAAGAAACTCCCCCGCCCCCCAACAATTCACCCTAACGTGGGCACAGAGAATAGAAAGGGGCACAAGTGAACTTACTGAGGTGATGAAAACATAGATTCTATAACTTGTTTTGAATGGTGGTTACATGTGTATATTACAATGTGAAAATAGTATCTGCATTTTATTGCACCTAAATTATACCTCAAAAGAAATTGAACTCTATCTTCTAAGCCACTGATAGGGAAACATGGCCCACTAACTTCCTCTCTTGTAATTAGATTTTTCTAACTAAAGCCCTCAATCAATCTCAAAATTCTTAATTAGTAACTTATACTAAACTGATTTTAAGCAAAAAATCTCCAATTTCAATTACATTCAATAATTGAAAACCTATTTTTTTGCTAAGCTATTCATAAATGTTATGCTTCAGTATGAAATAAAATTCCTGCTAAAGAGTTCTATAAATCTGTCACAAGAGTATTTTATTAATTTCCTATGGAACTTCAAATCCATCATAATTATAACCAGTCAGGAAAACAAGAAATTATCCTAAGACAATTCCAAGATACATACTGGTTTGTGGAAAAGTCAGCTCTGCTATCTTATCCCATATTCCTTAGAAGTGGATAACACTTTGACCAAATCTAGCTGTATCTTCATCATGCCAGAGTTCAAAATATTCAATGAGCTTATATTCTCGTTAGGCCAGGTACTATTTTTTGAAACATTTATTTTGCATAAACTGTCAACAATTTTACTATACAAACTGGTGAAATGTCAAACTAAATATTACAGGAAGAGGAAATCCCCCCAAATCTGAATAGATAGATCTAGAACCTTATGTTCTGTGTGCCTGTTACTATTGATTCCACTGAAATATTAATTTCTCTCTGATCCTTAAATTTGGTTGAGTAATTTTGTGGTTGGGCCTTACTATCTTAGAAATGATTGTTGCCATAAAGGAAAAAAGTGATGTAAAGCTTCCCTAATCGTTTTTTCTCTCAAGTTCCCAATATTTGACAATAAAATATAAAAAAATGTTTTTCAAAATCAAAGAGTTGACTACAGAATCAATTCTTAGTACAATGCTGCAGCAAAACTCTTAGGAAAAAGCATACCTTTCATGGCTTCTGATTTTGCTTCTTCAATGGATTCATAAATCTTATTTTTATCAGCCAGCCGTGCTTTTGTAGCCTTATGCTCAGCTTCTTCTTGTTCCAAGCTCTGCTGTATAACTTTTAGTTGGTACGTCATATCTATTTCCATGTTGTTCTTTTCCTATTAAAGATTTAAAATAGCAACTATCAACAAAAAAGACTGGCTCACAATTTCAAAGACTTATAAAGTTGTTTTTTACAGACTAGGAATGTTCAATACCTTTCCTCCCCTCTTCACTCGAACACTGCATAAAATGATGCATGGAACCCACCTCCCATGGCGCCCACGTCCCATCTCTCCACTCTACCCTGGAGATCTACACTGGGAGCCTTTTATCTCAACAGAGTAACCAATGAGATTCTCAACATGAGATTCAACAAACATTTTTCAGTTTTTAATCTCATTTAGACTCACTGTTGCCCTTGAAACTATTTCCTTGACATACCTGACACTGAACTCACTTGCTGTTCTCATCTTTTATGTCACTTACGAAGTCTTCCCCAGCTGCTCCTTGAATGAATGCTGGTGTTCTCTGGAGGTAGTGTTCTTCAGCCACAAAGCTTCTCCCCTTCCTATATCATTATTTCTCACTTTTAAAACATATCCAATATATATCTAAAGATAAATTTTCAGGATTCTCTACCATTTACCCTCTTATATTGCACATAAAGGGACTTGCTTTAAGTTGGGAATCTTTAATAACAGATTTCAATTTCTATATATCCTCAAAAAGATTTTCTAATTCTTTGTTCTCTATAGTTTGTATCATAAGTGTAGATATTTCTTTTATTTTTCAAATAAATCTCCAATCCTGAAAATGATTCCTTCAATCCACCAACAGAGTAATCTACTCTGCCCTGAAAAACCACTGCTCTAACCAATCTCTTCCCAGACAGGTTCTTTAATTCACAGGCGTTAGCACTTCTGTACCAATGACTCTCAAGTATTTCTAGTTTCAACAACCAGTTTACTGATGTTGTAAACATCCCAATTTGGCTGACTCACACACACCTCAAACTTAGGACTAAAATGGATTTGTCATTGTCTCTTCTAAGAGCTGTTTACCTTTATTCATTGTAGTTAGCAGTACCATTATATATCTTGCCACAAAGTAGGAACCTAGAACTCATCCTTATTAAGTACCACACACATGCCTCATCTAATCAATCACTAAGTGCTGCCCAAATATTCTTCCTCCAAATATTTCTCACCTTATTTCCCATCCTTTTAACCACTGTACTAGTTAATTCTCCATTATCTGAGTTACTGAAAAAGCCTCTGACTAATCTCCCTACTACCTCTTATCATGTCCTCCCCTCAAATTTATCCTCTACAAGGTACACAATGATCTATCTTAAATCTACCTCTAGTAACAGCACCCAATTTAAAGTCCTTCAGTGGTTAGTCCATTACTTACAGAAACTAAGTTTAAGAGAGTATTCAAAATCTTACATGATCTAGATCATTTGGGTCACTAAATTCCTCACACTAAGCATTAGGACCAAACCGGTGACTTCAGGCCAATTTTGGTCTGATGTCTATTTTCGTAAAATTTCCCTGGCATATAGCCACACCCATTCCTTTATGTGCTACAGTAGAGCTGAGTTGCAACAGAGACCATTTGGCCTTCAAGTCCTGAAATATTTATTGTGTCTTCCTTAAAAGATTAAAATTTGTTGACTCCTGCTCTGTACTCCAGAAATACTGGGCAGTTTGCATTAAGTAAATCAACTATGCCTTTTTTATTTTCCATCCTCTGTAACTTTTGCTCATGCTGTCTTCCCCAACTCAGAATGTGCCTTTACCCACCCAACCAATCCTGCCCTGTCAGACGGGGCCTTTTCTCCTGTGCATCCAATATACCCTGTTCATTCTTCTAGCATTCTATGTACCACGCTGCATTAGAATTATCTGTGTACCTTATTACTTTAGAAGATACTCATCAGATTGTGAGAAATTTTTAAATTAATTTTTTTTTAAAGTAGGCCCCATGCCCAACATGGGACTTGAATTTGTGATCTTGGGATCAAGAGTCACATGCTCTACCATCTGAGCCAATCAGGTACCCAACTGTGACACTGTTAAAGGCAAGCAAGGACTATATCCTGTATTTCAACCACAGATGACACATTTAAATATGTAAACAAATGAATATATAAGTGAACAAAAACACCACATTAACTGCACAGAGTCTAGAAATTAGCTCTGGCTTATAGTATTTTTAAGAATAACTTGTAAATGCCAAAAGCCATGATAACTTTCTATCATTTTTAAGACATATTCTAAGTCAAAATTTGAGTTTTCCTTGGATCCCTAGGGATAAACATCCACTGAAAGCATTCTGATTTCTCTTATTTTTTTTAAGATTTTATTTATTTATTTGAGAGAGAGAAAGCAAACAAGCAGGGGCAGAGAGAAAGGGAGAGGGAAAAGGAAAAGCAGACTCCCGTGTTGAGTAGACAGTCCGATGTGGGGCTCGATCCCAGGACCCCAGGATCATGACCCAAACTGAAAGCAGACACTTAACCAACTGAGCTACCCGAGCGCCCCTGATTTCCTTTATTTTAGAGTAAGTTTTCCAATCTGATATTTTATAGTCATTTCCTTAAAAATATATAAAGCTGAACATGTTTTACCTTTTCCAAATCAGTAAGTTTCTCCTGTAGTTGTCTCTTCTCCATCTCTGCTTTTGCTAATAAGGTTTTGCCGTTCTTTAAATCTTCTTCTAGGCCAGATATTCTGCCTAAAATTGCAACATTTTAAAAACAATAAGCCCACAGAGTATGTACATATTAAATTAAGAGTAAAAAATTTTAAAAATCACCTCATAGTTTGGAGGTATTATTTATGAGCAGTTTTTTTAATTGTTGGTAGAGTGCCTTATAATGAAGCCAACTGAAAATCAAGGGGCTAGTTTGACAAGTTAAAATATTTCAACCTATTTTAAAGTAAACCTTCTATTCGTAAAAGTTTGTATCGATGCATTTCCAACACCCTAACTTCACATAACAGAGTAGTATATTCAGAAACGTGATACTCGAAGACATCCACCATGAAAAGTTATTTCCAAAATGCAAATCATCAAGATGAATTCAAGTGTAATCTCTACTTTAATACCTTGTAGATCATTAATTATCTCGGATCCATGAGTTCGGTCCCTCCTTTCAGATTCTAGAACTGACTGAAGATTCATAAATTCCTTTTCAAGTTTTAACTTGGCAGTCTCCAGCAGGCAATTTTTATCTTGAAGATCTCTATTGTTAGATTCCAGCTGCTGAATCTGTTTTGAACTTTCTGCCTGGGTTTTTCTTAACCGGGCTGCAGTATCAGATTCTGTTCTCAGCAAAGCATTGGTTTCATCCAGCTGATATTCCATTCAAAATCAAATAAACAACAACAAACACAGGCATATATAATGAAAATATTTCCATTTAGTACCTCATTACAAACTATTTAAAATAAGAAAAAAAAGTAAAAATCTTTTCCTTATGATTTCCCTTGAAAATTAGAGGCAAAGAAGGCCATTTTGTAACATCGCCAACTACAAGTCTTACTGATAAGTCATTAAGAAAATTCAATGATCTTTACTACAACTAAGATCAACCTACTTGTCTCTGGAGCTGATTCACTTTCTCAGTAGATATTTGAGAGTTCTGATTTCTTTTTTTCAAATCTTCAAGTTGATCCTTTAAACTGTTAACTATGATAAAAAGAATTTCAGTGGCAAGCTTCAACACAACATACACATACACACACAATTTCTTTCTTGGTAAGTATTTAATATTCTACACTACAAACCATCATTTTCCAAATTTCGTTTCTTGTCTGCTTCGTGATCAGCTTTCCGCTGATATTCTGCATTTTTGTGCTGAAGAAGTGCCTTTTCTCTTTCTAATTGTCTTAATGCTGATTCCACACTTTTCCTTAAAGTAATCTGAAATAATGCTTAAAGTTATTACCAAAGGAAAGTATGCATAAAAATAAAAGAAAACAGTATTTCAAGCAGATAAAAGACACCTTTAAAAATAAGCTGCAACTGCTGTTTTGTTAAAATTCACAATGTTTTCCATTATTTTCAAAATAGCACACCTCTCTTAACTTATCAAGACCAGTGTTCACTACTAGAAGTCAAACTTTCTGAAACATTCCATTACCAATGAATCATCTTCACTTGATATAAACGTTATGAATAGAAATTTAAAAGAAGAAACAATAGTTACTTTCTGTTGTTAAGCCAAGTAATTTAATATAAATGCAAATTTCTTTCTTGCATTACCTACACATGCTAAAATTAACTCAAGTTTGCAAAAACATAACAAAATGAAGTCTATCATCATGCTTATCCTGTAATTTTAGTCCTGTTCACCAATGCTAGAGGTAGGTCTTATTATATACCAAGATAGTATTAATACGGGTCTAAGAGAACTCTGCAGCTAGGCCAGGCATCAAAACTCTTAGTGAACAAAGGTGTTAATAAAAGCATAGAGGAACTTTACCTCTTCCTCTAGTTCCTTTGCTACTTTCTCAAGGCGAGTATTAACAGATCTGGAGAATTTCAAAAGAAATAATAAGTAAACCTCTAATTCATAATAAAAACATCTTACTATAAATTTTAAAATAATCAAATAATTACTTTGTAGCTCTTCCTTTTAGGTTAACACGTTTAAACTTCAATTTTAACATACCACACTGAACTAGCCACAAAACATACTTGCACTTTTGCTCTAGCTCCTCTTTGGCTTGCATCTCAGTGCTAAGATGTTCTTCTAACGTGTATAATTTTTTCTGAATCTGTCAGAAAATAAGATACTATAATTAGAAAGTTTAGTCACACTTAAAATATAAAAGCCTAAAGAAAACAATGACAAGCTGTTTTGTGAGCTGAATATAACCTCATCTATAATGGTACATAAAGTTTCTGTAACTTCTTAAAGATGTGATTTCTAGTGACAGAGGAAAAAATCCTCCAACTCCTGCTCTCTATCACACTACACACTACACATGTATGCAAACATGTACATGTCCACACCACATAAACATATGAGTGAGAAGCTCTAAACTTGGCAGAATTCTTGTATGACACCAAGAAGTGTCATTATGAATTGACATTATGAATCGTTCATTATGAATAAAGGATATTCTCCACTGTTCTTCCACAGATTACTTATATAAAATACTGTCACAATGTGTACTTAGAAGATGAAAAGTTCTATTTCTGAAACAAATACTTGGAATATTTGAACTTGCTCAAAAATATATTATTGCTCTTAAAGAGAAGAATTTAAGCTCTTCTTTGTATCTTTCTACACCATGCCAGGAACAGTACTAAAAGTTATAATCAATAACTCTTGATAAATAATATCTAATTGATCATAAGTCATTTCCTTGCCGTTCTTTGTGTCTTCTTCAAGGCCAGATATGTTGGTCTTTAAATAACTAAAATCAGAGAAAGTATTAAACAGTCCACTTTTGGAGATTATCTTCTTCATAAAGGATTTAAGTTTTTTAGTTCCTTTGTGCCTTAGGTATAGTGGCACTTTACAGATGTTGTCTCATTAATCCTAACAACAACCGTAGAATACAGTAGTGTTGGGGTGCCTGGGCGGCTCAGTGGGTTAAGCCGCTGCCTTCGGCTCAGGTCATGATCTCAGGGTCCTGGGATCGAGTTCCGCATGGGGCTCTCTGCTCAGCAGCGAGCTTGCTTCTCTCTCTCTGCCTGCCTCTCTGTCTACTTGTGATCTCTCTCTGTCAAGTAAATAAATAAAATCTTAAAAAAAAAAAAAAAAAAGAATACAGTAGTGTTGTATCTACTCAATAAAGAAACTGAAATTTGAAAAAGGTGAATAACTGGGCCAAGATAGCTTAGCTAATAAGTGGCTGTGCCAAAAATCAATCCAAGTCTGTTAGACCCCAAGGCTAATGTTCTTTCCATTATTCTTTCTATAGTGATTGGGTTCCCCATGTTTCTTATTTTATAAATTTTATACAAAACTATTATTTTCCTAGTAAGAATATACAGGCCAATTAAGTCAAGTTAACTGCTTTCGGCTGCTATTGTATTAGAATAATTTGATCACACTAGTCTTCACATGTTAATCAGTTACATATCCTTGATAAATAAAACTAAGAAAATAACACAATACATATTTAAACAATAGATCCATAAGGGCAATAAGGAAAGGAATACTTGGTAGAAAAAAGTTGGGAACTTCTCTCTCAGGCAGATGTAGTACTCCAAATGCTAGGTGGAAAATGGCTACATCAAAACACTGCTAGAATGAAGCACTTTTTCAGTTTTTCAACATACTTGACATCAACATACCTCTTGGCTTTCCTATTTAAAACAAAACAGAAAACACAGAAATTTATAATACTTGTATGCTTTATAAAATTCCCAAAAGAAATCATACCAGAATTATCTAACCAACTTTCTAATTTTCTATAAATTTTAAGGAGAAAAATGTTTAGCATACTCATTAATGTGTATGTGTGGATATGATTTACTTTTGTAGTTAGAAATTAGAAGCCACAAAATATGTTAATAGTTTGATAAAATCACCCTTTATCTGAATTCATTCTTAAACACTCAAAATATTACTTCCTTCACTATTTTTGTACCCTTATACCTTATTATCTATATATACTCTTTTATAGTACTAAGATTATAAAATTTCCTGATATTTTATTTGCTTATAAACCTATTCTATCACTTTTGCTACTAAAACTAAGCCTAAAGCCATATATAATTCATCTTTTTACTAGCCACTGTATCTTATACAATAATACCTGCCAAATATATTAATCATTTAAATGTTCTTTGAACTATATTACAACAGAGAATGCCATCTACTGATTCAAAAAGTAGCATCAAATGAACTTTTTAAGCGCATGGATACCACTAAATTAATTGAACATATGATTAAAATAAAGTAGTAAAAAACCTATACATACTTCATTTTTCCTTGATTGTACTGAATCATTTTCTCTACAAGGTGAAGAGTCACTTAATAACCTAGAAGGAAAGGCAGGAAATAAGTCTTTTGCATGTCATTTTAATCCATTTCCTAATACCACCAAATTATTATCAGAATTAAATTCCAGCCACAAAGATTTTTTTTTCTGACCACTTCAACATAATTTAAATGAAGCAATGTTTTCCCCTCTAGCTATTTATCATTCTCAATAATTTAAAATGTTGCACATATTTTTGCCTCCCCCCCCCACGCCATTGGATGTTCTAGACTTTAATACTGTTAAGACTGCAGTCACTAGATGGGCTATGCATTGCCTCTCTTCATCTCATTTTGAGTTCCTGTAACTATTTTATCAAGAAATCTAGTAAGACATCTCTCCTCCTTCTCAAAGATAACATCTCTTGATTCCCAGGTCTTAATACATAAATCCTCACTTTTATTTAATTGTCAATCTCTCTGAGTCCTCCCTCATTGCCTATAAATATGTTTGGGTTTATCAAGGCACTCATATCCTCATTTTAGTGAGCATTACAAGAGTGTTTAGAATACTATCGTTAGCAGGATGGCCAACTCATCCTGGTTTGCTGGGGATTTTCTGAGTTTCAGCATCAAAGTCCCTTGCCATATCCTAGGAAGCCCCTCAGTTCTGGGCAAACCAAAATGCTTGGTCACCCCTACCATCACATACATGGAAGTACCAAAAGTTTCTCAAACATGTTTCTCAAATGTCTCTAATGCCTCACTCCTCACTGCCTGTCAAAGTTGAAAGTCCCTCAGTATAGCACACAACAGTCATCTGCTGCTTTATTCTTCCTTTGAACTTCAACTCCAATATAGTTTTTAATCTTTATACCCAATATTCACCACAGCCAACCAGTATTTATTGGCTTTGTGCCAGACTCTGTGCTACATGAAGGGATTACAGCCAAGAAACCTAAAGTCTCATTAGGTCCTCCAAATGATCGTAATACAGTAATATGCACCTTGTGTTTGGGCCCCACTAGACCACACTACTATGCTCCCAATGTGTGCCAACAAGCCACACTTTTGCTCCCATTGTTCATCTCCCCATGACTCTCACCTAACCTTCCCACATCTTGGCCACTCAAAACTTTTTCTTAGCTTTACAAACACCCCCCTCCTTCCCTGAGGTCTTACCTGACTCCATATCCCACCCCAGAGATGTGACTTTTATTTTTCTCCTGAACCATCTTAGATATTTTGGTACCTTTCTTAAGGCAAATATCATATTTCTATCCTTTATTATGACTATATTATTCTCTTATATCCCTTATTACCAACCTTATTAGATGGTAAGCTCCTTCAAACATATTTAGTCTTACTCTCTATTACCCCAAAGAATATAGAAGAGTGCTTTGCATACATTTGTAAATGAATAACATTCAGGAATAATGGAACTAAATGAAAAATAACTTTCAATAGTCCTTTTTTAAAACACTCAAAAGTTTAAAACAAATGAACACTTTATCTTCTGTAATCCAGAGTATTATAGTAAGGTAACTCTTTACAGCTAAATCCTGAAAGGAATAAAAATCTAACAAATCACATACAAATTTTCTCTATAGTAGGTAAATCCTATAAAAGGCAGCTGGTTTCCCACAAAAGCTTTAGGAATTGGGAAGGTTTCTACATCTCCTTTATCATCTTCAATGTCATCAAAATTGCTGCTGTCTATGTCACTGCTGAGTTCAGGTACTACAGGAGCTGCGGCTGTTCAAAGAAAAGAAATGGATTATTTTCTTCATAATCAATATATATATTAACCACCCAGATTTAATATATATTAATACCAACACATTATACATCAATAATATATAATTAATCAATAACATCATGATTTACTATAGAAAATTTGGTAACATGTTTTACATTCTATGATTTCAAAAACTAAAATTTTATTAAGTATTTTATTACTACATTGGAGCAGGTTTGAATATAGATAAATCAAACAAGGAGAGCAATATGATATTATTCTAGGTATTAAAATTGTAAGCAGCAATAATTTGCACAAACATTCTTTAGCCTTTGGCCTTTCACATTCTTTAAAATATTTTTACTCTTAAAATGAATTAATGTCAAATATACATGAAGTTAAAATGAATTACTATGCTTACTCCAGTATTCATCAAAGTATGGTCTACATAATTACTTATTAATTCAAAGAAATTAAATTCAAATTAAGGGATAGTCCCCCATTCTGAAAATTATTGAGATCCATAAAAAACTTACAAAGTAAGAAATCTGTTTATTATAAAAGTATTAAGAAATATTGATAATGAATACATATTAGTTTAAGATACTGAGGAACATTTAGTTATAAATACTGCAAGAGAACAAACTTGAAATAAAACCTCTGAATTAAAAATCAGTTAGCATTAAGTGTAACAAACATGATTACTAATTCAAAAGAGGGATCAATTACTGAGATTTAAAATGTGATGGAATGGAAATATTTAAATTTATTGACTTACTCTCTCTTATGTTATCCCAATTCCATTGGTCATTCTTAAAGAAAGGATGCTGTTTGATTTCTTCTACTCCATTTCTCCCAAGTCGTACTTCCCTAAACAATGCAGTTAAAGATTATATTACAAAAAGATTACCAAAAACATTAATTCTTATCTTGCCTAGGACCAAAATAAGGATCACAAATGACTTTGAGATATCTTTATTAAAAGTTTCAGCTTAAATGGTTTTCCAAAACAAGTATTGTCCATTTTACAACATATGATCTCTCTAGATTAAAAGGGTGATAAAGTAGAGTAAATGCCATGGAAAGGGAAATGTATTTCCATCTGTAGTTTGTATCAAAGAAAAGTACGCATGAGACTTTCAAATAAAAATATTCATCTATGTATGCCAAAACTTCATGACCAACTCCAGGATGTAAAATGGACAGAAGTTTAACTTCAAACAAAGAAAAGTTATTCAAAGCCTCTCCAATAAAAATGTAGCACAGAGTCTGCTCCAGATTCTCTCCCTCTGCCTCTGCCCTTCCTCATGTCCACTCATATGTTCTAATAAATAAATTTTTTAAAACCTTTTAAAAAGTAAAAATCAAATCAAAATTTTAAAAAATGAAAATCTCTTCTAATAAAGAGCTCACATATTGTTAGAAACTATCAATCTTCAGTCTGATAAATTGTATATTAAAATAATTATACACTTACATTAAAATAATCATTCTGAATACAAAAATAACAATATTAACAATTTAATTCTTTGAACCCCTGAGTTTTCAATGCAGATTTTATGGACATAAAAAACATCAGTTTTTTTATATGCCCTGGAGTCACGTTTAATATAAACAGAAAAACCTGTAAACTCTAGAGGGAAGTACGCTAGCCACAATGATGGCATTAAATTCTTTTCCAAATATCTTTTCTCTACCTATAATCATTCCTTGGACTGCACCACCACCCCCCAATAAACTGCTAAGGCAAATCTTTCATTAACATGTGCTGTGTCCTGTTTTATATTCACCTTTCAGCACAAATTATGGTCATCCTCAACATCCCATCTAGTCCCAAATCAAACACACAGGATTTGTTCTAAGTATATCGGCATGGATTGTCTGTTAACCAGATAATTAACAAATCTTATAAATGATAAACATATTAAAATGGTTAACCTCTCTAATAAGAAAAAATAGCAATAACTTTTCTTGCTTCAGATGAAAAAAAATTCATGATATACAGTTTGATGAGAATGAGCAAAGTAACTATCATCAATGGAAATATACCCTGCTGTGACTACTCCGGGGGTCAATTTTGTAAAACCAACTCAATTTTAAAGTGTGTATCCCAGAATTCTATCTTTAAAACTTTATCCTACAGAATGTACGCAAAATATAAATGCTTGTTTTAGTCACTGTGGTACTGCTTGTAACAGCAACTGGCTAACAAACAATATGGTTTTTGCTGAGAAATCAGAACACTTTTCGAGCTAGAAATGCCCTGAGTTATCAATCTGATCTGATCCCACTGTTCATTGATAAGTAAAATTTCCCCCAAAAGTAAAATTATTTCCCTAAGATCACAATGCTGGTGAATAAAGTTTGGACTGTGGTGCATACACACCCAATATAAGCTGGTCCTTTGACAGGCTGACTCTTATCACAAATCTAAAAGAACTGAATAAAAAGGCCAAGGAAGAAACTCCCAAGAGTTTTCTATCTTCTCTTCTTGAAGCAGGTTTCATAGCATTGTTCACCTATTTTGTTTTAAGAAATATAGAATTTCCAGAGTATATTCAAATGCAAATAAAAAGGCTGGGAAGGAGGCACTCCCAAGTCAAATACAAACAGTTTTTGAGATTATAACCTGTCAAGTACGTATCTGCACCAAACACTGTTCTCTCAAGAGTCGTACAATAGGAGTCAGATGGGCTTATCACTTCAAAGGATAAAATGTGAATAATACAAGCTTTACTCCTCTCAAATGCCTTACTAAGTTCTGTTTTTTCTTTTTAGACATGAAGGTAAGGTTAGAGTTTGATTACAGTGGGGTTGCACACACATAATGACAAGAGCAACTCAACACCAGGCCCAGCAGTAGGAAAAGGCTAACCCAAGCAATTTGGATAAAGAGAACAAAAGACTTTATATGTAAATAAATGTTTATGCTTTCATTTTTACAAATTTAAAAGTTAAGGGTTCTCAGGGAGCCTTGGTGGCTCAGTTAAGCATCTGCCTTCTGCTCAGGTCATGATCCCAAGGTCCTGGGATCAAGCCCCATGTCACTGTTTCTCCTTCTCCCTTTGTTCCCCGCCCCTCCCCCAACTTGTGTTCTCTCTCTTGCACACTGTGCTCTTTCATATAAATAAAAAATCTTTAAAAAGGGCGGGGGGAGCTAAGGGCACTCTACAAAGAAATTCAATGTACATTACCTATCTGTTAAGAAGGCACAAATGAGATTCTTCGCATGTTTAGAAATTTCTGCATCTTCAGGGAAACATAGTGAGTTTTTATGATCCATAATTTTGCTGTATGTTCCTACAAGTGAATCTGCATAAAACGGAGTATCCCCTAAAATTCCAAGAAAAAAGACACTGAGTGTAACTAACAGAGAATGAAAATTAAACACTTTTCATCTATTATTTAAACACGTTAAGTTTAAATTTGTCACATGCATGATACAACAAGTGACCTATGGGTGAGGAGCCTCAGTTGAAACACACCAGCACATACCAAGGATGTATTTAAATTTTAATCACACCAATGTACCAGCAACTCTTAAAAGCAAAATAAAATCAATGCTAACTATAGAATTTTTTATTGTTTTTACAATGGAGAAGATTATTTAGTAGGGCCAGATAGATGAGAATCTTCTAATGCTTGAGCTGGATCAGTCCTTCTTGAGATTATGCTCTAGAGCTATGCTATACAATAGAGTAGCCACTGCCAACATTTAAGTTAAATTTAAAGTTGAATTAAAATTTAAAGTTTAATTAATTAAAATGAAATAAAATAAAAATTTCAGTTCCCTAGTCACACTAACCACATTTTAAGAGCTCAGTGTGGCCCAGGCTTACCACACTGGAATGTGCAAACATAAACCATTTTCACCATGATAAACTGGACAGAGTCAGACCAATCCTATTACTTCATATGAGATTTGCCTAAGATGACACATAGCTAGAATTCATAATGGCAGAAATGGTCTCCCAATGCAGTGTTCCTACAGACTAATGGCTATGCTAAAAAGGCACTGGAGTGTAAAGACAGAAAAAATTGAAGGCGCCATTTTGGCCAGTACTCATCTAAAGCCCCAAGAATTAAAGGCCCTGCCAGTATGACTCATCTGTAAGTCACCTTAGCAGAAACCAGACTTCCCCAAATCAGACAATCCAAAATTTCAAAAGGGGTATTCAGGTAATTTTTGTTTGTTTTCAAAGAGGGCAAAGGGGTGCTTTGAATTCAAGATTTTTCTAGCGCCATTTTAAATTACAGTAGAGTTCCTTAAATGAAGTCCCATGCTAACCAACCTAGGCAAGCACCAGAGTAAGCTCAGAATATTGAAAATCAGTGCCATTCAAAGTCATTAAATTCAACTCAAGAGTTGAAAACAGTAGCAGGTATTTAAATGGTCCCTTCAAAGGAGCTATGTGACTTTCTCCAAATTACTTTCTAAATCCCTAGGAGAATCTAGGCAAATGATAGAATAATTCTACTTTAAAAAGATTACAAGAACACCTAATGCATCATCAGATTGGGTCAGAGGTGGGGAGAATGAACAGCTACCTGGGAACATATCCTGCATGTAAAGAGATGCACTACAAAAAAAAAAAAAAAAAAAAGCCCCCCAAAACATAGGTCATACTATGACATGAGTTTAAAGCACAGCAAGAGCAATACTATATACACAAAATGGTCATCAAGAGAAGGCAATTTACACCACAAAAACATTCCATGATTAAATATTATTTAAATTTGAGACTTGCCAAAATGTTCTGATTTTTTAAAGCAATAATCATAAAAATCATACAAATTTTCTACTACCACTTTTTTTTAGGGTTATCCTCTAGAAAATAAATTCTCCAATTTCTAAAGATAAATTTTCAACTTTAAAGTTGTTTCATATAATGTTATTAGCCTTAAGATAGATTAGCCCCAGAAAATAGATTTAGCTATATCCTCAAGCCAGATGATTCAGTTATTGGCTTCCTTAGCTGGAAGATATTTTTGTGACCCCAGTACTTAGGAATAGGGAATCTTAAGAATGAAATCTACGATATAAATAAAAATTTTGAAATACCTGCGCCTTCCAAATTTTGATTTGGTCAAAGTGAAAGAAATTATTAAATTTGCCTGAGATTTCTGAGAATGAAATATTATAAAATATTTTATCGATAATCAGTCAATAACTATTTATAATTTATTTTACTAGAATTAAAACCATATGTAAATACAAGTAACAAACATAGTTGACAAAAATCAATTACATAACTATATAAACAAAATTGGAACAAATATTAACAGCCTTATACTTAAAATATTTACAACAAATATTAATCAAGAAAATCTTAGACTAGCAGCCCACTAGAGCTATAAACTTGCTTCTTCTTCTAACATTTTCTTCATACAAAAAAGGCCACTGAAGAATTATTTCCTAGCAACATACTTTCGAATCCTTTTACTTTTCACTAAATCATTGTGCCAGTACAATTTGGTTTTAACTTTCCAATTAGTAATCTGTCATATCTGATACAACTAATTCAAAGTTTTTAAAAATCCTACTTCTTCCACAGGACACAATGTCCTTATATTCCCAAATTCTTGACTTAAAACTAGTGTTATGAGATGGGTTTTGAAAAAAAGACAAAATATCTACTCACCCACCAGCATCTCAAAAAGGAAAACACCCACAGACCACCAATCACATTCTCGCCCATAGTAACCATCACCCCCTTGTGATTTGAGAACCTCAGGTGAAATATAATCAGGTGTTCCAACTGCTGTATCACAATGCACCATGCCTGTCTGGTAAAGAGAGAGAAAAACAGCTGCATGTAAAAACATACACACATAAATACAACTATGCCATTTATTACTATATTTATGTAGTGACTACAAGTTGCTACCAACAGAACTTCATTGCTGATACAGCTTTGGGAGGATAGGAGATAAATGTATTACGAAATGCCTAAAAGTGTCCAGATTACAGGAAATCAAGAATGACTTTTCCACTCTAAAATACAGGAGGCTTCATCAATGGAAGAAGGAAAAAGTGGTAAACTCTAAGGGAATCCCAAACAAATCAACATCTTTTGTTTCTCTTTCTTACACTACTAAGTAGTTACAAGGGAAGTACAAAACAACGTGATCTTAAGGCAGTGACCTGGGGAAAAGAATTAGAGAGAAAGGAAACTTTGGTGTTTTCAAAAGAAACTCCGGTAATTAAGATTACAAAGAGCCTAGTTTGGAGCTGGATAAAGACACAGTTCTTATCATATTAAGAAAAAATGGTGGAAATAGATAAAATGTTTAAATTAAAAGATCTTAACAGCTTGAAAGCTATATACCACCAAGCTGTGTATTTAGAAATATGGAATTGTGGCATCAAGATATTTGGCAAAATGATAAAAAACTGTTATCTGTATTTAGTTTTAATGAGTAATATGACAATCCCTGATGTCTTTTTGACAAGAACCATTGTAAATATATGCATCCATGTACATCTTATAGCATGTGTGTGTGTGTGTGTGCTGTAAAATGAAATCACTCTAATACTATAATGCTAAATACTATTCGTTCACCTCCAGCTCTGTGCAAACTTGCGAAGTTTATAGACTAATTTAAATGCCCTCCATTTCCCTTACCTCCCCAGGAAAGAGTATGTCATTCACATTCCTCATAAGGAAGCTAATATAAATTCCCGAAATACTAAGTGTTATGAACACCTTGGGAAAAGGAAGTTCCATGTATTTTGTAAATATGACTTATGTAAATGTATTTAAGTGCAATAAAAATATATGTTAATCATGGGAAATTAATTTTGAAAACAATCTTTTCATTCTTCAAATTAGCAACAATAATGCAATGATTTTACTTCCCTGCGTATATAGCAAATAGAGAATAGAAGTCATTTTAGTTTGAATATAAATTAATAAAAGTCCTGAAAATAATTGAGCAAATTAGGAGGGCAATAATTTCTATGGATGTACTCAGAATAAAAGATGAAAAACAATAGTGCCTAACTTTAAGAGGCAGGGTTGGACTGTCCTATACTTCTGTTAGAGGAAACATTAAGATACTTGTTTGGGTAAATAAAACTCCTTTCAAATATATCTACCAAAACTAGACTTTAAAAAATGTAAGACTCAAGAACTAAAACCTAACTGGACACACACACCAAAAAATGCCATTGGAGAAAAAATCATTTAGCATTCAAAGGTTTAGAGGAAAGAGAGGAAAGGGTAAGATAAAAAAAAAAAAAAAAAAACCGGCATAAAGTTAGGCTGTAAAGGATGGGACATGTTAGGCTTTACCAGAGAGAGAGGTATGACAGCTTAGAAAGAAACAAGAGAAAAATAAAGGAACTAGAATGACTTTTTATAAAGCATATTCAGGAAAAGAGTGAAGGGGCGCCTGGGTGGCTCAGCTGGTTAAGCCACTTACTCTTGATTTTGGCTCAGGTCATGGTCTCCGGTTCAGGAGTTCAAGCCCTGTGTGGGTTCCACACTCAGTATGGGGTCTGCTTGGGATTCTCTCTCTCTGCCCCTCCCCCTGCTCATGTTGTTTCCCTCCAAATAAATAAATAAAATCTTAGACTAAAGAATTTTTAGTAGGGAAACTACGTAAACAGCACTCTGCTTTTGGGAAAATAAATACTCCAATCACAATTTTTGACTAGCGTACTGGAGGTTAAGATTTTTTTAAATAAACATTTGTAAAAGACATTTTAAAACTGTCTCATGGAGGGGCACCTGGGTGGCTCAGTGGGTGAGGCCTCTGCCTTCAGCTCGGGTCAAGATCCAGGACGTGGGATCGAGCCCCGCATAGGGCTCTCTGCTCAGCAGGGAACCTGTTTCCTCCTCTCTCTCACTCTGCCTTCTTCTCTACTTGTGATCTCTACCTCTATCTCTATCTATCAAATAAATAAATAAAATATTTTAAAAAAAACTGTCTCATGGAGAAGTTCTCAAATTACATGAAACAGAATCCACATGTATGACAAGTCTCTTCTCCTATCCTAAAGAAATACAGTGGGGTGATGGACAATGGGGAGGGTAGGTGCTATGGTGAGTGCTGTGAAATGTGTAAGCCTGACGATTCACACACCTGTACCCCCGGGCAAATAACATATTATATGTTAATAAAAATAATTAATTTAAAAACGGAAAGAAATACAGAAATGATAAACCAGAAACTAAAACCTGGTTTACCAATGGTGGGTGTGGGTGGGAAAAGGGTGGCGATCAGTGGGAGTATGCGAACGGGGCAGTAGGAGTAAGGACGGTAAGATCCTTCTCTAAGCATACAGTTTGTACAGGTTCAACTCAGAAAGCCAGAGGAATGTTTCACACATCACAAAGACTATGAATAAGCAATTAAAATCAACTAGGATGTGTGCGTGGGGGGGGGGGGGGATACTCCAAATGGAATACAAACAGTAAAAACTGAACCTGTTTTATAAATTAATAACATAACCACACCAAATGGGGCAGTGATGAAAAAAACTAACCTAAGTAACTCTGTATATGTGCTGCCGAAGTGAGCACAAACATAAGTATTCAGAAAACAGTATCTGTAACAGATACTATAAGGCTAAACACAAAGGAACTGCACAAAAATAACATATTCTAATTAGTAAATCTGTCATAGGGTAATTAGTAATTAATTCTGAAATAATTTTATGTTTGTCTTCTAGAGTTGAATAAGTAAATAAACTGTAGGCAATGACAGCCAGTTTTCTTTATTTTTTTATTTTATTTTATTTTATTTATTTATCTGACAGAGAGAACACACAAGCAGGGTCAGAGGCAGGGGGAGAGGGAGAAGCAGACTCCCTGCTGAGCAGGGAACCTGATACAGACCTCCATCCTAGGACCCTGGGATCAAGACCTGAGCCAAACGCAGACCCTTAACCAACTGAGCCACCCAGGTGCCCCAAAAGAGCCAGGTTTCTCAGAGAAAAGGGAAGGGGGGGGGGGAGGAAAAAAAAAAGGGAAGAAGATTACAATAAGCCCTGTGGTGTAGGAAAAGAATCAGTATCAGTGTGAACTCATGATTTTAGTAGCCTAGATATACAGAGAGATAAATACAGAATTAAATATGAACATGTGTGTACATACAGATTCGCACATACAGTATATTCAGTATACATGTGTCTGGTGACAAGGCCTAGAAATAATGGCACTCGAGGAGCAATAAGCATATCTAGTGCCCAAATACTGATTTCTAAATACCATTCTTGAATAAAAGAGATCTGAGCTTCCTGGAAAAGTGGCTCATTCCATAGCTACAACAGAGAAAACACAAGTCTTCAACGACTTACAGTGCCAAGAAATAAGAGAAATGCTCCATAAGGGGGGCATGGCCAAGGACATAGGAGCCAAGATAAGCAAACTGTGGACTGAGTTTCAAGGTATGAGTAGGAATCTACCAAGTAAACTGTATCCAACATCGTATTTGAAGGCCAGGAATCATGAAATCATTGATTTTATGGCACTGAAACAACAACAGGTAATTTAAGACCAGTGAACTATAAGGCACAAAAGGTCAAATGATAGAGAATGAGGGTGAAATGTGGAAGGGATCACACCATGAAGAAGCTTCATACAGACAAGCTAAGGAGTTTGAACTTGACTCAGTAGATAGGAATCTACAGAAGGGTTTTAAGCAAGAGAGCAACATAAACAGGTACGCATTTTCAAAAGCTTCCTCATGAGTAATTTAAATGGGTAAGATTAAATGCTTATTTGCTAAAATATATCTGGAATTTATATTAGATATTATAATATCATAAGTGGAAGTTTACAGAAAACACAAAACTGGTCAGTCATAAATCTTGAGGTTGGCCAAGGAGACTATTCTAAGTGGTTCCTGTGAAAGTGGAAAAAATTGTAAATGGAATTCTTAATTATCAGAAAAGCATTAAGAGCCTCGGCTTGACTACTACACAGGCAGGAGCCAACTCAGTCCATTTTAATGATTAAAAATGGTGCATAAACAATGAATTTTTGGAACACTGAAAAGAAATAACATAAAATAAAATGAAAAAAAAACTGGCTGGCATATAGTAGATGCTCAATAAATACTTGTTAAATAAATGAACTGTTAAATAACTTAAAAAAAATGAGTACTTGCAGCAGGGACTCCTTTTTCAAACAGGCATATCCCTTACCTTTTAAAATTCTCGGCTAGTGCAAAGTCCTGCTTCTTCTTTGTTCTATTTAAAAAACAGCCCAACTGGTTTAGAAGCCCATGTCCATTTGCATTATACAGTGCCCAACACACAAAAGGCTGCCTGTTATTCTAGTTATCTCCTAGGGATACCAATTATTAGGGCTCTGGTTACAAAGCTGCATAGCTTTTGAACAGTCTGTCCCTACTGTCCCCATAAACCTATTCTTTTCTAAATATAATTTTGCAGAAAATAGGGTTTTTTCAGAAATATGAGTAGAAACACCTTCATTTTAAAAACTGTTGTCACTTGCAGAAGGGTTAAGAACATTAACAATTTACCAATTAGCTTTTAAAGAAGTACTGCCTTCAGCTCAGGTCATGATCTCAGGGTCATGGGATTGAGCTCCACATCGGGCTCTCTGCTCAGTGGGGAGGGCTGCCTTCCCCTCTCTCTCTGCCTGCCTCTCTGCCTACTAGTGATCTCTCTGTCAAATAAATTAAAGAAAAAATCTTTAAAGAAGTACAGCCTCAATATAATCAAATAGCACACACTAGAATATTAAGGGATATAATTTTATATTATTTTCAGGTAACCTAAAACACTGACACAAAATGTGCCTTAAAAGGTGGTAAAGGTAGCTATAAAATGCCCAATATCAAGCAAAGAGAGAACTCCATTTACCTAACTAAGTAAGCAATTTTAAATAGCAGCACTACGGGGCACCTGGCTGGCTCAGTCCGTTAAGTATCTGCCTTCAGCTCAGGTCATGATCCCAGGGTCCTGAGATCAAGCCCCACATGGGGCTCCCTGCTCAGAAAGAAGCCCCCTTCTCCCTCTCCCTGCTTGTGTTCCCTCTCTCGCTGTGTCTCTCTCTGTCAAATAAATAAAATAAAATCTTTTAAAAATAAATAAATAGCAGTACTTCTTGGCTATCTACTGAGACACATCTAGATGTAAATATACTACACTGTGACATTCACTCACATCTATATGTTTTTTTTCCAGAGAGATAAAGAGTCATAGTATCCAGGAAACTGTGTAAGCCCACACTTTTTTTTTTTTTTTAAGATTTTATTTATTTATTTGACAGAGAGAAATCACAAGTAGATGGAGAGGCAGGCAGAGAGAGAGGGAAGCAGGCTCCCTGCTGAAGCAGAGAGCCCGATGCGGGACTCGATCCCAGGACCCTGAGATCATGACCCGAGCCGAAGGCAGCTGCTTAACCCACTGAGCCACCCAGGCGCCCCAAGCCCACACTTTTATTGAGAAAACTTTCTGACTTTTATTGAGAGAACTTTTATTGAGAGAACTTTCCAGTACTCTTAACTGCAATAGTAACCAATTCTTTTAGTCTTTGTGGTTATAATATTTAGTTTGTGTTTTATTTTTGCATTTATCCATCGCCAGGAGAGCTAAAAAATAATCTGAGGATCTCTGTCTATATTGTAGATAAAGGGCTGACAAAGTTTTCTATAAAAGGCCAATAAATATTTTTTTTTTTTAAAGATTTTATTCATTTGTCAGAGAGAGCGAGCGAGAGCGAGCACAGGCAGACAGAGTGGAAGGCAGAGTTAGACAGAGAAGCAGGCTCCCTGCGGAGCAAGGAGCCCGATATGGGACTCGATCCCAGGACGCTGGGATCATGACCTGAGCCGAAGGCAGCTGCTTAACCAACTGAGCCACCCAGGCATCCCAAGGCCAATAAATATTTTACTAATACTTAATAACTATTTTAGGATTTGTAGGCACATAGGATCTCTACCTCATATCTTTTTTTTTTTTTAACATCTTTTTAAAAATGTACAAACCATTTTTAGTACAGGAGCTGTACAAAACCAAGCCACAGGTCAAATCTGGCCTTGAACTCCAGTTTGCCAATCCCTTCCATAGACGTGCAGATGAATGAGAACGAAACTAGGATCATTTCTAATAGCTTTGAGACTATAATGATAATCAAACAGAGGCCAATAAAGTGATGAACCTAAAACTTGCAGTAGCACCATTTACATTAACAGCTAACATAACAAAATTATAAATTCTATGTACTATAGATTTTAATAAAAAAACTCCTTTGTTCTTCAACATATATAGCTGTTCTCATCATTAGTGTTAGTTGAGGAATGGAGTTCTGGGGTAAAACAAACAACATTTTAAAACTTCAGTATTTAAAGGATATATATTTCACTACATCAAAATTAAGAACTCCTATTCAAACAGAAACAAATGCATAGCTGACTGGAAGATGATATGAGCAATATCTGTACAATCACTATTGAGATTATATAAGGAAATCTGGAACATCAACAAGAAGTTGATTTTAAAAAGGATAAAAGATACACAAGTAATTCATGAGATAAAATGACTCACAACTGCATGAAGAAAAGTTTGACATCATTAATTATAAAATAAATACCATTTTTAAAACCTACCACCTTACACCAACGGAATTGATAAGATTTAGACGAGTAATAGGAAGGCAGAGTAATAACACAGAGAGACACGAACTCAAATGCACTACTAGCAAGAGGTTATAACATTTACAGCCATTCTGGCAGTCAGGTAATACTTTATTTATGTATCCTCTGAGTCAGCAGTCCCACTTCTTCTAAGTGTATATTCAGAGGAAACCCTTGTCAGAATACAAATGGGACATGTCTGAAGGTGCTCAACATCAATGTTTATGCTCAACATAGCTGATGTGGCCTAGGAATCCAACACAAAGGGGAATAAGTACAATCAAATAGACAGATAACATGGAAAATTAAGAAGGACTGAGCTAATTTACAGGTATCAGAATAGATATAAAACAAGATTAAGTGAAAAAAGTTAAAAAAAAAGACATCCATACCATTATATTATTTATACATATGTACACTATATTAATAGTCTGCAAGAGCTTATAGTAAACACATGACAGTGGCTGTTTATTAGGGACAAAGAGAATAAAACTGAAACGGAACGGGGGAAGACATCATAAAATAAAAACCAGATGAAGCTTTTCTGTTGACTCCTAATGACTATAAGCGATGAGTCAAGGAGTATAATTAGCTCAGCTAAATGTACCTGAATTAAGAAATAGTAAATAAAATTACATAAGTCACATTTTATTTTGCCTTATAAAGAGACAATGTAAGATATTTAAGTCACTTAATTTAGTATTTACTTACATGCTTGTAAAATTATTCTATAAAAACCATATTCTGCCCTGTTCCCCACACTCTATACCCTTTCTTCCTTAACCATCATTACCTACCCTAAAAACATGTGGTATGACTTATTTCTCCACATCCTCCCAAAAGTTTTTGGTTTAATTAAAATTAGAATACAACCATGGAAGCACAGTACAAAAACACCACTCATTATGTAAAACAGACATACAAAAATTTAGCATTCTATTAGAAAATTATACTTTATTTTCATTAAAGATAACTTTTAATATTAACCATTTTATACTGTATTATGATAAACACCACAAGAGGGAGCTTTGGGGACAAATGCTCCATCTACTAAAAATTAATGTATACGAAACGCGGACACAGTGACTACATAATCAATGAAGAAGACCAAAGAAGAAAGGAATGTTGAGTAGACAGGGCAGACAAACCTAGATATATGAAAAGGGTCTACGAAATACAGCACAAATTCTAAATAAGAACATTAGAAAAGTGATCAGTCAGATTAGGATTATCAGGAAGAACTCTGTAAATGAGGTAAAATTTGAGCTGAACTTAGAAGAATGCTGATGAAGACAGTATGATCTATAAAAGTGAATGTCACAAAGATGGCATAAGAGGTTAAGAGAAAAGAAAATCAGCTTAATTAAAAATAAACATCTTGATAAGATATTTTTGTTAAGAAATATGATTAGCTATATAAGCATACTGGAAGGTTATAAAAACCATACAAAAGATAATATCTAGTTTGCTGTCAACATGCACTAACATTTAAGAAGTCTGATATAAGTAGGTCACCCCTTAGATCCAACAAAGAAATACAAATACAAACAAACAAACCATGATTCCTCCCCATTAGGAACTACTGCAAGGAATTATATATATAGTATACTTACAGAGAAAAAGAGAAGAGATACAAATTTTGCAACATAAATAAATAAATCAATATCATAATTAATATGAGGTTAAAACTACTGAACCTATTAATTATAATGTGAATTGTTCTACAGGTAAAGTACACAACACATGATGTTCCTAAATGTATTTCACATGGTTGATGCAGACAGGGTTGGTAGGAGACAGTAACGTAAACTTCTTGGGTTTTTTTTTTTCCTTTTTAAGGAAAAATAGAGAAATAATAATGGTGATGGAAATAATACCCATGTACCTTAATTTATATTTGTGTTCTATTCTTCACCTGAATCATTTTGCACATGAACTAGTTTTAAATGATAGCAAATGCTTGTCACCATTCTATGGGGTGATACCCAGGTTTTCTGTATTCTTATTTCTCTTGTATTTACCAAATCTTGTACTATATAAATAAATAATAAAGCACTCTGTAGCTAGATGATCAGTTAAAAAAACAGTTTTATTTTAAGTCATTACATAGCAAAACTAAATTTATATTTGTTTAAAACTATAAAGATTTGAAGCTTCTTTCATTTTTGTTTTTTAAAAACTAGCATTTTTTTTACTTGCTTATTACTTACTTCATCCATCTTCATACATGTGCCAAAATCTGCCAACTTAAGATGTCCATGTTTATCCAAGAGCATGTTGTCAGGCTTTACATCTCTGTGAATTAAGCCCATGGAGTGTATGGCATCCAGAGCAAGAACAACTTCAGCAGTATAAAATTTGGCCCATTTTTCAGGTACATCATAGTTACTCATAAGGTTTACAAGATCTCCACCAGGCATGTACTCCATTACCATGTACAGATACTTATCATCTTGAAAAGCACAAAAGAGCTGTAAAACAAAACGAGAAAGGAAAAAAAAAATTTAAGAAAACAAAAACAAAAATCAAAAAGCATAAATGGAACAAACCCCCCAAATTTATTACTATTGAAAAAGACAAATTATTTTCCAACCAGAAGAGTTGAATTTGATGAAAGCTTTGATTTTTAGATTTGGATATTCCTAATGGAAAAACAGGTATCAGACAAAACTTTTTATATAGTTAACTTCTTTATGCTGAAAAACATAGCTAAATGAATAATTTTCCCTCTTAGAGAATACAAGAATTTAGTTAAACAAAGATATTTTAAAAGAGAAACTGAATAAGGGACATAAAAGATGAAAAGAATGACAAAAGAATTCATAATTTTAAAAAACAACTTTCTGAAAACAAAACAAGCTACTGTACATAATTCACAAAAAAGAAAGCTAAGGAGGTAGGCGCAGCTCAGAAAAACCTAAAAGATACCACATTCTATAGATGTAAGAAGAGGGTTACTCATACCACTGGAAAGGAGTGAGCTTTGGGTAGCCACAGTTAGAACAGGGCCTTCTCTCTCTTATTCCCTATCATCTTGCTCATAAGCAGCAAGTGGCTCCCAGACTAGAACAGTGGCACTGGGACCAGAGAAATCACACCAAGTGAGGGCTGCTACTGACTCCCCAGAGGCATGGGAACCACAAATTCAGAAGAAAAGTTATTTGTACATTCCACCCAACATGCCCCAACTCACACCCAGAAGCAAGCAATGCAAACAGAAAAGGTTTCCACAAACAGGGAAAACACAGAATAAAACCAAGAACTCATATTCAAAATAAATAAAAAGAATTCCTACAAATCAATTCTTTTAAAAGAAGAGACAACCTAATGGGAAAATGAAGAAGTATTAAGCAGGCATTTCACAAAAGAAGATACTCAAAGATGAAAAGGTATGAAATCTCATTAGAGAAAGATGAATTTAAACCACTGTGAGACACACCTTGCATGCACAAAAATGACCAAAAATGACCAAAAATTTTAAAACTGATAATACCAAGTGCTAGCAAGGACAAAGGAAACTTATAAACTAGACTTCTGTAACCACACTGGAAAACAAGTTGTTATCACCCACTGAGACTGATTATAGGTACTCAAAAATGCTATACCTAGGAATAAACCCAACAGAACAAAAAACATTTACACTACTTGTTACAAAATTTTGAAATAACACCAACAAATTGTGGTATATACATACAATGGAATAAAACAGCAATAAAACTAATAAACTGTAGCAATGTAGATAACTCATGTCAACATAATACTGAACAAAAAAGCTAGATACAAAAGAAAAGCTATTCAGTGGTATCACTTATATAAAGTTCAATAAATAGGGAAACTATAGTTCCTGAGTGATTGTTTAGGTGGTACACTAGAAAGAAAAGCAAGAAACTGATGACTAATGAAGTCAGAGGAGTGGTTATTTTGGGAGGAACACAGGGAGGTAGTGATTGGGAAAGAACACAAGAGAGCTTCTGGAGGCTAGCAATGTTTATTTTTTGAGCTCGGTTGTGAATAGATAGGTGTTTGCTTTGAGATAAATCTTTTTGTGCTTGTTTTATGTATTTCTTTGTGTATGTACCATTTTTTAAAAAAGCATGATAAAATTAATGCAGTCTGTATAGATGAACTACAGACAAAAATATTTCCAAAGAAATTGAGAAAACACTAGTTCAGTACAACCTGAAGTAGAATCTAGTAAGGTTATAATAAATAAATTAGTATAAACGGATGTTATTTGCTCTTTTGGACTTAACCATCATCATCTGTTCTGTGAATTTTTGTCAGAAAAAAATGCTGAGTATTCTCATGCAACCATTTCAAATGCGTTTGTAGGTATCGGATACCCTCCTTCTTTCACTATCCAATATGCAAGCAGATATGTGCACTGGAAAATAAAGACTGACAATAAAAATTAGGCAGATAAAGAACAATACAAACCCAAAGAAAACAGGAGCTAGGGAATTTTTTTAAAAGCAGAAAATAATTAAAAAGAAAACGGGTGCCTGGGTGGCTCAGTGGGTTGAAGCCTCTGCCTTCAGCTCAGGTCATGATCCCAGGGCCCTGGGATTGAGCCTGGTTCACTTCCTCTCTCTGCCTGCCTCTCTGCCTGCTCGTGATCTCTTGTCTGTCAAATAAATAAATAAAATCTTAAAAAAAAAAAAAAAAGAAGTTATTTTTAAACAAAAAAAAAGTTAACTTTTTTTTACATATTTTTACATACATAAATTTACATATATGCCAGTCAATTGAAAACTGAAAGAAAAGACAGATATAGTCGCAGATAATATAAACTGACTCAAGAGAGAAATAAAAACCTGAATTAGTAAAAAAATCACCTGAGGAAAATAAAAGGTTGAGAGAAGATCTAATTGGAAAGGAGGAATGGAAGGATTGAGTACAGAAAAAAACATCCAAGTTTTAGGACAGCAGCTATCTCTCAGAAGGAGAAAAAGGAGAAAAGACTGGGTAGGAGGAGAACAAAAAGTATTTCAAGAATTCTTGCAATGTTTTCAAAATTAAAAGCTTAAAATTAACGATGGAAAAATGTTAAAATTTGCTAAATGTATGTAAGACTGAAACCGAAGAGCGTTTCCAGATGGCTTATTTATTAGGCACACAAGAAGAGCCATTCACCAATGGTGAATTAATTAAGTTGTGTTTGATTGCATCAGCCGAAGAAATGCGTCTAGATAAAATCAATTCAAGACTCGGTCTTTCAACGACAGCTGCTCCAAGAGTCGAGGACACTGGTGGCAGTATCAGTAGTCAATTTAAAAACAAGGCAAATGATTTCGGGTGGTTTTCCTCGGCTCTTAATGAGTCCACAGATGTTACTGATATTATGCAGTCATTAGCAGTTATTGGAAGAGTAAGTGCCAAGTTTGAGTAAAAAAACAAGCCTCTATAAACAGTCTGTATAGATGAACTACAGACAAAAATATTTCCAAAGAAATTGAGAAAACACTAGTTCAGTACAACCTGAAGTAGAATCTAGTAAGGTGTGTTAACTAAAGATAGTGGTAAAAACATATGTGGAGCAGTAAAAGGCTTTATTGGACAAATTTACAAAGCTTGTAAAAATGTGTGATACTGAAAATCTGTAGTTATTCTCTGTAATACTTATCAGTAAGTACTCTGGAAAATATGTGAATCCTTCGTATAATAAATAAATTAGTATAAACGGATGTTATTTGCTCTTTTGGACTTAACCATCATCATCTGTTCTGTGAATTTTTGTCAGAAAAAAATGCTGAGTATTCTCATGCAACCATACAGCAGTTCAATGGCTTAGCACTCGTAAAATTTTATGGCAATTATCTGAGCTTAGAGCCAAGACTAAACTTTGTCTGGTCAAGACCATCCTCAACTACTATAATGGAATACTGACTAGCTTTCTAAATTAGCTCTAGCTACAGACTTTATAACGTTCTTAATTAATACGACCTAAAATGATAAGGTAAAATAGTGCTTATGTGCAAAACTTTAACTTTCCTGAAAGATTTTATTTATTTTAGAGAGAGAGCTCACACAAGAGAGCATGCATAGGGGAAGGGGCAGAGGGAGAGGGAGAGAGAACCCCAAGCAGACTCCCTACTGAGCATGGAGCCAGAGGTAGGGCTCGATCTCACCATCCTGAGATCATGACTCCAACCAAAATCTACACTCAGATGCTTAAGTAACTGAGCCACCAAGGTGCCCCATAAAACTTAAGCTTTTAATGACAACTAACATCAAGCTACTTTTTATGCTTCCCTTGCTATTAAAATCAAAACAAGAAGTGGGATCTCCCTCCTACACAAATTGGCAATGGATGTACTTTCTGAGCTCAAATGACGGTCCCACAGTTGCAACAGCATTTTTTGACCTGAATATAAGTGTAAAGCAAATATCCATATTTCAAAATGCAATTAAACTCTGCGGCTGATGGGGACCTGGATGGATCAGTCAGTTAAGTGCCTGCCTTCAGCTCAGGACATGATCCCAGGGTCCTGGGATCAAGTCCCACATCAGGTTCCTTGCTCAGCAGAGAGCCTGCCTCTCTTTCTCCCTCTGCTGCTCCCCCTGCTTGTGCTCTCTGGATCTCAAATAAATAAATAAAATCTTTTAAATAAATAAACAAACTCTGCAATTGAGAAGCTTCTGCCTAACCTTCAGCTGAAAGTGACAAACCTGCAATGTAATGACTTTGCTAAAAGGTAAATATCCAGACAAGAATTTAACATTATCATTTGTCTTCCAAATGCTAAATAGGCTCAATCAGAATCATATGCTCAAGGTCAACATCAACACTTATAAATAAAGTATTGGTATACGCCCTTGATACATGACGAAAACGGCACCTTCCCTCTCTAGTCTTTCTCTAAAAACTCATAACCCTAGTCTAAACAATGAGAAAAACATCAAATTCTAATATAAGACTATACACATCATATAATATAACTGACAGGTAATACTTAAAGCTTTAAAGGTCATCAAAAACAAGGAAAAAAGTCTGAGAAATTGCCACAGCCAAGAGGAGGCTAAGAAGATATAATTAAATATAACACACTATCCTAGATGGAATCCTACAACAGAAAAAAAGCATTAGGTTAAAAACCAAGAAAATCTGAATAAATTATGGACTTTAGTTAATATAATATATCAATACTGGTTCATTCATTATAACAAATGTACCTTACTAAAGTATGATGTTAATAGAGGAAACTGTCCCGAGTTGAGGGGAGGATATAGGAGCTCTCTACTATCTGCTCAATTTTTCTATAAATGTAAAACTGTTTAAAAATAAAGTCTATTAATAAAAAATAAATCATATGCCAGTGGATAATAGTATTTGGCAGTACCTAACCTATGTGAAAAGATAATTTCTAATAAGCTGAATATGTCCAAAAATCTTATTACACATTAATATTAACAGAACATCTACAATTTTGATAGGGAACATTGACTGTGAACCTCAATTAAACAAAAGGTTACTACCCCAGAAAACAAGTTCATTCTTCTCCTTAACAGAGTGGTATTTTTAAAAATTGTACTTATTATCATATTTTGAATTGCCTCAATAAGAAATCTGTAGAAATTCATTTTCTCATTATATAAGTTATCAACATTCTATCTATCCCTTGGGCCACAAAACTTAAAGTAGGTACTATCTGCTCCTTTGCCAATTTCTGGTGGGTCTGAAATAAGATTGGCCATGGCTGGTAATTGTTGAAGCTGACTGAATAGTACAAGGGGATTCGATGCACCTTCTTTCTACTTTGGGATGTTTAGAAGCTATCATAATAAATATTAGTGGTAAAAAATTATCATTAAATATATTGAAAACTTTTCCCTGAAAGGTATGCAAGCAAGTTCAATCCAATCCCAAGGAATGAATAGCTTCTATTTTATATAAACTGTACCAAAGCTCAGAAAAAAGTGTTGTGCTTCCCAACTATGTTTATTAGGGTAGTCTCACCAGAATATGAAAACCAACCCAAAAAAGCCCATGTTAAAAAAAAACTGAATTAAAGCAAAGGTCAAATGTCATACAAACAGATGGACAATTACTTAAAATATTGGTAAATCAAATTCAATACTCTATAAAGAATATAAAATTTTAGCAAATAGCATCTACTTTTTATTGTATACTACCTTAAAATTTATTTGTTTAGTGTGCTATAATAACAGATTAAACAGGAAAACCATCATAAAAGCAGCTGAGGAACACACTTCAAATACTTCAACATTATTCCTGATTAAAAAAATATTTGGGAAGCTAAACACGAATAGATAGGCCTTTACTGTCTTAATCAGAAAACTACAGCAAATATCAGATTTAATCGTTAAATACTAGAGGACTCACCCAATTAAGTTTAATATAACAAAAAAGATAAGGATAAAAAACTTCTATTAACTCAACACTGTACTGAAAGACTGAACCAATGCTGGTTCTTCTGCATTTTGTAATATCTACATATTCAAACACTAGTTTTCTTATGCACAAGTTTCTTCTGAACATATCTAATGAGAAAAAGTAACATGGCTTTACTGAAAATCAAGCTCTACAAACAGATATACACTATATTGTTATGAGAGGACTTAATATTTCAAAATAATCAAAACAACCCAAAAATATCCACCAATTAAAGCAATGCAAGAAAAAATTTTAAATGTACTTAACAGAAGGAAAGGCTAATTCTAACTTCACAGAAAAAATGTTAAGAATTTCCACAAAAATACTAAAAAAGGAGAACAATGAGAAGACTTGCCCTACAAAATACATGAAAAACTACAGAAATTAAAACAACATGATTTTTTAGTGCTTAACAAATCAAAGTAATAGAACAGAGTCAAAAGAAATTCACATATATATGGTAATTTAGTCTATGATATAAAGGACATTTCATATACTTCATGGGAAAAAGATGGGCTTTTCTACAAATGGCCCCGGGAAAAGTGGCTGCTCATTGGGAAAAACAAATCTTACTTCATATAAAAAAATAAATTCCTGGTGACTCAGAAAGAGACTCCTGCCCCTCCCAAAATTAAAATATAAAAAAGCTAAAGTATAAGAGAATATTTTCATTATATTGAGCTGGGGAAGGTATTCCCCAGTAAGAATCAAAATATAGAATATATAGATTTGATTACATCTACTTTTAAAAACTCAATAAGCAACAGACAGCAGTTCAAGAGAATATATTTCCAACAGCTGTAACACAGAATATATTTCCAACATATGTATATTCATGTACAGGGTCTATCTGCATGCTAATAAATCAAATTTTTAAGAAGTAAAACAACACACAGAAAAGTGGGATACAAATTACTAATAAACATATGAAATATCCTGAACCTCATCATTAACCAAAAAAATGTACTTTAGCACAATAACATCTTTTCTTCTTGAAGATGCAACTAATAAAAATTTTAAATAACTAGAATATCCAGTATTAGCTAAAATGTAGTGATATAAAAATATTAAATAATTAGAGTAATATAAATTTGTAAAAACATAGTTTTTTACAAAGCAATTTGGCCCTATCTATCGAAACGTCAAATGTGTACATCATATGACCTAGCAAACCCAACTCTAGGAATCTATTACAAGGAAATATTCACATGTGTAAAAAGGATGGACCTATAAGCACAGTTAATGTACAAGATTGGTCTGGAACATCCTATTGTGTCAGAAAGCAAGCTATCAAAGGCTGTCACAGCTATGTCCAAAGGACTCAGGAATTAACCAAAAGAGGATGTCACCTGCCAAAGGTGTCACAATGTGGTCATCAATAAGATATTCAAATAATTAATCAAATAATTTAAATAATTCAATTTAAATCCATGAGTTCAAACTGGTAACTCCCTCAGAACTGTTCACCGTTAGAGGATAAAAGGAAACTAACCCCTTACTTTGAAAACTGGTAAATATAAGGAAAGAATAAAGTATTTATCCTGTCCTTCCTCTGTGAATTATACTACTGGGTAACCAAATAGTAAATGGGGGAATATTTTCTTTATAGAATTACTCCAGTCACTATAATAAAAAAAGAAAGACTGGGGAGGAGGTGGTGGAAGAATGACTTAACTAGAATACTACCATTTTGAAATCCTTAATAAATTAACAGAATTATAATATTACTTTTTCAATTTACAATGTTTCACTGTTGACTGGTTTCCACGGATCCATTAACTCTTTATCTCAATGAACACTTTAAAAACATCCACTTTGCAGAATTAAAGATCAAAGACACCCATTTATGAACTGATAAACTAGAAATGGCAATGATTCTGTTGCTATGAAAGAAATTTAAAGCTAAAAGTGGAATAATTTATTACCATCATTCCTTACATTATCAGAATATATAATTTGCTACAAAAATTTTAGTTTTAGCTACACATATCAGAATTTCTATTCACTAGCTACAATAAAAAAGGTAAGTAGAGAGAAAGAGAATTGGGGCTCCACATCATTAAAAAAGTAGTAATAATGAGCTTTTAAATTACATAGCCATCCATGCGGTGTATTTTGTACCTGCAAATTGCCTTCCACAAGCAAAGTATAAATCTCCCAAATCATTTAAGCATCCTGAACATGCATAGGTACTTACCTAATCTCACTCATGATACTTGTTCAAAAATGTCTGCAGCAGAATTAGGTTTTTAGTATAAAAACATCTTTAGAGAAGCAAAGTTAATGAGGGATAAAATTGAAAAGGAGGCAAAATACAACCACAAATTCCTTAGTTTACAGTCAAGTAAGAGGCTCAATTAGGAAGCACAATACTGTCTTATATTGTAGGTAATATATAAAGGACCAGAGGAGAAGTTTTGGTTTTTTGGAGACAGGCTGATTATTGTTCCTATTATATAAATCATGAGAGTGTAGGCAGGGCATAATGGCATTCTGGTAACCAATCTAATCATTCATAAAGGAATTTTTTTAAAAATTGCAAATAATAATTGCTTTCATACACCAATTTAAGTTATTACATGTCATATCTATATGACATACTATTTAGGAACATTAAACAAGCATACTGAATCTGACCTTATTAAAAAGGACTGTACTGTTACTAGGTGAGTAAGATACAGAATTTTTAGCATACAAAATCATATCCTAGAAATAATAAGCACTTACAATAAAAGGAAAATGAACTTACGAAAGTCTGTTTGCTTACCTGAACCACCCACGGACTGTTGGCAAAGGCCATAATATCTCTCTCTTCCCAGAAAAAAGCAGAATCAGATCTTTTTATCATTTCGAACTTGCTAAGAAGCTTCATAGCATAAACTTTCTGTGATGCCTTATGACGAACCTGTAGATTTTTTAAAACACAAAAATAATTTTGTGAAAGGTGAACAACAGGTCATATTATAATTCTATTATTAAAGACTTCAGTTATAAAACAAGATGATCTTTAGCTAACTAATAAAAAGTTTTAAAAGCATTACACTTTTAATGGGAAAAAAGAAGAAGAAATTCCCAACAGCCTAAAAATTTCATGAAATACACAATACCTTTAAATGCTAGGTTCCATGAATTCATAAAGCTTCATTCCTTAATGTTATTTAAGCTAACCAATTTTAAGAACAAGATATTGTTAAATGAGAAACTTTCAAGGTATGTACATGTATCGCTATCTGAACACAACCTAATAAATTCAGATATGAAGAGATATGTGATTTTGTTAAGTCATCTTTATTTCTTTCAAAGTATCCTACTTAAATGGTTTTTTTATGTTAAGAAAAAAAAACTACCAACAATATTATTATTTGATCAATTCTTTTTTTTAAAAGATTTTATTTATTTATTTGTCCGAGAGAAAAAGCACGCACATGCACAAGCCACCTCCAGGCTGAACAAGGAGCCCAACAGAGGACTCAACCTGAGCCAATGGCAGACACCACTGAACCAACTGAGCCACCCAGGCTTCCCTATTTGGTCAACTCTTATCTTCCTTATTAGAATGTAACTTCCACAAGGGCAAAGACAGTATCTTTTTTTTGGACCATCATTTTAATCCTAAAAATATGATAGCAAACGCTACCACAGAGCCAACAAATACCTAACGATTTTAACTGTTAACGTTTGCTGAATAATTAATAGTAAATACTGACAGCTAGCATTTATACGTGGGTATCTAACAGGAGTTCAAAAAAAATGAACTCCAAATCTTCACCCCGAATTTATTCCTCCTACAGTCTTCCCCATTTTAGTAAATGGCTTCTTCATCCTTCCGGTTAGTTGCTCTGGCTAAAAGTCTACGGCTCCTCTTTTTCTCTCACACAGCTCATCAAACTCCCCAGCAAATCATTTCAGTTCTACCTTAAAACAGTTTCAGAATCTAATCACCTCTAACTATCTCCACTGAGAACAGCCTAGTCTAAATCTTTTCTGTCCATTACCTACGATAACCTAACCTGGCTTCCCTGTCACTCTCACCCACCCACAGTAGGGTCATCCTTCAAAAACATAAACCATTTCCTGTCACTCCTGTTTTAAAACCCCAGTGGTTTCTCATTTCATCTCTGTATGTGTTACTCTCTGTGCCTGGAATCAGCCAAGCCCTCACTTCCTTCAGATCCCTGCTCAGATGTTACCTTCTAAATGAGGCCTACTCTGATCAAGCTACTTCGATTTTTCAATTTACAGCCACCCTCTGCTGCCCATGCCTATTCCATTCTTTCTTTCCTGCTTTTGATCCATTGCACTTACTACCACTTTACAGCTTCTTTTTTATTTTTATTTTATTTGGTCTTGCACTAGAAATTAAGCCCAATGAAAGCAAGGATTTCACTGCTTAATCCACAGTGCTTAGTAAAATGCCTGGCACATAATAAAATATATCTATATAAGATATATATCATATATTATATAAAAAAGTATTTATTTTAGCAAATAAGTATTTGATAAAAGAATGAATTTACTGGGGTGCCTGGGTGGCTCAGTGGGTTAAGTCTCTGCCTTTGGCTCAGGTTGTGATCTTGGGGTCCTGGGATTGAGCCCCACATCGGGCTCTCTGCTCAGCGGGCAGCCTGTTTCCCCCACACACACAACCGCCTGCCTCTCTGCCTACTTGTGATCTCTGTCTGTCAAATAAATAAATAAAATCTGAAAAAAAAAAAAAAAAAGAATGAATTTACTGAGTGGGTGCTTACTATATGCCAGGCACAGTGTATTTTCATAAATGTATTATTTAATCTTCATAACAATCCTAATGAGATATTACTTCGTCATGTTACAAATGAGAAATTTGAGGCACAGAGAAATTAACTTGCTGAGGATTATACAATGAGTAGAAATCAAGATTTAAAGGTACAGTAGTCTGAGGTACCTGGGTGGCGCAGCTGGTTATGTCAGACTCTTGGGTTTCAGCTCAGGTCATGATCTCAGGGTCGTGAGATTGAGCCCCATGTCAGGCTCTGTGCTCGCTCAGTGCAGAGTCTGTGTGAGATTCTCTCTCCCTCTCCCTTTCCCTCTGCTATTCCCTGTGCACTCGCTCTCTCTTTCTCTCTCTCTCATACAAACAGATAAATAAAATCCTTCTTAAAAAAATTAAAATGAAGGTATAGTAGTCTGCATCCAGAACCCATGCTAGTAACCACTTATCTATGCCATTTCTACATAAGTATAGTCAGAATTAGGATGATTTCCCCAGAATAGTGCCAGACTACATTGGTCAGCAGAGTCTCCCAAGCAGTGACTGCTCCTTCTCACTAAGAAGTATGTCATTATTTGTACAACAAATTATATGGTCATCCTACTGAGGGCTGGATGAAAAAAGAGGACACTGAGCTCCTGACGAAAATCTATAGAGCTCTAACTGATCTAGCCTACAACCACCCTCCCAATCTAAATCTCATCATTTTCTTTCCCTTGTTCATATTTCAATCATATTTAACACCTTCTTTTAGTCCCTCTAATAAACCTTTCCTCAAGATCTTTACAGGTACTGGGAAGGTAATAGAAAAGCCATCACAGTCTCTGACTTCACCTCCTCCACAGAGACTTGTTCCTTCATTCAGCTGAAATACAAACTCAAAGGAGTGAGGAACTCATTGTTCTCTATCTCAGAACTCCATGTGTTTTGTTCCTAGTAGATACCATAACTTGCGATTTTTTTTATGTTGTTTCCTTGTATGTTTCTGTCTCCCCCATTAGAATGTAAGTTCAACAAAGTTAGGGATTACCCATGCCTATTTCATTCTCCATTATATCCTCAGTGTCAAATACAATGCCAGCACTGCCAATTAAAATAGATACTAAATATTTGATGAATGAATTAATATCTGTGAAAAAGAAATTTTTATTTGATCACTGACCAAGATATTAACTTGCTGTTTTAAGAAAAATACAACAGTAAATTTCTAGTTATCTCCCATCAAGTATTGTCCACATTTAGAATCAGTACTTATATTGATGAAAATAAGATAAACCAAAGGAATGCTCATGTCCTCCCCAGAGAAGATATATAAGAACCATCATATTTTACAGATTAGAAACTGTATAAAATGCTACCAAATCCTAGAAAAATCATACAATGCTGTACCTTTTTAATAGATTTTTCTTCCTAACAAATCTTAGGTAAGAATTTTATTTGAATGCACTTGAATAAATCACTCAGAAAGACAGAAAAAAGGTCTAGCATGAAACAATAAAGATACATACTCCAAATCATGCATCTTTGGCTATGATACAGTAACTGATTCCATCCAGACCTCACACTGTAAACTACAATCAAAACGGCAAAACCTATGAAGCAACAGTTTTCAGGCTTGGTAAATTAGGCAACACAAGACTATAATCCCTGAGAAGAGAAAAACTCACTAAGTCAGCCCCATAATTGCCCAGACACTCTACTTGAAAGCAATATCCGAACCAGCACACAAGTGGATCATATAAGCTAAGTACAGTGGCTGCTGAACTGAGAAGGCAGAGATCAGTGTTCAAGACAAATGAGGCCACTGTATTATGCTGGGCAGGAAACAGGAATATAAGGAGCTATGCAAAAGGTCTCTAGAAGTACCATTTATCCAAAGTGAAGTATCCAAAGTTTATCAGGGAGCAGGGGTTGATAACAAAACAGAGACACTGGAGGTTAAATAACATTAGAAGAACAATCAATTTCCAGCCAAACAAGAATGGGGAAAACTTGCTCTTTCCTAGGCATTCAGGTGAGACAGCTTAGGAGAAAGAACCAAGTCCTAAAGCAAGAGGTACTCCAACACTACCTAACAATACCTAGTAATGCCAATCCCTAAAAGATCAAAAGGGGAGCAGAGTTTGGAGGTTCAGTCTTACCAGTTAAAAGGACCTGGGAAACAACTTGGTCTTTTTGCACAAAGTATAAATTTCAGTGTGCACAAATTAAGGGTGATCATCAGGTAATTGGACAGATTATTAGAATGAAAATCAACACATCAACAAAAAGTAACAAACTAACAAAAATCTCTATCCTATATCTGTAAGGACCAGTACATATTTTTAAAAAATTACTTAGTGGGCCACAGGGGTGTCTCAGTTGATTAAGTGTCTGCCTTCGGCTCAAGTCACGATCCTAGAGTCCTGGGATGGAGCACCACATTGGGCTCCCTGCTCGGCAGGGAGACTGCTTCTCCCTTTCCCCCTGCCACTGCCCCTGTTTGTGCTCTGTCAAATAAATAAATGCTAGGGGAAAAAAAAAAAAAGGCATTTAAAAAATGAGTAAATTAAAGTAAAAATTACTTAACAGGCACAAAAGGGAAGTGTGAATCATCATCAAGAAAAAAGGAGTCAAAAGAAAACCCCAAAAACACTGAACTTAACTAACAAATACTTTAAATATCTCTTACAAATATGTTCGAACAACTGAAGGAAAATAAGTTAAAGAAAAAAAGGAAAATGTAGTCACAATGAGTGAATAGGGGAAAATATCAACAGAGAAATACAAACTGTAAAAAAGAAACCAGAATTTAACTGAAAAACAACAAAAATGAAAAATTCATTAGAAGGGCTTAATAAAGAATGGAGACAGAAGAGAAGTCTGTGAACCTGAAGACAGAACAATCTAAAGAATAAAAAGAAAAACGAAAAAATGAAAATGAGAGACTCCAGGGCTTGAAAAGCAATTAAACGGTATAAAAATACTATATATAAATAGACTAAATATAAATATAATAAACTAAACACTCCAACTCATAGGCAGAAATTATCAGAATTGATTAAAAAAGCAAAACTTAATCTCATATATTTTAAATATTAAGACCAAACAGATTGAAAATAAAAGGACAGAAAAAGATGTACCACACAAACAACAAGGATAAGAAAACTGACAGAGCAATATTATTAACAGATAAAGAAGACTTCAAAGCAAAGAAAAAGGGGGTTAAATTCAGATAAAAGGAGTATAATTCAAAATCCTAAATATGTATGTATTTAATAAATGAGCTTTTGTTCATGAGTCAAAAAATGACAGAACTAAAAATAGAAAGACAAATCCATAATTTCAGTTGGAAATTTTAACATTGCTCCCAGTGTTTAATCTCAGTGTTTAATATAATAAGTAATCGAAATATCACTATGGATATAAAAAAAATACGGCCCCCAAGAAAAACTGGCTAATCAAGTCACAATTACAAATGTTAATATATTAGTAAGTTACATAACTTCTCATTTTAAGATATTTTACATTTAAAACTTCAAGTATTTTGATATGACTTAGTTTTACATAAAAAGAATTCTATATGCAAACGGTCAAAGTTATGATGAGGGTCACAGATTATATCTATCTTCTATATTAAATTACTAAACTGGAATAACAATTCCTTTTATTTACAGACATTATAGAACACGAAAATAAACACATGTGAAAGCAGTATGAAAATATGGATGGTGGGCAGGGGATTAGGAGATAAAGGATCCTCATCAGAAATGAGAAATCCTTTCCACAACAAACAGACCAGATTTTTAATTGATTTGTATTGAATTAGCAAATTAGCTCAAAACAAATGCTCATTCCAGCTGTTAAATGTTTAAAATATTATTAGAAAGAGGTTGCTAAGGTACTACTTCTCTATTTTTTGCCACTCTTCAAATCTTCATTTATTCTAAAAACAAATCAGATTTTGAATGTTTCCTAGTTTCATCAGAAAAGCAATCCACAAAACACTAAGAGACAGTCAATTACTTTACACTGTAATATTATTTATCCTTGACTCATATCATGGCAAGTTCTAAAAATCCTGTAAAGCACAACTATGAAAAGAAACTAAAAGATGTTTGTTAGCTGATAGAAAATAGTAAAATACTTACTTTTTTTTTTTTTTTGAGAGAGAGAGAGCGCGTGACTGGAGGAGGGGAGAGGGAGAGAGAAAATCTCAAAGCAGGCTCCACACCCAGCACAGAGCCTGACATGGGCCTTGAGCTCATGACCCTGAACAAAAATCAAAAGCCAGATGCTTAACCAACTGAGCTACCCAGGCACCCCTATTTTTAATCTTTTATATCTGAATTAACTAAAATAAAAACAAACCTAGAACAAAAAGACCATTCAAATACACAAAAAGTCATACAGCATAAGTATAAATCTTTGAACATGAAAAACATGCTTGTTCACTTTACTTCTGCTGATTCTTTATGCAACATTACTCTCTGTCTATGCTTCCACAGCACTTACAACAATCTAATATTATAATTAGTTATATATATATCTGCTTCATAAGCTCCTTTAGGCAGAGTATAAATTTTCATTTGTGGGACTGCCTTGTGGTTAGCAAAATGCTAAATATCCAATTCAACAAATTCAACAAAATTATAGCTATGTCTATATGAGGGAATAAAATTTTTAATAAATAAAGACTATTTTGCCTAGATGCTCTATTTAATGAAGCCCAAATTTCATGTAAACTATTGGGATAGGACACTTAACTGGCTCCTAATACAAGAGTCAGAAACCACCAGCCTGTAGTCTTTGACCTGATCTATAGAACAAACATTAAGAGGTAACAGCTGTATTCATGCCAAACATCTATCTCATACTTTTAAAATTCATTAGCACTAGTATTACAAAGTACTACAATAAAGCGCTGTGACTTTAGAAAAGCTGTTTCCATTGATCTTCCTTCTGAGGATGTCTCTTTCTGAATGATTCTATTATAATCTCCCTCAGCATCTCTGTACACTCCCCTTTGTTCCTCCTCCTCTATTCAATATGGATGGATAAACAGTCAGATACAGGAGCTATTCATTACTACACTGTACAGAGTACTGCTTAAAAGCACAGATTTAGATGTCAACAAACCTTTGCAAATATCCTATTTATGAACTACGGGGCCAACTTACTTTACCCCTCTAAGTTTCAGGACCTCATCTATGTCAGAATCTCACAGAACTGCTGCAAGGGTAAAATGAGACTATGAATATAAATACTTAGCACACAAAATGTACTCAATGAAAGTGTCAGCTAATACCACCACAGACAAATAGAACTTAATTCATTCTATCACAAACCTTTATATGTGTTTCCCCTATGTCACTAGGCTGAGTATGTGACAGACAAAAAAAGTTGCTCCTAGTCTCTAAATGATATTCCCTCCCCCATATATATAAATATAAACACCAAAAAAGGGTCAAAGAGCTAAGAGTGGTTTTATCTCAAATAACAGAATTCTGGGTGATTTCTCTGTTCTTACATTTGCTTATTTGTATTTTATATAGCAAATATGTATCTCTTAAAAAAAACTTTTTTAAATAGGTGAAACAACCCTAATGTAGCTAGAGATAAGACTTGCTTGGAAAATCTTAAAATAGACCTAGATTTCATAGAACATTTGTGGACAAAAAGCTTTCAAAAAACATTCTAACCAAAATGTCCTATTTGAGATTTTCAAAATTGGCTTTTAATTTCAAAAATTACAATTGATTATTTTTATAAGACCCAGTTTGACAGACTAAAGCAGTTAGTGTGTGCTGCTAAGGTTTTCACTAAAAATGTCTGGTTATGGCAGCCAAGACCGAATGAAGGAATACAGGAATTACAAAAGCATGGAGGGAAGGAGATAATTCCCGCGACTCAGAAATAACTTTGTAACCAGCGAAGAGCCTGTTTTACTCCAAAAAAGGAATTAAAAATTTGAGTTGACATGACAAGCGTTAGAAAATCATTTCCCCTATACTCTTTCCTTCTGACTGACTCTACTTTAAAAGCTTAATTTAAACCAATTAAATTAAAAGCAAGGGGGGGGGATCCTTATCTCACATCTGCCTCAAGTCCTGTCACAGAGCCTCTATCTCTTTAATACTGGATCCCAGAAAGCATCTGAGCCCAGGGATCACAAGGAATCACAATCCATTCACTTGAATGAAAAGTTTCTGTTTCAGGTTCTGTGTTGTACAAGATATAAAAAGACAAGAAAAATCCAATCACGGATATGATCTGACCACACACATACATCATTTACCAATGTCCACAGTTGGAACTGACAAATCACTAGAGTGAAGACTCTCCCTTTCTCCTTGCAGCTCTACAGATACTCCTCCTAAACTTTTCACTTCGCTGAGGATAATCTCCTCAGATCTGGCCAACTATTTTCAGATAAGCAGCTACCAACCCCTGATGGAAATGCCAAAAGCTTTCTAAAGACAGGGCTCCTACTCTTAAAAAATTTACAATATAAAAGGATTCAAAGAAATATCATATAAACTACAGTACAAGGCATAATATGGTAAATTACATAAAATTATTAAATTAAAACATGAAGAGGAAAGATCACACTCAAATAACAGGTACGAAGGAGAGTAACAGGAGAAAAGTTTTCTTTTAAAATGAACAGAGAGAACAATGAATTCTGGTACACTGAAAAGAAATTTAAAAAAAAGAATAAAAAAATGAACAGAGAGAAAGAAAGTGAAACATGATTGAAGAAACAGACAAGAAAACAAAGAGCATGCTCTGAAATAAGTAGCCTGCCCAGAATGAATAGCATAAAAGATAAAATTGGTGACATCTTTAAAAAGGGCCTAAGGGCGCCTGGGTGGCTCAGTGCGTTAAAGCTTCTGCCTTCGGCTCAGGGTCCTGGGACTGAGCCCCACATCAGGCTCTCTGCATGGCAGGGAGCCTGCTTCCCTTCCTCTCTCTCTGCCTACTTGTGATCTCTGTCAAATAAATAAATAGTATCTTTTAAAAGGGGGGGGGGGGCTAGAAGGCCAGGATGAAGACTTCGTGCTTCACGTAGTAGTTAAGGGAGCCATGAATATATTTTAAAAAGTTCAAATTGGCTGCAGTTTCTATTAGGCAGATAGATCTGTACTTCCTATCCTTTACATATACTAAGACATAGACAGTGGGGAAATAAGGAAAACAGAAAACATGTTAGAAAAGCCCCTAGTTAATTCTACTATCTACCCATACCCAAAAGGGGACAGTATCGATACATGAAAATACAAGAATATGAAGTATGGGGAAAACAGTCAGTGAAACAGTAAATGTGGGTCCACCTGAGCCTAGATGGCATGAATTACAGATTAAACAAGCATGGTTTTGATAGTTTCTCCATCAGCACCTGCCAATCCAAAATCAACAGTCCAATGGTGAAACATTGTTAGCAGAAGTGGAAAACAAAGTAAAATACAAAGGAGATGCTCAATACCCTACTGGGAAGAAAAGGGTGTCTTGGATGACGGTGGTTGGCAGTGAACACCAAAAAATAGACTGGAGAACTGTTATGAACAGGACTTACTGAAAAATTAAATTTAAGAAATGAATAAAAGAGAAATCAATGATTTCTAATTTTTTGGCATGAGCAACAGGGGTGATAGTGGAGCCATGTATTTATTAAGATGTGTTACAAATTCGTGGGTGAGTTAGAGAAGGAATCAAACATTCTAATTTCACATATTTTAGACGTGACACATCTTAATGGAGATGCCAAATAAGCCATCATGTTTAGAGAGCAAACTAGAAAATTCTGAGCAGCAACTATGAATCTGAGCCTTGACATCATGTAGATTATATTTAAAGTCACAGGAATAGTAGAGTGCACCTTAGGAGAGAATGCAGATCAAAGAAACAAGAGCCTAGCCTTTGGAACTGTGATATTTAGTAGAAGTCAGATGGAGAATGAACCACTAAGGAAATTAAGAAAGAAGAACTAGAAACATAGGAAAGAGTGGTGTTTCAAGAAAAGAAGGACTGAATACTAGTAAGAGGCAGAGTAAGAGGAGAATGAAACCCCAGGAAGGCAATAAGGTAACATACAAAGTCTGTATTCATTGGCACAGAAAAATGATTATGACCATACAACAAAGAAAATCAACTATGGAGTCCTCTCTCTGGATTCAAGTCTCCGTTCAACCACTTAGTGGTTCTGTGAGCTTTGGCAGGTTGTTCATCCTACCTAAACGAACTTGCCCATCTATCAAATGGGCATGACAGTAATACCATCTATCTAAAGGAGTGCTGTGAGGACTGGTTACTACACAGAAGTTGCTTAGAAGCCTGCCTATAATACTGTAACTGCTCTAAAATGTGTGTTATTACTTAATGTTACATAAAAAACCCACAAATTACAAAACCACTATATAATATGATCCCTTAATACACAGAAGACACTAATACATTACACATACGTTTAGAAGTCAGAAAACTATACATCAAAGTAATAAGAGTAGTGGGACAATCAGGAATTTTAAAAAAGTATAATGATGGCTTACTTTCTTATTCTACTATGAACATATCTGTTGTATAAATAAAATAATTTTTATTTTTAAGGGAGACTAATTGGCATTGATGCAATTTTTGAAACTCCTAGAAAGAAAATAATTACAATAAAATATAAATGTCCACTTAAAATAATTTGGCCTTAGTTTTGTTAACAGTTCCCAAATGTTTCCAATTATCAAATACTAAAAGGATACCAAAAGGCTAGTTACCTTTATGCTTGACAATGAAATAAAGACATGAGAAAAGGAGATTTCCACACTTTATTCTACCCAATTCTAAGCAACTTAGACCTCTAAGAGTGAGAATGCATTCATATATTAATTTCTTTAGTTTTAAATGAAACAATCACCATGAAATATAATGAACATTTTTTTCTTTTCTTTTCTTTCCTTCCTTTTCTTTCTTTCTTTCTTTTTTTTCCAGCATGAAGCCCAACACAGGGCTTGAACTGATGACCCTGAAAAGACCTGAGCTGAGATTAAGAGTCAGACACCTAACTGAGCCACCGAGGTGCCCCTAATGAACACTCTTGTTAAGAAAAAAAGAGTAGGCAACATCACAAAACCAAACTCCAAAATAAGAAGATATAACTTCAAAAACAAAAATGCTAATCATATTTCCACTATTAACCATGAAATCTTTTTTTTTTAATGCATCTCCCCCAAACTAAGAATCATAATTAGGTAATTTCTAAGACATTCTGCACTATGTTTTAAATAGTTAACTTAGAACTCTATTTTTAGAACCTAAACCACAATTTCTTTTTGAAACTTTAATAGCAGGCAGTTCAAAATAAAAGCTCTATGAATGCAGGTACCTTGTCTGAGTAGTTTACCTATACAATACACTGTTAATGCTTATAATGGTACCAGACATTAAACAAACTAAATATCTACCTTAAGAAGACACTTGCAAGGCTAGAATTTGTAACTTTGTTTTTCAAAGAAAAGATTATGTGCAAGGTAAATAAATAAACAAATATAAAAAATGAACAAAGTATGCATGCATATCTGTTCAAAAAAGTAATCTCACTGAAAAGCTCATCCCAACATACATACACACTATTATGGGATGACTATGTGCTACATGCTGCACACTACCCCCGGCCCCTGTTACATTATAAAACCCTAACCTCCAGTACCTCAGAATGTGACTTTATTTGGAGACAGGGACATCAAAGGGGTAATTAAGTTAACATGAGGCTATTAGGTGACTGGTGTGCTTCTAAGAACAGGCAATTAGGACACACAGAGTGACACACCAGGCACATACAAGCACAGAGGAAAGACCGCGTCAGGACACAACAGAAGGTGGCCATCCACAGGCCAAGGAGAGAGGCCTTAGGAGAAATGTAACCTGCCAACACCTTGATGTTGAAACTGTAGCCTCCAGAACTATGAGAAAATTAATTTCTATTGGTTAAGCCACAGCTGGTGGTATTTTGTTATGGTGGCTCTAGCAAACCAATATATATATATATATATATATATATATATATAAGTCAGAGCAAGACTTATGATTATTTATTTAAAATTAAAACATTTAAATTCAAAAATGCACAGAAACTGACAAGAGTGACAACAGGTAATATTTACTTAATATCTATAATGTGCCAGATCCCAGTAAGTACCACATAAGCACAGTCCAATTTAATCCTCACAAAAAAATCTTAAATTCTATTATTAATGCTACTCCAAGATAAGGAAATTAAAGTTTTGATGACAAGAAACCTATATACAGTAGAATGGAAACAGAAGTAGTTGACTGACTATTCTTCCAAAGTACCGCTCTTAATCAATATACTAAACAATATTATTTTCCATAAAAATGAGATGTGATAAATAATCCAAAAAGTAGAATCCAAAACCAAAAGTGATATCAGATGAAATCATCCATGTCACAGACTTTTCATGATATAAAAACATAAATGTACATCACCTCTGTAGATAGGAAAAAAGGACAACAAGACAAACAATTTTGCCCTCCTTGAATTATAAGACTTTTCAATCTGTGAGAAAATGCCTTTTTCAGGTGAGGAAATCTACACCCAAATAAACTTAACGACTTGGCACTTTCCTAACTTCTGACATTTTCCCATGCTATTTCTTCTGTTTTTTTACTCCTGTCCAGTTCAGTTCCCTCTTTTTCATGTGATCATAACTCCAATGTCATTTTCTTACAGTGAGGCTTTCCTAACATCCACACCTAAATTAAGCACAACCCTCCATTTTTCTCTCACAGGATCCAGAACTTTTCCTTCACAGTATTTATCATAATTTGAAAAATACTTTATTTGTTTAAAGTAAAACTCCTCCACAAAACTACCACTTGCAGAAAAATCAAAGCTATGCTATTGTATCTTTAAGAAGCTAGCACAGCCCCTGAAACATAACAGATCCTAATTAAATATTCATTGATGGATGGATAAATGAACCATTTTATGTGTGCAAATGAACTGCTAACATTTACTAAGCACTTACTGTATTCCAAGAACTGTTCCAAATTTAGTTACATTTAATTCTCCCAGTAACTCTATGGGGTATAATTGTTATTGTTATCTTCATTTAACAGATAAGAAACTGAGGCACGGAGTGATTAAGTAACTTGTCTGCACTGACAGCTCGTCAGAGAGTTAGAATCCAACTGCAGGTAGTCTGACTCTAGCTCTTAAACACTGTGGTATAGCTACTGTGACATCCAAAGTTACTTTCACAACAAGAATTTCCTTTTAGAAACTGACTACTGAGGGCTCCTGGGTGGCTCAGTTGTTAAGCGTCTGCCTTTGGCTCAGGTCATGATCCCAGGGTCCTGGGACTGAGCCCTGTATCAATCTCCCTGCTCAGCAGGAAGCCTGCTTCTCCCTCTCCCACTCTCCCTGCTTGTGTTAACTCTCTGTCTCTCTAGGTCAAATAAATACAATCTTTAAAAAGAAAAAAGAAACTGACTGGTGGGCCCTCTGTGGTAATGTATTTTTAACTTGACCAAAAAAGTATTTACAAGTTAAGACAAATCTGCACCTATGAAAAACTTTCTTCAGAGGACTAGAAAAACATAATCATAAAGATGTGCCAAATGTGGAACACTGCCTACAGATCTGTCAAACCAATTTATCTACAACATACAAAGCAACTTTAAAAGACTATGGAAGAACTCAGAACTTTTCCTTTTTAATCTCATGCTTCTTTTAAAAAGTTCCACCAAGAGTGCTATGAACTGTGTCAGCCTGATGATTCACAGACCTGTACCCCTGGGGCAAAAAATACCTTATATGTTAATAAAAAAAATTTTTTTAATTAAAAAAATATATATATAGTGTTTTATCTCCCCCCCCCCCAAAAAAAGTTCCCACCAATAGAACCAAGAGGTAAAGCCAAAACACACATGTTCCAAGTTCTTGCATCAGGTCATCAGACTAAAGCAATGTTAAAATATTTTTCATTTTTAAAAACATGTGACTTTGTTTCTGAATGTTTTGTGGACAAAATAAAATTCGGAGTGGAAAATTAACAATAACAGAAGCCTTTTCTTTTCCTTTCTTGAATGTACTAAAGTTAAATGATCAAATTCACCCAAAACAGAGCAATTGACTACATTGCTATAAAAACATGACAAGTCAGGATCTGTCATATTTCCTTCCAAAAACAAAACTCCAAATTCTAGTCTTTCCTCTTTATCTACACTGATTCCTCGGTGTGAAGAAACAATGTATTTACTCTACATACTTATAATATGAATCTTTGTATCAAACAGGCTATAGTAACAGTGGTGAACACTGAGGGAACACTATAACTAGGCTTATTTATTTTTTAATAAATAACTCTTTGAGTTAGACCAGGGCAGAAGTAGGATTCAATTACTTTATATTTTCCCTATCTTACAAGACCTCCCATAACTCAAAATCTAATCTCTGACCCTTGCCCCATGGGAATTCTAATAGCCAAAACTTCACCACTTTCACTGACTAAAAACAAAATAAACAAAACCCGCATTACTTTCAAAGGCAGCCCCCTCCTCAGATCTCCAAGTTAACTTCTCAATTCCCTCCACCACACCTCATATGGCATTGTTGCAAGTCCCTGAGCATTTCATCCCTTGAGTACTCTCTATTGATGTGCTCTTTAAAACAGGGTAACAGAGCATCTAGAATGAATAAATGATGGAGTATGGCCCAATCATCTCAAAATAGAAAAAACCTGTAACAAAACAATCCAAACTTTCTTTAGTATTTTGGGCAGCCACATCACCAATGATTCTTGCTTGGTTTACATTCAAGGAAAACTGTTCTTTGATTCATAATTACTGTTAAGGAATCTACTCCTTGAGTTCTTCACATCTAAGTACAGGTTTTTATTCTGGTTAAATTTCACTTCTATCTGGCCAACAACCTTCCCAACTTCTGGATTTTGGCTTCTCATCTGAAAGCATTGTCATACTTCAGTTTTAACTCCTTAGTAAAATTATTCAACATGTCACCATTGCCTCCATACAATAAATGCCTCATTAATAAAACCCTGAAGAGAAGAAGAGAGAACAAACAGATCCCTGGGGATCTCTGTCCAAGGCACCACTTATGCCTTCCTCAGTCTCCTCAGAAACAGCTATTAGTTATAATGCTGCCTAACTCATATCCTTGTTCATTGACCTTTTTCCATATCCTCTTATGTATATCAGAGTTTTTCTTTCTTTCTTTTTTTTTTTTTTTAGGATTTTGTTTATTTATTTGACAGACAGAGATCACAAGTAGGCAGAGAGGCAGACAGAGAGAGGAAGTGCTTGGAAGCAGGCTCCCTGCTGAGCAGAGAGCCCGATGTGGGGCTCGATCCCAGGACCCTGGGATCATGACCTAATAACCCAAAGGCAGAGGCTTTAACCCACTAAGCCACCCAGACTCCCCTAACAGACTTTTTCAAATATCTAACAGATGTATATCACACCTATTACACTACTCTGATCTGTAAGTTCAATAAACCTATTAAAGAAAGAAGAAATGAAAGAGATGACAAAGATAAGTTAGTCTGTCATGACTTGTTCCCAGAGAAGCCGTGCTGACACACAGTGAGCAGTCCTTTTCTCAAGCTCCATCAAAAAGAGTAGAACACTGTTGGAGTGAAAAACAGAATCTGACCCCATAATTTGACCAAAGACAATAATTTGTAAGCATAAAAAAGCGGAGTTTCATACTCAAGTGATGAAAACAGGAATATCATTACAGTTCCTAATTAATATGTAAGTGCAATGTTGATTACAAACATTTATAATATTTCCGGTTGGTATCACTTTTGCCTGCAAAGATAAATTTCAAATTAAAATGTCTTTGTGGGGCGCCTAGGTGGCTCAGTGGGTTAAAGCCTCTGCCTTCGGCTCAAGTCATGATCCCGGGTCCTGGGATCAAGCCCTGCATCGGGCCTGCTTCCTCCTCTCTCTGTGCCTGCCTCTCTGCCTACTTGTGATCTCTGTCTGTCAAATAAATAAATAAAATCTTTAAAAAAAAAAAAAAAAGTCTTTGTTGGGGGCACCTTTGTTGGGTGGCTCAGTCATTAAGTGTCTGCCTTTGACTCAGATTAGGGGCCTGGGATCAAGTCCGCATGGGCTCCCTGCTCTGCAGAGAGACTGCTTCTCCCTCTCCCACTCCCACTCCCCCTGCTTGTGTCCCCTCTCTCATTGTCACTCTCTCTCTCTGTCAAATAAATAAATTAAATCTTTTTTTAAAAAGTCTTGTTGGGTTTCTAATATATCTAAATAAATCTCAGCTAATTAAAGAAAAATGTTATTAGTCTTAACATATTAAATAAAAACACAACAGTTCTTGTGGAATATTAGCTGCTAGTAGGTAATGTGTGAAATCAAGCTGGTCTAACATATTCTAAATCTCAGGGTTTCAGCACTGGAAGCGACCGGGGTTACCGTTTACCAGCGCCACGTTCTACAGATGAAGACACTCAGGTTCTCTGAGACGGAATAACTTGATTGAGCTCACAAAACTAATTCTGGCATGGCCGGGCATAAAAATAAGATCTACTCAGAGGCTACTGATATCGTACAAAACCCCGCTTTAAAAATAAAAGAACAGAACAGAACAACACATTCTTACCAGCTGCACTTCACCAAAAGCACCCCTTCCAATAACTTTCACAACATCATAGTCTTCTGCCTTCATCTGTAGCCCTCTGATTTTCTTCACAATTTTCTCATCTGTAATTAAAAGATCATATTTATAAGCAATACTTTTAAATAATTCTATATTTGTAAGCAGATTTTTAGTTCAAGAAACTATATTCAGTTTTTAGCTAAATCTGTCAGTTTTCAAAGGTTACTATTTTAAAATGTAAGATACATACTAACTTTACATCAAAGAACCAAAACTCTACAGTTTATTAACACATATAAAACAAACATTACTAACTACCAAAAAGCAGCAGTGAAGCTATTTCATTTCTGACTCTGTTGCTTGACAAGATGACAGCTGAACAGTGATGACCCACATAGTCCTAGAGCGCATTGTGAATCATGGCAAAGAGCTGCTATGACATTACCTGCAAGGCTAATCTTAGTAATAAACTTAGTAGCCTACTTCTCTGAATGGTAGTAATCACATATGATAGATATGGTAACTAGTCAAGATTGTTTAATTATGAAAACAGCCCAGTCTCTGACAATTCCAACTTAAAAAGCTCACTGTGTTGCTTACTAAATACTGAATTATTTTTGAGAATCTGTCCTTAGAATTCAACTTCATTTACACCTTCACTGCAACATCAATACTGGCAAATATTAAGTTATTGCATATACAACAATTTTTATCACATTATCTTTCATTAGCTAGACTGAAATGTCTACATTTATACAAACATAAAGCTCATTAAGTCTCCTGGGTAATGTAAACCTAAGTCTTAATATTGGTAATATTAATTTAAAAGTGCTCTTTGAACTGCCATAAATAACCTATCCTGAAATCATTAGTCTTAATAATTTATACAAAATCTTGAACTTTACCTACTTTACAAACTGCAACTAGTTCTGCAGTTTTGCTTTGAAAATAAAAAATCCTTGTAATTTAAAAACAAACCAAATAGCAAACTAAAAAATATTTAAGGTTAACAATGTATAAACTGTAATATAAATCTCATCAAAAGTATAGTGATAGGATCAAATATAAAGTTTACTCACATCTATTTAAAAAATTATCTATATTCTTGTTTTTCCTCAAGGCAGGAAAATCCAAATCAAGGACCAAGGAATTTAAGCCATCCTGTTTAACAGAAAATAGAAAAGGAAAAAGAAAGTTGTTACAATTTCCAAATATTAAAAAAAAGTCTTAAATTTTTGTTATAAGCTATTCTTGCTATCAATCCATTTTGATATGAAATTGCCCAGTGGCTCCGTATAACAGCCCTAACTTGTTTGCTAACTTCTGCTAGAAGAAGAATGATCCTATCATGTTTTCATTTGTTATTTTAGCCAATAGAAAAATGGCATTTTTGTATGTAGGTCTTTATTTGTTTATTTCTTTGGAGAGGTGGGGAGAGGCAGAAGAAGAGGGACAGAGAATCTTAAGCAGGCTTCATACCCAGCACAGAGTCAGAGGCCAGGCTCAATCTCACAACCTGAGATCTTGACCTGAGCCAAAATCAGAAGTCAAGAATGCTTAACCAAAGACTGAGTTACTCACCTGCCCCTAGAAAAATGTCATCTTAAAATATGCATCCCCTGGGGTGCCTGGCTGGCTCAGTTGGTAGAATATAGGGTTATGGGTTTGAGCCCCACACAGGGTATAAAGATTACTTAAATATAAAATCTTAAAAAGAAAATATGTATCCTCTATTATTTTTGCTAGTCAGATGTCTTCCTCTCTCTCTTCAAATGTCCAGGAAAATTTCACCAAGTTTCTGACTTTAACGAATACAGACTAAAGAAAATAATCCCATTTACAATGCATCAAAAAGAAAAAAACGCCTAGGAATAAATTTAACCAAGATGAAAGGCCTGCACACTGAAAACTCTTAAGACAGTCATGAAAGAAACTGAAGAAACAAATAAATGGGAAGATATTCTCTACTTAAGGATTAAAGGAGTTAACATTGTTGAAATGTTCATACCAGCCAACCAATCTGCAGATTCAAAGGAATACCTATCAAAATTCCAATGGCATACTTCAGAGAACTATAACAAATAACTGTAAAATTTGTATGGAACCACAAAAGGTACCAAAGAGGCAAAGCAATCTTGAGAAAAAACAACAAAGCTGGAGACACCATGCACCCAGATTTCAAACTAGACTACAAAGCTACAGTAATCAAAACAGTATGGTATTGGTACAAAAACAGACACACAGAGCAACAGAACAGATTGAAAGCCCAGAAATAAACTAAAATATATATGGATACTTAATCTCTGACAAAGGAGGAAGAACCTATAATGGAGAAAGGACAGTCTCTTCAATAAACGGTATTGGGAAAACAGGGTAGCTCAATGGCAAAGTAATGAAACAAAACCACTATCGTACACCATACACAAAAATTACCTCAAAATGGATTAAAGACTTGAATATAAGACCTGAAAACCATAAAATTCCTAGAAGAAAACACAGGTGGTAAGCTTCTTAACATAGGTCTTAGTAACATCTTTGTAGACAAGGAATGAAAAACAAAAATTAACAAATGGGACTACAGCAAACCAAAAAGCTTCTACACAGCAAAGAAAACCTACCGAATGGGAGAAGGTCAGCCAACCACATATCTAATAAGGGGTTATTATCCTAAAATAATTAAAGAAATCATACAACTCAACAACTAAAAAACCCAAAAACTTGATTTAAAAAATGGGTAGAGGATCTGAAGAAACATTTCTCCAAAGAAGACATACAGATGGCCAAAAGGTACGTAAAAAGATGAACATTACTAATAATTAGGGAAATGCAAATCATAACCAAAATGAGACATCACCTAATACCTATTAGAATAGGTAATATCAAAGACAAGAAATAACATGTCGGAGAGGATGTGGTGAAAAAGGAACCCTCTCACACTTCTGATGGGATTGTAAATTGGCAGAGCCACACTGGAAAACAATATGGAGATTCCTCAAAAAATTAAGAATACAACTACAATGTGAAACAGATATCCCACTTCTGGATATTGATGCGAAGAATATGAAAACACCTATCTGAAAAGATACATGCACCCTAAGCTAACTGCACAATTATCTGCAATAGACAAGATACAGAAATAACCAAGTGGCCTCCAATAGGTATATGGATAAAAAAGATAGTATATATACAATAGAATACTACTCAGCCATAAAAATGAATGAAATTTTGCCATTTGCAATAACATGGATGGACTTTGAGGATATTATACTAAGAGAAATAAGTCAGATGGAGAAAGACAAATACCCTATGGATTCCACTTACATATGGAATCTTTTTTAAAAAATGAACAAATGAACAAAACAGAACAAAAACAAACTTGCAGATACAGAGAGCAGACTAGTGGTTACCAGAAGGGTAACATCTGTATACAGATGTCAAATTATAAAGCTATACACCTAAAATTTAATTAAAAAAATTCACCCACACTAAGAAAACTCCCATTCACTCGACAAGCATTATTTTTTTGCCTAATGCACACAAAGAAGAGAAAAATCCAAAAATATGGGCACCTCGGAGGCTCAGTTGGTTAAGCCTCTGCCTTTGGCTCAGGTCATGATCTCAGGGCCCTGGGATCGAACCCCGCATCGGGCTCTCTGCTCAGCAGGGAGCCTGGTTTCCCCTTCTCTCTGCCTGCCTCTCTGCCTACGGTGTGATCTCTCTCTCTCTCTGTCAAATAAATAAATAAAATCTTTTTTAAAAATCTAACAATAAATATGACCCTAAGTATTCTTCCCCTCAGGGAACTCAGCCTCAAAACTAAATTTCCCTTAAAAACATAAAAATGGGATGATGCATTATTCAGATTACTATTTTTTAAAGTTTCCTATATTTTTCATACTTTCTACAATAAGCACACATTAAATTTATAATCAAAATAAGAAAAAGTACCTACATATAATTTGCTGGGGGGTGAAAAAAAATAGTAAGAAAAAAGTCTTTATTCAAAGGATACGCTTGTGAAGGTAACAGTATTTCTAAAACATTACTGCATATACTGCTTCATCTCCAAGTAACTCTGAAGAGGGCATGAAGAAATATTCTTCACTCTAAAAATAAACTAAGACTTAAATTAAGTAACTTTGACTTTTCCAAGGTCATGCTACTAGGAAATGACATATCAAATACTACCCAACACTAAAGGTCCCATATATATATAACTCATCCCCCTAGTCTCAACGACCAGACTAACACTGACCAGAGCCTGGAAGAGAAAACAGGGAGCTTAAAAAGCTGAAGGCTTTTTAAAATAAAACAGCAATAAAGATGCCTTTTAGGGATCTGAGAAGGGGGAAAATCAGAAACGCAATCTTGATTCTCAAACTGAAAGAAAAAAAACACTAAAAAAAAAGTAGTAAATATCCAATTTCTAGTGAAGTTAAGATTGTAACTTTCACATTTTGAGATCTCACACATACCCAAAATTCCCCTCTCTAGGGCAGTTGAACTGCTTTTTAAGGATTCCAGCATTTTAGCATAGTAGGCTATTAAGTGCCAAATTATTGCTGTAACTCTTTGGTATAATTTTGCTATTTTACTAAGTTTAAAATGTAAAATCTGAATGACTTATATTTTTAGATTATATATATAATTAATGACTTTAAGTCAAAGAAAGGTACATTTATTTGGAAAGACTTTTTCTATACCTCCATTAACCTTCACAAGAAGAAAAATTTTAATTGACAAGGCAAAAGCTTCTACTACAAGAATAAGTATCTTCCTCTCGTTCAGAGACTTTTCAAATGGAATATCAACACTTCATACAGATATGTTAAAAGTAACTACATTAAAATCTCCATCTACACATTACGAAGAAAAAAATCCTTTGGAAAAAAGAACTTGCTTCACATTAGTACATGCTTCTAGCTTCACATTAGTAAAATGATTAAATCCGGGCGCCTGGGTGGCTCAGTTGGTTGGGCAACTGTCTTTGGCTCAGGTCATGGTCCCAGAGCCCTGGGATCCGGTCCCACATCGGGCTCCCAGCTCCATGGGGAGTCTGCTTCTCCCTCTGACCTCCCTCTCATGCTCTCTCTCACTCTGTCTCTCTCTCTCTCAAAATAAGCAAATAAAAAATATTTTAAAAAAAAATTAAAAAAAAATGATTAAATCCTCACTTACCCCACATCCTCTCCACAAGTTATCATAAAAAGATGGGATTATATAAAGATTAAACAGTTGAGAAGAAAATCCTGAAATAGTTTATAAATTTTTCCTATAACATCCCCCATCAGTGTAGAGTCAGAGAGCTTTCTCAGCAGTTCTAACATTACAGCAAGTATTCAACTAATCAATAATTTCATTTTGTTTTTTAAGCCATTTTTTAAAGATCAAATACTACCTCATTTGTACATTGTTTTATTTTATTTTTTTTTTAAAGATTTATTTATTTGACAGAGAGAAATCACAAGTAGACAGAGAGGCAGCCAGAGAGAGAGAGGGAAGCAGGCTCCCTGCTGAGCAGAGAGCCCGATGCGGGACTCGATCCCAGGATCCTGAGATCATGACCTGAGCCGAAGGCAGCGGCTTAATCCACTGAGCCACCCAGGCGCCCCCATTGTTTTATTTTTATATAGTATTTCTGAATGATACTATAATCTGCTAAAAATTTATATTTGAAGAAAATGTAGGGAGTAATATATACTTATAAACTTACATTTACACATGAAGTTTTATATTTTTTTTTTTTTAGACACCAGTATTTTCAGTACAAAAATTAATACTGAGATCCAGTGGCTGGGTTAGCTCAGGAAATAACTGAAAGCCTATCTATGTCTATGGCCTTCCTTGTTACGTAGTTTTACATAAACCTTAGGTAGTAAGATTTTTTTTTTCAGCGTCTGTGATTTCAACTCTGATTCTCTTCTTAAAAAGTGCTACTAGCTGAGATAAAGAAATTTTAAAAAGAATTCCAAACTACCAAAACTTCAAAGCAATTAAGAAAATTAACACTATTTGTCCCTTTCATCACTTCCAAAAGCATAGAAATCATAGGATAACATTTAAGAGTTTTGCTTTGGTTTGTTTGGGGAGGGGGCATCAACTGGGGGAAGGGACAAAGGGAGAGGGAGAGAGAGAGAATCCTAAGCAGCTCCATGCCCAGCATAGAGCCCAACACCAGGCTCGGCTCTCACAACCCTGAGATCATGACCTGAGTTGAAATCAAGAGTCAGCCGCTTAACAGACTGAGCCACCCAGGTGCCCATAAAAATTTTTTTTAAAGAGAACATTTAAAAGTGCTATAACAAAACAAAACACCAGCACCACAAAATATTCAAGGACCAGAGAGAAAAATGCTAAATAATGAATAGGAGCCAAAGGCACAAACATCCAGAGGATTTCAGGGCAGGGAATAGTAAAACCAATGACTGAGAATGAAAAGGGCCAAAATGTGGTAAGAGGGCCAAAACCAGACTGATCACTGGGAAAACACTAGCTGAAATAAAAATCCCAGCCCTTAAAAGAGACTGAAAAAGCCCAAGTTTTATACAAAACTGCCTAACTAGGTATGTCAGATATAGCTGACAATCAAGTCTTGAGGCTAAGCTCCCAGAGGTTGCCCAGTTACATCTCTAATATAACTGGCTGATAAATGTGAATCAGCTCCAATACTGGACCATGGTTGTCTATAAGTGAAGAGTCAGCATCAAAGGAAGGCAAACAGCGCATTATAATACTGTCTTCCAGAATAAATGGGTACAAGCCAACACCCAACTTCTCCCATTATAACTATCATGGTGGAAAATACATATGTAATTTCCTATTTTTCTAACTTTTCCTGAATGAAGAGCCTTTTAAATTTTAATTGTCAAGAAAGAATGGAGTACTGGACTTGTTTTCACTGTCACTATATATTGCTTCTAAATATCTGTTTTTAAAATGTCCCCAAAAAATGCATTCCTCTCCTTCACCTCCCAAAAAAGGAAAAAGTCTGGAAAGACTTCACCAACCTGGATTGTCTGAAGTGGTAAATAAAACGATGGAGACACTATTCTAGGAATTCCAATTGTTAAAGGCAGCACAACATAACCCATAGCTGAAAATTGTATAGAATTATGAGTTGTCAGCAAATGGAAATACTTGAAACTATAAAACTGAGTAAGATCACTAAAGGAGTAAGTACAGACACGTGAAAAAGGATCAAGGAACTGAGTCCTGGGATATACCAATATTATGAGATTGAGAAGAACAGAGGACTAAGAAGGAATCAGTAAGGAAAGAAAAAAAAAATCAAGATTTGTGTTATCTTGGAAGCCAGGTAAAGAGCTCTTAGCACAGCATTCCCCCAGTTCCTACCTTTATTTAATATTTTGATTTTTATATTTTGTTCATCATGGTTTTCTGCATTTACTAAGTATTGGGATAAAATATTGTTTATCTTGATCATGGTGGGGTTTTGGCAGCCCCTTAAGTTTTGTGCCTATGGCAAGTGCCTCACAGGCCTCAGCCTGGCCCCAGTCCTGGTGCTAAAAGACTGAAATCTCTATGAGACGCTCACAAAATACAACATACTTTAATTTTAAAAGAATGTGCAAAGAATCACATAGTTGATTTCATTAAAGTTTTAAAAAACAATTAGTAAAAAAATTAAGTACAGAGTTAAAACAGTACAACGGTGAGAGTGCCCTATGTTGATAATAATACAAACAGCCATAACAGACACTGTGTCAAACACCTTCCATAATATCACCTCATGTAATTCACTGAATTCGCCACATTGACTGTAGAAGTAGGTGTTATTAACATCATTTTTTTAACTGAAGAAATTAAGCTTGGAGAGCGTAATTTCTCAGAGTTGCAGTTAGAAAATAGCAGGGTTGGGATTGGATTTAATCTGCTTTAAGTAATTATTAGTATTTTTAAATTTTACCTAGGTTCTAAATTTTTCCTGCCAAAAATATTAAGTCAATGGGAAGATATGAATCAAAGTACTATTCATAATATGTAGTATATTGTTCAGAAACACATGAATAAAATTAACATCAAATTGTATAACTATATTTTGGTTTATAAATCAATAATTGTTATCATTTCTTTTAAAAACAAGGTTCTCCTCCTCAAGGCATACACAGTATTTTACTGCTCCCTGTAGAATAAAAAAGAAAATCAGTAACTTAAAATAAGATTAAATAAAATTAAAATTAAAGAGAAAATCAGTAACTATACCACCCCATTATCAGAATAGTTAATATGTCATCTGGCTGAATCCTATTCCTACTTAATACTGGGATTCAGCTGAAAAACTACTAGCAGATAAAGTCAGAGTTGCAATTCTAATACTGACTGTAAACAACCAGACTTAAAAAATATTTTGCATATCTATAACTTATAAAATTAAGTATCATATATAGACTTTGGGACTCTCCTTCCCCCATCCCCAAAAAACTCCTGCTCATTCAAGGTAACAATTACACCAAGAAAATATTAATACTGCTACCAATAGTAATAATAATAATAGTAAATAGGGACTTTGGAGATGATAGTGGCCAACAACACAAAGCTACATTTATTATATCTTTGTGGATTTATGTCTAGACAGAGAGGAAAAGAGACAAGCCACTCTAACAATAGAGCTATTCCAGCATTCTTCAAATTTTGAAAGTAAAACATAAAGTTTTGTTAACTAGTACGTTTTTACTAAAAGGTAAAACAACTTGGTCACATTTACAGTCAGAGAAAAACAACAGTCCTCCAAACCTGTTTCCAGCCAGTTGTTTAGGTAATTAAACCAACAGAATCATATCTTTCATTTCATAACTAGAAGTTTACCCATATGATTTTCACCCACCAAGAACCTAAATACAGAAGATCATTTCCACAAGTTGGGAAGTTAAAATTTCAGTTTCATCCCCAAACAGACCCTATCCATACGATCGAGCAATCACTCAATGAAGGTTAGTTGTTATTATTATTTCCACTATTTTCAATACCACATAAATACATACTTTGCATTTAGGGATTACATAATTCAAAAGATGCAGACTTAAAAGTGTTTTATATTTGACTCTAACATCTAAACCTATCAGCACATCTTTTTTTTTTTTTCTTTTAAGATTTTATTTATTTATTTGAGAGAAAGAGAATAAGAGAGAGCATGAGAGGGGAGAAGGTCAGAGGGAGAAGCAGACTCTCCTCGGAGCTAGTATACCAGACTTGATCCTGGGAATTGCGGGATCATGACCAGAGCTGAAGGCAGTACGCTTAACCATCTGAGCCACAAAGGCGCCCCCTATCAGCACATCTTTGATTCTAACAGGTGGAACCAAGAACAGTTTCATTACTAATTTAATGCCATAACTCTTTTAATTCTTAATGATTCATTTTCGGGGCGCCTGGGTGGCTCAGTGGGTTAAGCCTCTGCATTCGGCTCAGGTCATGCTCTCAAGGTCCTGGGATCAAGCTCCACACTGGGCTCTCTGCTCAGCAGGGAGCCTGTTTCTCCCCTTTCTCTGCCTGCCTCTCTGCCTATTTGTGATCTTTCTCTCAAATAAATAAATAAAATCTTTTTTTAAAAAAAAGATTCATTTTCAACATCTGTATAAGACAATATCTAAATCACAGGGCTAGTCTGACAACCAACTAAGTATTGTTTATGAAGCCAAATGAAACAAGGGTTAAGTCTGAAAACTACTAGTCACTGTATCTATTTTTGCTATGAATGCACATATATGGTAATCAATTTAACAAACTCTTTTTATTCCCAAGTAGTTTTCAATCTTATTTCAACTTTATACAGCTTGAAATTTTATTTCAGCCACTTAAAATCTGGGAAAGATTACCTACAACACGTAAGTGTTAAGAACAATATTATTTCTAATAGCGAGAAATTCAAAGCAACCTAAAAAAATCTGGAAAAGAAAAACTACAATTTTACTAAGGCTTGTTACAGCTATACTAGGCAATCATTAAAAATGATGGCTGGGGCACCTGGGTGGCTCAGTGGGTTAAGCCGCTGCCTTTGGCTCAGGTCATGATCCCAGGGTCCTGGGATCGAGTCCCGCATCGGGCTCTCTGCTCAGCAGGGAGCCTGCTTCCCTCTCTCTCTCTCTGCCTGCCTCTCCGACTACTTGTGATTTCTCTCTGTCAAATAAATAAATAAAATCTTAAAAAAAATGATGGCTATAAAGACTATATAAAAAGTAATACAAAATATTAATGTAAAGGGACGCCTGGGTGGCTCAGCTGGTTAAGTGTCTGCCTTTGGCTCAGGTCATGACCCTGGTGTCCTGAGATGGAGTCCCACATTGAGCTCCTTGCTCAGCAGGGATCCTGATTCTCCCTCTGCCTGCTGTGCCCCCAGCCTGTGCACGCTCTCACTCTCTCTCTGACAGATGAATAAATTTATTTTTAAAATATTAATGTTAGGGGCGCCTGGGTGGCTCAGTGGGTTAAGCCGCTGCCTTCAGCTCAGGTCATGATCTCAGGGTCCTGGGATCGAGTCCCGCATCGGGCTCTCTGCTTAGCAGGGAGCCTGCTTCTCTCTCTCTCTCTCTCTCTCTCTGCCTGCCTCTCCATCTACTGTCAAATAAATAAATAAAATCTTTAAAAAATATATTAATGTTAAAAGAAAAGCACAAAATATAAAATTGAATGTATGATAATTCTACTTAAGGGACTATGCATATGAAATATTTTGAATGGAAATACAGCAAAGTGAATATAGAGAATGTGGTACCAAGATGGAGTTACATGGTTAATTTTTTTCTTCCCCTAAATTCTAATGTTTTCTGTAGTACATTTTGTAACTCATAGTAAAATCTAAATGTTCAAGATAGAAGGTACTACAGAACACACTTAAATAAATTCAGACTTCGGAAAACTTATTATCTATAGTTCTCCATATCTCTACTGAAAACATATCCTATTTTAAATTCCAAAACTTTTTACTGTTCTCCGCCTCCTACAAATCATATGGTCTTATTCTCCCTGAAAGCTCTCTGGAATTCAAATAAATGTTGCTTGTGCCCAAAACTTAAATTGGAATTTTTTTTTAATTTTTAAATTTTTTTATAAACATAAAATGTATTTTTATCCCCAAGGGTACAGGTCTGTGATTCTCCAGGTTTACACACTTCACAGCACTCACCATAGCACCCCAATGTCCATAACCCCAAACCTCTCTCCCGACCCCCCTCCCCACAGCAACCCTCAGTTTGTTTTGTGAGTTTAAGAGTCACTTACGGTTAGTCTCCCTCCTGATCCCATCTGTTTCATTTTTGAATTGGAATTTTTACAGGGATTAACAGATTATATTTGGGAAGAACTGACTACTTCCCATCCAAGAAGTAAGGTAGGCCTCTCCATCAACTTAAATTCTCTATTTCCTCCAGTAAAGTGTTATTTATATATATTCTATTTATATTTCTTGCTAAATCTATTGCTAAGTATTTTACATTTTTGTGTCCATTATCACATTTAACTAAATTGGCCATATGAAGGATACTGAGCTCCTTTGAGAACAAAACTGTAATTAAAGTTCCCAACAGAAACACATTTAATATATCCCATTTCTTACTAATTAATGATGCTCAAATATGAATTAGGTAACTAAAAAGCAAATGAGATTTCCTTAAAACTCTGTTTAAAATTTTATACAGAAAAGTAGTAGAAACATCATGAAAAACACGGTGTGGGGCTGATGAATTTTACCAAGACTCTAGAACCCCCCTTATCCTGACCTAATCCTTGATTACACCATGAGATAAAAATGAGTAAGAAAGTCGTCCTCAAGTTTGCAAAATTTCAATCAAGGCTTTTTTTTTTTTTTTTTTAACTAAGATGGAAATGAATGGATTTTATTTTTTTTTTAAAGATTTTATTTATTTATTTGAGAGAGAGACAGTGAGAGAGAACATGAGCAAGGAGAAGGTCAGAGAGAGAAGCAGACTCCCCGTGGAACTGGGAGCCCGATGCGGGACTCGATCCAGGGACTCCGGGATCATGACCTGAGCCGAAGGCAGTCGTCCAACCAACTGAGCCACCCAGGCGTCCCAAGGCTTTCTATTATAGCAACTTATTTTCCACTTTTAAATACTTATTTGTGTTTGAAGTGCTGGGACAGGAGGGGTAATGTGGCATCATAAAACATTATACTCTATACCACATCTTCCAGGTGAAAAAAAAAAAAAAGTTTCTTATACATATTCTTATAACTCTTAAAACCACCTCAGCAATTATAGATAAGATGTAGACAACTGAACTGCCAGGTGAATGAGATGGAATTAAAGGAATTTCAAACACAAAATTATTCTTGCCTCTTAGCAGATTTTGTTATGTCACTATAGTTCCTATTTGTATTTTTTAAAACTATAGACATCTAAATCTTTTCTTTTATATCCCACAAAAAGGCAATGGCTGGAAATATTCCAGCATCATATCATTACAGAGAGAGACATACTATCCTCGTTTTCTGGTCAATTATTAATCAAATATATACAATGACTTTTCTGAAGGCACAACCAAGTACCAAGCTCTCCTGAAAAATCAGATGGCAAAAATATATACCCATAAATCACATCAGGAAATCAACATATATTGAGCACCTAATTTGTGCAAAGGAAAGTCACTTTCTCATTTAATCTCATAAAAATCAAACTGAAAAAGGAATGTAGATAACGGAAAAATGTTTTAGACAGAGCCATTTAGGTACATAAGAGACACAGAAGTTCTAATCAGAAGCAGCTATTTCTGCTACCCATACAACTACTACGAGAAAACAGCGAAAGAAAACTTCAGCAAAAAAATAGTTGGTGGTTGTTTTTAAAGTACACACTCTTTTCCCCTTCTAACTATATATATGTAACTTTGCAGACTCAGTGCCCACCTACTTTTACTGAAAAACTAAAATACGCTTCTCCATAGAAACTACAGAGGCAAGTATATTTCATCCTCACCTAGGAAGCAATATTTCTTCTACACATCTGGGGGGATTTTTTAGTAATTAGAAAAAAAAATTTAATAATTGGAAACAATATTAGAAAAAGTGTTTAAACCTTTTATATTAAGTATATATCTCATATCTCTTTGTCCACCTATCTACACCTCCCTATAAATAAAAGAAGATAAACAAGTCTTCACAAGGAAATCTAATACATTACTTTTTGGTCTGCTTTACCTTTTGGTAGTCCATATATTATTATTTGGCAGAGAGAAGGTCTCATTGCTAAAACAAACTGAAAACGACATAGGCAAATCTAGAGTTTCCAAAGGCTCAAAATCAACTATCACTTTATATATCGTGCTCAATTTCTGGCAATAACACCACCTCAGGTAGGAATAAGAATTTCTTGTCATCAATTTAGATACATATTAATAACTCTGGTTTTAAAAAAAATTACCTGAAACACTGAACCTAAATCATCCTTAACTAGAAATCACAAATCACCATAATTTCTCCCATGCTCAAAGGAAAAGGTAATGGAACACACACATTTCTGAACTTCCTTCTGAGAATCAACTTCTACGGCTGATAATTCTATCTACCTCTACACTGCGATCTGGTACCATATTTCTAAGTATCTACCAGATAGCCAACAGATCTCAGAAATCTCCAAAGTTGGGTGTATGTACTCAATGAGAGTATATAAGATGTCCACTAAGAAAGACAAATTACAATTTTGCTCACTAAACTTTAAAAAATTTTAAGTTTAATATAGGAGTTTTCAGTAACATTCCACTCATTAGCTTTCACTGAAGTGTGACATTCTACAGTTTGCATGTACCTTACCTTATCATGGGTAGATATTACCTTTTAAATTTTTTAAAAAATTCTCTAGTAGAAAGATTACCAAGGAGATTTAAGACATTCCATTTTGGGTGTAGATGTCTATGCCATTTTACCAAACTGTAAATTTAAATTTGTACAATTATCTATTATACTTCAATAAAGCTATGTGAAAAATGAATGCAATATATATATACTCACAGATTTAAGATAATACTAAAATGCAAATAGTACAAACAAAAAAGAAAATGGCAGTGTTAACCGTTCACCTACTCTTTATATAAGCTTTTATGGCCCAAATTATTAAAGGCTAAAACAATGGAAAGTTAATCATATCACCCCCCAACTAAAATTAAAAATTATATGAAGCCCAGTATGAATTTCATTCATAGTCATTAATAATTTATAATATTTCTTCTATAATCTTAATTTCTATAATTATCTCATATGTAACTGGGACAAAGGGAATGATTAGAATACTAATTAAAATACATTTATTTTCCAGCTTATTATTTTTTTCAAGATTTATTTTTCAGAGAGCTACAGAGAGCACAAGTGAGGGGGGGGGGACCAGCAATGGGAAAGAGAGAGTCCTGAACCAGACTCCTCTCTGAGTGTGGAGTCTGACCCAGGGCTGGCTTGCAGGACCCTGAGATTATTACCTGAGCCAAAATCAAGAGCAGGATGCTTAACCTACTGAGCCACCCAGGCACCCCACTTGTTAATATTTTTAAATGATGGGCAAGCTTTCTCAAATTAAAAGAAAAACTTCAAAATAAAAGAAGACATTAAGAAAAAAGCCAAAAATCATGCTAAATGACGTCCTACAATATAAATAGTAGCTTCAAAGATCCCTACAGTGTTTATGACATTAAGCTATCTAGTGAGGTTACAAGTGCAGATGAAAAAGCTGAGAAGACATTTTTCCTTTGTGTTTAAAAAAAAAAAAAAAAAAAAACTTATAAAGAAGGCTGTGGAAGTAAAGGCCTTCCTGGGCCTAAATCTCAAAGAAAACAGCACATGCCTCAAAATTTAAAGCAGCAGAAATTCAAAGGTCTGTGATGCTGAGTACAAATGCCAAGATTTACCTGTGTTGATATTTTTATTTGAGCTGTTCCTGCTTTTGTTAGTGTTCTGATTGCAAGCTGTATAGGTTCTGCACAGTCTGATCCTACCCTATTTCTTCGCCTAAGCCTTGTTAGTTATGTACATGATTTAGTTAGTTAGTTTAGTTAGTTAGTTAGGTACATGATTTTTCCAGAACACAAAGCTTTTCAGGAATTCATATTTCATGTCTGTGACTGAACAAAGCCAAAGCCACCACAATTAGAAAGATACTTAAAACATAAACAGGAATATGAAAACAAATCTCTATAATTTTTTAACATAATGTTTAACGCCTGAGTTTGATCCAGCACTTAACCAATTTTCATTAAACTTAAAGATAAATGTCTGGAAGCCTCTTTTGTGTTTCAGGTTTTTTGTTTTGTTCGTTTCTTTAATATAAAAAAAGATAGATAAATTTTTTTAACATTCAGAAGCCATTGGAAACACTGGTTCTTCTTAAAGGTTTTGTTTTTTTTTTTTTTTTAAATGGCTATTATATGAAAAACAATATGGCTAAAAACTAAAGTGGCTTTGTGGCCAATATCTTCAGAAAGCACACAGAAAAAAAATAATTGAAAAGCTGAAGAAATGAAAAACAAATTATACATTAAGAGAGGTTTACTATACAGCTGGAAGAAAATACTTTTTCTAAACTGATGAGTTTAAAAATGGTTAGATATTGGGTGCCTGGGTGGCTCAGTGGGTTAAGCCACTGCCTTCGGCTCAGGTCATGATCCCAGGGTCCTGGGATTGAGACCCTATCGGGCTCTCTGCTCAGCAGGGAGCCTGCTTCCCTCTCTCTCTCTCTCTGCCTACCTCTCTGTCTACTTGTGATCTCTGTCTGTCAAATAAACAAATAAAATCTTTAAAAAAAAATGGTTAGATACTGTTACAATGAAGAAATAACTGAAGAAAATAAAATATTCTCAAAATTATTTCTTTAATGAAAACGGTATTTTTTTTTTTTTAAAAAAGCCTTTTAACAGTAACCACTGATACTTTAACTGAAATATAAAACTGTCTCTGGAACAACACATGTCATACTACAAATGAAAGTCATTCACTGCATCATTCACAGAACAAGTTTTTACAACTAAGAAATTAAACCCTTATGAGGACAAAGTAGTACAACATGTCATCAACACTGTAAAATTTATAAAAGTAGGACTGCTAAAGTATAATAGAATTTTTTAAATTCTTTGTAGTGAGATGAAGAATGACCGTACAAAATTTCATAGCAAGTTTCAAAAAGTTTTCTGGCTATCCTGTCACAATGAACTTTTAAAAAGTTACTTGAACTTATACATGAATTACTGTTTTTCATCTACAAAAAAACAACTTCTCCAAATATATGGCCTTGCCTGTGGTAACAAGTACCCATTAACAATATGCCAGCAGTTATTTCTGGAAAAAAATCAATAGATTTTGTCTAAGTAAAGGTGATGTTTTAACAGTAAAAAAAGAAAAATTTTCTTTTTGGAAGAGATTTTTGCCATGGAGAAAGTATTCTGACTAGGGAGGTGTCTAGAAGTGTTTCCATTCATATGTGAATTTTACAGATAACATGCTTTGCCTATTAAAACTGTTTTTTAACTTTCAGATAGTGTTTTAAAAACTTGCAAACATAATTCTCTGATGCAGTTAGAAATAAAGATATTCAGCAGATTTTAACCACATTTGTTATAATATATTTTCAAGTACTGGCCTCACCAGGGAAAACAAATTTACTCAACTGAACTCCAACTATATAAAAAAGTTGTATGACTGGTAGGTAGAACTGGAAAATGAGTATTAGGATTTAGTAACTGCTGCCATTGATGTGTCCACTTATGTCCATACATCTTTGTGAAATTTTAAAAAACTAAACAAAAACTCCAAAATTATGATAGTCCTTAAAATCCAGTAGCAAAATAAACTGAACTTCCAACCTGATCTTTAAATCACTGTGACACAATGTAAAGCCAAAACTTTAAAAAGCAACTAAGCATTATTGTGTAAGAAAAGTTTTTATAGGGGCACCTGGGTGGCTCAGTTGGTTAAGCGACTGCCTTCAGCTCAGGTCATGATCCTGGAGTCCCCAGATCGAGTCCCACATCGGGCTCCCAGCATCGTGGGACGTCTGCTTCTCCCTCTGACCTTCTCCCCCTCTCATTCTCTCTCTCTCTCAAATAAATAAATAAAATCTTTTTTAAAAAAAGTTTTTATACCATTATAAAATAAATACCTCAAAAAATACTACTTGTCCTTTTATGTGTATTTCATAATGCATGTAATATTTTAATATAATGATACATATATACAAATTATAAAGGCACATCTATGTGAGAATGTATCTTTTACTGATGGGATACAAAATTAAAAGTCTGGAGATCATGAACTCCTTAAATGTAAGAATTTTTTTATTACCTTCCTTAAAGGTAAATATTTTGTTTTTTACATTCCAAGCACATAATATATTCCCCCAAACTGCTGTGTAAATAAATGTTTAGCTAGCATCTTGGCATCAACATGTCCAAAACGTACTCATTTTCTCATTCATACCTTATCTACTCTGTATCTGGTAAGCAGTGCCATCCTAGGAGAGTAAGGTTCAGGAATCCTCTCCTTTGTCCCTTATACAATGTCGCCTTCTTTACGGCAGCCGTTCTTGTCTCACAGTTGTTCCCTTCTCCACTCCTTTTCATTATGCTTGCTCAGATTCTCATTTCTTACCTACCAACTAGCTTCCCTGACTTTAATCACCCTCTATTCTAGCCCATCATCTTTAATCAAGTAATCTAAGTGAACACTACCTAATAGGATAAACTGTATGCCACCAAACAGGATTCATTAAGAACACATCACTTCTGTGAAATTGCAGCCAAAAACACATACCTTGGGTTTAATCATCAGAAAACATTAGACACACCCAAATTGAGGGATATTCTACAAAATGGGTGGCTTATTAACCTTAAAAACTGTAAAGAGCATGAAAATTAAGAAAGACTGAGAAAACTGTTCCAAATTGAAGATTAAAGAAACACGAGAGCTAGATGCAATGCATGATCCTGGATTAGACCCTTTTGGTTTAAAGAACATTATTTGAGCAACTAACAAAACTTGAATGAGGGCTCTCAGCAAAACATATACAGAAGTTTTGAAAACCTTTTCTTAAGTTGGAAATTATTCCCAAATAGTGAGTTTTTTAAAAAAGTTATACCAAGCCATGTTTCTGACCTTTTGGATTTGCTATTTCTGTCTAAAATGATCACATCCAGGTATCTGCATGGCTAACTCTCCTACTTCCACCAGGTCTTAAGTTTTCAGAGACTTAGTATCTAAATTGTCAACACCTATATATTTATACCTTCCCCCTTCCTTTACTTTTTTTCTCCTTGCCATAAATCACTATCTTACATACAATTAATTATATATTATTATCTGGCTCCCCATTAAAATATAAGCTGATAGCAGAGAATTTTTGTTTTGCTCACTGCAACATTCCCAAGGCCAAATCCAGGACCCGGCAGGTGGTAGTTGTTAAATACATATTAGACTGAACGTACACAAAGTCCTTGGAACACAAAGAATTTAAGACACGATACAAAATAAATTCACTTTCTCAATCACAGCAAGGGAATACTGAAGCAGGTAAAAAGACCCCTAGTGTTCATTTGATAGCTCTGGGTTATGATTTCAACAAATATGTCTGCAGCATAAATGAATGAGCTAATGTTCCTGCTCTAAGCACCTCAGTGAGCAAACCTAATTCCATCGGAAAGCAAAGCTGTACTACTGCAGCCAGCTAAGATAACAGTATTTACCAACAGTGTGTGGGAAATACTGTACAAACGCTCAAAATGCTGACAGAGAAGAATTAACTGTATCAAACTGTACTGAAACTGTAGATAAATACACAAAGAAAGCAAATTTTCTTGGGGGAAGGGGGGACAATAAACTCATACTCAAAGAAAGTCAGTGGTGCAAACCAAGGGACATAATATCACTGAGGTCTCTGATTTTATTACCACATTTCCTTGAAAAACTACCAAGACTATAATTAAACTAACCGCAATGATCTCAATTAGTTTACAGTATTATGAAACATACGAAACTGTTTGTATTTAGAAAAAAAAAGTATAATCCAAAAATCTGCAAAATAATCAAGGTTTCTACACATGAAGTGATCAAATCACTAACCTCTCATTTTATAAATGTTTTTTCTCCTATGCCACTAAGTAATACAAATGACCTTCCTTTCTTGCATACCAATCCCCAAAGACAGACATTATCTTAAAGAAATTCCTAAATAACAAACATACCTGAATTTAACCCAATACTCTGAAAAATGAAACAAACAAACAAAAACTATGTCTGTGCATGTATGTATGCACACATATCTATGTAGTAACAGGCATGGTTTGATAATCATTGAGTTACACACATGACCACCATCTATCTCATAACCAAACTGGTTCTTTAATGGTCAATGAAATCCAGATTTATAAAACAAATTCTAATTGCCAACAGAAATAGTATTACAAATTATAGAGTTCTATCTCTGGAAACCTATTTCGTCTACGGCCATACCACCCTGAACGCGCCCGATCTCGTCTGATCTCGGAAGCTAAGCAGGGTTGGGCCTGGTTAGTACTTGGATGGAAACCTATTTCAATTATCCACCCCCCAACACACCAAAAAATAAAATCGCAAAAATAAAAAAATACAAAACACAAAAAATGTAGTTTAACATTCCTAAATATAAAGCCAATCATTTAATAGAAAAGCTATGTCAAAACTTCTTGAGATATTTTATGAATGGGCTGAACTAATGCAAAATAAGTCAGACTAAGATGACCTATAGATACTTTCTTTTCCTAGCAAATCTCCCTATAAAAAGTATTGGTATCTTTTATTTCTCCTTCTCACTTAGTCCATGTTACAGTAATCTGATCCCAAAATTTGGTGAATTTGTTTTTTAAGGGCAGTAGCTCGACCACACTAGTGTTATTAACATTAGTGGTGTTAACTGCAACCCTCAGGAAATCCTAAATATAAATTTAGCTGTTACTATAAAGTTTCGACGTACAACTTTTTCAAAAAGGTTAAAAGTGGGAGTTGGGGATTAAAAGTCAAGTAGTTGTGAGATTCCTGTAGCTACTGTGCTTGCTTACTCATATGGTTCAGACTTTATAAAGGATAGTGCCAACATCACTGTGGTATATGCAATACTAAAGAGAATTCTGAAAGCAACAAGTCACTGACTGAAAAATTCCAAATTTAAAAGACAAATAACCAGAGCATATAAAGGTCATCATACTGAAAGTACGATCACCACAAAATATTCCATTTTGTAATTATTCTTGAGACTACAAAACAGTATTTTCTATCCTGGCATACACAACACTACAACTTAACCACAAATCCATGCTGTATGGTCATAATTTATAAAAATATAAGCTCTACTGAAGGAAGAATCATAAGTTGTAAATAACAGAGATTCCAACTCCTATTTATAATTATTTTACATTACACTGAATTAATTTTCTACAATCCTGAGCCCTACAAATTATACACACTAATTCTCATCTACTCTCATTCTTTTGATAAACACAGACAGGTTTATTCAATCCTTGTCCTCTATTCAGGACAATGAACCCATTCTGTCCCATTTATCTCAGCCTATATCCTTCAGATCTCTGTCTAACATATTCCTCCAATTCTCAACTGGCTCTGAATTCAGAATGAGAATAATTGCTATCTACCAGACCCCTAAAATGCTTTAAAAAGAAACAATAATGTGTGGACAATATAACAGGGAGATATCTACCTCCACCAATGATAGACTAATTTATTGTAAGCCAATCCTACCACTGAGACCAAAAGGGATGGGGAGTGGGGTCAAGGATGTGAGCCTAAAGTTGACTACAATGCTGCAGCTCAAAAGTTGAGAAACTGAAGAAAGCTTCCAGAACTCTCATGAGATTGGGAAGACAGAAACTAGTTTTGGACTCACAAAGTCCAGGCTTTTAACTAAGTCACTAAAGTGTTCCACCCCAGGAATTAAAAGCAAACAAACAAACAAAAAGACAGAAACAGACCAACCCTCAAAAGACTGAATATCTGCCTCAAATCTCTTCAATCATTAAATAGATGGTGGTCTGTGTCAGCCTTAACAGAAAATATAAATCCTCTTTGAAGATAACATTACCTAATATCTAAGGATTTTTTCATATATAACGTCCAGCAGTCAATCAAACATTAGTAGTCATATAAAACTAAAATACCATAAAACCAAGAGAAATTTTTTTAAAGATTTTATTTATTTGAGAGAAACAATAATATTTGAGAGAGAGAGAGTTGAGGGGAGGAGCAGAGGGAAAGAGATAAGCAGACTCTATGCTGAACATGGAGCCTGTCTCAGGGCAGAATCCCACAATCCTGAGAGATCATGACCTCAGCTGAAATCAAGAGTCAAAAGCTCAACCCACTGAACCACCTAGGTGCCCCACCAGGAGAAATTTTTTTTATTAAAAATCAGACCTGGGATGCCTGGGTGACTCAGTGGGTTAAGCCTCTGCCTTTGGCTCGGATCATGATCTCAGGGTCCTGGGATCAAGGCCCGCATCGGGCGGGCTCTCTGCTCCGCAGGGAGTCTGCTTCCCACTCTCTCTGACTGCCTCTCTGCCTACCTGTGTTCTCTCTCTGTTAAATAAATACATAAAATCTTAAAAAAAAAAAAATCAGCTATATGTAGAAGAATGAAATCCGACCATTCTCTTACACTGTACACAAAGATAAACTCGAAATGGATAAAAGACCTCAACGTGAAACAGGAATCCATCAGAATCCTAGAGGAGAACATAGGAAGTAACCTCTTCAATATCAGCCATAGCAACTTCTTTCAAGATATGTCTCCAAAGGCAAAGGAAATAAAAGCAAAAATAAACTTTTGGGACTTCATCAAGATCAAAAGCTTCTGCACAGCAAAGGAAACAGTCAACAAAACAAAGAGGCAACCCACGGAATGGGAGAAGATATTTGCAAATGACAATACAGACAAAAGTACAGACTGACGATCTATAAAGAACTTCTCAAACGCAACACACACAAAACAGATAATCATGTCAAAAAATGGGCAGAAGACATGAACAGACACTTCTCCAGTGAAGACATACAAATGGCTATCAGACACATGAAAAAATGTTCATCATCACTAGCCCTCAGGGAGATTCAAATTAAAACCACTTACACCAGTTAGAATGGCCAAAATTAGCAAGGCAGGAAACAACGTGTGTTGGAAAGGATGTGGAGAAAGGGGAGCCCTCTTACACTGTTGGTGGGAATGCACATTGGTGCAGCCACTTTGGAGAACAGTGTGGAAAAATAGAGCTTCCCTATGACCCTGCAATTGCACTACGGGGTATTTACCCCAAAGAAACAGATGGAGTGAAAAGAAGGGCCATCTGTACCCCCAATGTTCATAGCAGCAATGGCCATGGTCACCAAACTGCGGAAAGAACCAAGATGCCCTTCAGTGGACAAATGGATAAGGAAGATGTGATTCATATACACTATGGAGTATTATGGCTCCATCAGAAAGGATGAATAACCAACTTTTGTATCAACATGGACGGGACTGGAAGAGATTATGCTGAGTGAAATAAGTGAAGCAGAGAGAGTCAATTATCATCTGGTTTCACTTATTTGTGGAGCATAACAAATAACATGGAAGACATAGGGAGATGGAGAGGAGAAGGGAGTTGAGGGAAATTGATAGGGGAGATGAACCCTGAGAGACTATGGACTGTGAAAAACAATCTGAGGGTTTTGAAGGGGCGGGAATGGGAAGTTGGGGGAGCCAGGTGGTGGGTATTATGGAGGGCACATATTGCATGGAGCACTGGGTGTGGTGCATAAATAATGAATTCTGTTACACTGAAAAGAAATGTTAAACAAAGAAATTAAAAAAAAAAATCAGACCCATAGGAAATCCAGAAATTTAACACAAACTTCAAAATCACTGCTTTTAATATGTTCAAGATAAGATGGGAGCATTTCAGCAGAGACCCTGAAATTTTATCAAATAATCAAATGAAAATTCTAAAACTTAAAAACAAAGTAAGTAAAAATTGGGTGCCTGGGAGGCTCAGTGGGTTAAGCCACTGCCTTTGGCTAAGGTCAAGATCTCAGGGTCCTGGGATCAAGTCCCGCATCGGGCTCTCTGCTCAGCGGAGAGCCTGCTTTCCTCTCTCTCTCTCTCTCTCTGCCTGCCTCTCTATTTGTGATCTCTCTCTGTCAAATAAATAAATAAAATCTTTTAAAAAAATAAGTAAAAATTAAGAATTCAACAGGAAGAGGTGAAGGGGAGTGTGAAGTGTACACTTCGGGTTATGGAATAAGTAATTCACACGGATGAAAGGTACAGCATGGAGAATACAGCTAATGGTACTCTAAGAGCCCTGTGTCATCACAGATGGTAGGTACACTTACAGTGAGCATAGTATACCATGTAAAGTTATCCAATCACTATGCTTTACACCTGAAACTAATACAGCACTGTATGTCTACTACAATTAAAAAAAAATTCTATTGACAGATTAGATACAACTATGCCCTTTAGTAACTAAATCCTTAAAACATTTTTTCTAATCCTTAAAACATTTTTATTTAATCCTTAAAACACTTTGATATTTAAGGTAAGTTCTTTAATTAAGAATAGAAGTACATCTTCTACCTTTGGGCATTTGGTTTTTCTCAGTTATCTTTTTAACATTCTCTTTTAGTTTTGTTCACTTTCAGCAAATAAAAACTATGACTTTTTTCTTTATAGATGCTTTTGTGTTGATTATGTTTAGATCAAATGGGCATGTGTGCAGCTTCATTTTGTTTATCATATTTTTTCTTTTTAAGGTAACAACTCTTCTTATTTAATTTTATTTTTTACTTGTAAAGTGAGCTTTACACCTAACATGGGGTTTAAATGACCCTGAGATGAGGAGCTGCATTATTTTCAACTGAAAATGGGGCAGCCAAGTGCCCCACTGTTTATGGTTTTTCATTTTGCATTTGTCCCCTTTGACTATTTGGAGTTCATTTTAGTGCATGAGAAAATAACCTCTTTTTTTTTCCCTTAAGTTACTTAACCAACTTTTTAAAGGAAGTTTTTCATATAATCATAAAATTTGTATTTTTTTCTCATTGTAAATATACATAATGCTAATTGAAATGAAGGTAATAACAAAAATAAATTCTAACTTTTTCCTACTACCTGCACAAATACATAAATATGTATTTGTAAGAATATCCTTTGAAACCCAGATCTAAGTAATTAAAATGACTCAAAAGTCCTTAATTACAGTTATTGGATAATTTTAAATACATCCAATGGAATAAATACTGTAGAGCTATTGAGAAGAATGAAGTAGAATGTATTAAAATAGAATTATGAAAAGGGTATGTTGTTGAAAGACTAAGACAAATTACATTCAAAATGGACTGAAAAAACTATTCAGTCAATAATTTGCACTTCAGAATAACAATGATGCTCTTCTCATAAATAGTCCAGTGTAGCAATTAAAAACATTACCACAAATGCCTTTGGTTTGCTGCTCCCTTTATACCAATTCTGACTATGTGTTTTGGATACATGTTCTAAAAAGGAATTGATTCAGACTTTGCATATACTAGCTTTTTAGTTTCCATTATTCACTGAAACAGAGCACTGTTTAGCATATTTAAAATATCATATGAATGGTTAAGGACTACATTTGCTGGCACCAAAATAATGTTCAACATATAGCATGCTATCATTCATGCACAAAATAGGTCTCATATCCTTGAAATTTTATATATCATCAAATTCAGTAGGTTTAGATAATAAAATATTAACTATACTATACATAGCATTAGTTTTGCTTTTCATGGTTTCTTTTATTATAACACTGTTGAAATCAACTTATAAAGTTAGGAAGCTAGATCATAATTAAATTTGGCCAGTATCCCGGCACCCATGATTCACTGTTTTGTGTTTGCCACTAAAGATGTTCTTCAAATAGCTAAATCATATCGTGGCATGTGATAAAGCTAGGCAAATATGCTTAAATATGAATTCTTTGAAAAATTATTCATCTCCTTAAAGAGCATAGCCAAAAACTTTCTTCCAAGAAAAGAGCTGCTGAAAAAGGGGGGAATATGTAATTACAAATGAGACTATTGTCCTTAGAGCAAGGAATGTGTCCAAAAAACTGAATTATTCTTTCATTAAAATTTCATGCATACTGTCATCTACAGGTCTATGAAAAGGAACAAGCCACTTATCTAAATTCCATTTGTCAGGGGGACCTGGCTGGCTCAGTCGGAAGACCATGTGACTCTTCATCTCAGGGTCAGGAGTTCAAGCCCCACACTGGGTGTAGAGATGGCTTAAATAAACAAATATTTTTAAAAATAGTAATAAATAAATTTAATTTGTTAAACGTAAATGAATACCTATACGCCAAAGCACAGTGCTATAAAATGGGAATATAAAAATAACTAAATAACTTCATTTATATCCTGTCTCATTGCAAAAAAAATCTAAGATAATCAAGACATAGTCCTTAAACTCAGAAGCTTATACTCTAATGGAAGACATAAACTTAAAAATACATACTATAAAGGGTAAAAAGATTTTAAGAATTATATTCAAGTTACAGAAGTTACAGAACATACCCTTTAATCAGTGCTACAAAACAGAGAACACTATTACACAGAACACAATGCCCCAAAACAGGGGCATGGTTAAGCAAATCATGATGGAAACCATTTCATTCAATATTGTGGTACATTTGTTTAAAAATGTAAGGGAAAAGTTAACAATATCATAGGAAAATGTTATGCTATCATGTTAAAGACAAAATTGAGTATGAGGCATACTACCAATGACTTGAAAAATTTAAATTAGGAAAAAATATGAAAATAGCACACAAAAAAAATCAGTAAGAGTAATTATCTCTGGGTGGTTATGAGTTTTCATTTTTTACTCTTTACATTTTCCAATTTCCTATAGTAACCATATATTACTATTATAACTAGGAATGTAATAAACAAAGATATCCATAACATTTTCTGGCAAGCCATTTAAACAAGGGGAAAATCCTACTATCTATTAACTAAATAACACTGTACAATGACTTCTGAAAATTTCCTGAAAATAGAGCAAAAAAAGTTTCATCAAAATGTAGATTGGTAGGGTGCTGGGAGGCTCAGCTGGTTAAGCATCTGCCTTCAGCTCTGGTCATGATCCTGGAGTTCTGGGATTCAGCCTGGCATTGGGCTCCCTGCTCTGCAGGGAGTCTGCTTCTCCCTCTCCCTCTGCCCCTCCCGTGTTCCTTCTTTCTCTTTCTCTCTAATAAATAAAAAAAAATCTTTAAAAAAAAATGTAGACTGATAAGAAAAGATTGAGAGAAATGAAAGACTTCACCTTTCTAAACAACCTCTGCTAGAAATTAAGACCAGTGATTACATTATTAAATGACATAACTGGGGTACCTGGGTGGCTCAATCGGTTAGGTGTTTGACTCCTGGTTTCCCAGTTCAGGTCACGATCTCATGGGTTGTGGAATGGAGCCCTGCATCAGGCTCAGCGGGGAATCTGCTTGAAGATTCCCCCTTCCATCCCTCCCTCCACTAACGCTTTCTCTCGAGCACATGGTCAAAATAAATAAATAAATCTTTAAAAAAATTTTTATGAGTTAAATGACATAACTAAAGTAATAAAAACCACACTGGGCATCTTCCTCAGGTCACAATCTGATTAGCTGCATCTCATATACTCAGTACATGTTCTCTATCCATGCTATCCCACATTACTACCCAACACTTGAAATAAGGTTAGTGCAAATGAGGAACTGAACTTATTTTAATCAGTTTAATTAATGTAGCTACATAAGAGGTATTTTTTTAGATACATTCTAAGATAGCTCTCTTAAAAGGGATTAAGAAGTACAAACTTCCAGTTATAAAATAAGTCACAGGAATAAAAAGTATAGCATAGGAAAAATATAGTCACTAATCCTGTAATAACTATGCTCGGTGGGAGTAACTACACTCATGGTAAGCACTGCATAATGTAAAGAATAGATTGTTGAATAGTTTCAGATGTCATACACCTGAAACTAATAAACACTATAAGTCAACTATACTTTAACAACAACAACAAAAGAAACTACTCAATAAAACAACCCTTGACTGGTAGCACTTAAACTTGAAGAATTGTAAAAGTAGGTAAATACTATGAAAACAAAGAAAACAAAATTCCAACATGTATACAATTAATAGAGGTTAGTGAAAGTGGACCAAATGGGTAGTAAATCTTAACAGCTGAGGAAAATTCAGAATTTCTACATTTGTATATAAAGAATTAACAGTTTTAATTATTTACTTTGTTAAACTTAAATAAATCCTTAAAAAATTTTTTTAAATTTTTTAATTTAATTTTTTAAATTTTTTAGTCAATTACTAAAGAGAAAAATCATGCTGGATTTATAAAATAAATACAGCATTAAGAAATCCAATAGCAGGGCACCTGGGTGGCTCGGTCAATTAAGCACCCAACTCTTGGTTTTGGCTCAGGTTATGATCTCAGCGTCCTGAGATCGAGCCCCGCATGGATTCTGCGCTCAGTGAGGAGTTTGCTTAAGATTCTCTCTCTCCCTTTACCTCTGCTCCTCACACACACACATCTCTTTCTCTCTCAAAAAGTAAAAAAATAAATCTAAAAGAAGAAAGAAATAGAAAGAAAGAAGGGAGGGAATGTGGGAAGAAGAGAAGAGAAAAGAAGGAAGAGAAATTCTATAGCACAGTGAGCATGTGACCAGCTGGGAATGGCAAATTTTTCCATAGCTTTTAATTTCCTGTACTCCAAAAAAGGAAAGACTCAACAAACTATAAGGTTATACAAACAAGGACTTATTCTCAACAGTTCTGGCATCTGTCTCTTCCATCAGTGAATTTCTTTTTCAGGTATGCAGTCAGTCTTGGTCTCACTTAAGAGATAACAGGTTAAACAGGTTCTGGAACACCCAAGCTTTAAAAATACTTTGCCATAACAGATTATAAAAATTAAATATAAGAAGTAAATGTTTCATATGATCATAAATGTCAAGTAATTCTTGGCACTCCTATGTTCGTAGGATGTAATGTGTTTGTCCTGTGAATGTCATTACAGACCAAGAAAAGTAGGCTAAAACAAAATGATAAGCATGAAAACCAAAAATGCCTCAAAATTTCTCAACGAATTAAGAAACTCAGAATATACTAGAAGATTCAAGCTGTTTTCCTCAGATCATAAGTACAGTAATTTAAAGCTAACCATACCTAAAACTAAACCTTTAACTGATGAAGGACACTAGCATAAATGAAAGACTTAAAGGCTGGGTTGAAGCTTTCAGAATAACCATCGTCTACAATACAACCTTAAGACTGAGTACTACTAGTCTAGGGTTTATGGAGGTTTTCAACTTCGCAGATTCAGAAAAGTTTATTTTAAGTTCTCATTCTTCACTAATAAGCAAAAGAAATAAGTTACCTGAAACAGTTAATTGAGTCACTGGTATAGAGTACCTCCTAGGAGAGTAATTTACCAACGAGAGTTGTCTCAGAAATAAAATATGAAAGACAGGCATTTGAAAAGGCATGGCTTAGTGAAAAAAGTGTGTGATTTGGAGTCAGACTTGAAACAGAGTATAAATTCCATCACTACTACCAAGTTAACATAACTTCCTTCTCTAAACCTCAGTAATATCAGTAAACAGAAACAGTAATACAACATTGCAGGAATGTTGTGAAGAAAATAAAATGTCTATAAAACAGAGTACATACATAAAAGGAATTCTAATGAAGGATAAGTATGAGTTTTTAAAAGCTATTTAAAAAGTAAGCTGCCCTTTGCTACATATTTCTAAAAATCGTATTTCTGGGGCACCTGTGTGGTTCAGTCAGTTTGTCTCAGTTTGTCTCAAGGTTCTGGGACTGAGCCCTACATTGGGCTCCCTGCTTAGCAGGGAGCCTGCTTCTCCTTCTGCAGCTCCCCCTGCTTATGCTCTCTCTCTCACATACTCTTTCTCTCTCTCAAATACATGAAGGAAATCTTAAAATAAGTAAACAAACAAAAAACGTATTTCTTTGATAATATTAAAGATGGTAATTTTTAAGTACCAAATTGACTTGGCTTCAGCTGCAAGTGACAGAAAATGCCCATTCGTGCTTTTATGTCTGCCTTAAAACAGTTAAGGGTCCTTTTGAAGGACAGTGGTATAATCTGTTGCTGTCCCAGGAGCTGGAGCTGTCATATCCCCTCCTCTCTTTCACTTTCCATTCGAAGAATAAAGGCCATTTGTACTATTAAAAAAAAGAAAAAAGAGTTAAGGGTGGTTACAACAGCTCCCACAATCATCAGAGATCTAGGTTCCTCAGCTTTGTTGCCATCAACCCAAATATACTGCTCCCACCTCATGATGTGGGACAGCAAGCACCAATACCAGTCATTAAAAAGAAATGGCCAAAAAAAAGAATACATGAACTTCCCATAAGGACTCTTCCTCACGCTACTCATAAACCCCTTGTGTTCACATTCCATAAACCAAAACTACTCATGTGGTCAATCACATACAGCAACAAAAATGCTATTAAAAAAAAAAAAAAGATTTGTGATGATGGTTACACAGTACTATGAATGTACTTAGTGTCAATGAAGTGGTTAGAATGGTAAACTTCATGTTATTTATATTTTACCGCATTAAGTAAGAGATTTATAAAACACTAAAAATGCTAAGTAGAGAGGCAATACATAAAAATGGACAAGAACCAGGGCACCTGGATTCAGTGGGTTAAGCCTCCGCCTTCAGCTCACGTCATGATCCCAGAGTCCTGGGATGGAGCCTCACACCAGGCTCTCTGCTCAGCATGGCGCATGTTTCCCCATTCTCCTCTGCCTACTTGTGATCTCTATCTCTCTGTCAAATAAATAAATATAACCTAAAAAAAAAATAAAGGACAAGAACCAAAAATGTGGAAATAAAAAAATATCATGTGTGAGATGAAAAATACACTGAATGGGACCAACAGAAGACTAGAAACTATAGAAGAAAAGACAACAGAATTTGAAAACATAACAACAGAAATTATCTATTATGAAACACAGAGGGGAAAAGAAAACCAAAAGATGTAGATAGACTCTCAGTAAGTTGCAGACCAACATAATGTACATAATTGAGAAGTCACCAGAGACGGAAAAAGAAACACATGAAGAAATAAGGGCTAGAAATTCTGTACACCTGATAAAAAATAAAAATATACAGATCAGGAGGCTCAACCAAAGCTAAAAACAAGAAGCATGAAGGAAACAACAACAGGCATATCAAACTGATTAAAGACAGTTAGAAAAACAAACTTGGGGGAGGGGGGAGGGGAGGCGGGGATAGTCAAAGTCAAACAGTGACTTCAGATAGTGAAGCAAAAATAGTGAAAGTCAAAGATAGTGAAGCAATGTATTTAAAGCCCCAAAAGTAAAAACAACTATCAACCTAGAATACTATATACAGGAAAAACACCTTTCAAAACTTAGTGTCACTAAATAAAAATGAAATTACAACTTAACAAAATTTGTGGGTGGCAGCAAAAGCAGTAAAGAGAAATTTATACCAAAAAAATGCAAACTTACAAAAAGAAAAGATCTAAATTCAGTAATTTAAACTTCCTGAGGAAAAATCTGAGAAAGAACAATAATTTAAGCCTATAACCAGAAGAAAAATAAAAATGAGAAGAACCTCATACTTATTAGTATGGCCACTATAAAAAAAAAAAAAACCTTAAAATAATAAATATTGGCAAGGATGTGGAAAGACTGAAATCCTTGTGCACTGCTGATGGGAATGTAAAATGGTGCAGCCACTATGGAAAACAGTCTGGTAGTTCCTCAAAAAATTAACAGTAGAGTTATCATATGATCCAGCAAATCCATTTCCAGGTATACACTGAAAAGAACTGAAACCAGGGCCTCCAATATTCGTACACCTGCATTTATAGCAGCATCATTCATGACAGCCAAAAGGTGGAAGCAACCCATGTTCACCTACAAATAAATGGATAAACAAAACTTTGTATATAAACACAACGGAATATTACCCAGGCTTGAAAAAGAAGGAAATGCTAACATATGCTGCAATATGGATACCTTGAGGGCATTATGCTAAGTGAAATAAGCCTTTTGACAAATACCATAAGACAAATACTGTAAAATTCTACATATATAAGGTACCTAGAGTAGTCAAATTCATAGAGACAGAAAGCAGAAAGCAGAAAGGTGGTTGCCAGGGCTAGGGGAGGAGGGAATGAAGAGTTGTTCTTTAATGCATATGGAGTTTTGTTTTGTTTGTTTGTTTTAAGATTTTATTTCAAGTAATCTCTATGCACAATGTGGGACCGGAACCCACAACCCTGAGATCAAGAGTCCCATACTCCATCCACTGAGCCAGCCAGGTGCCCCACAATGGGTATGGAGTTTTGAGTCTCACAAGATGAAAAGAGCCATGGATCTTGGCTGTAAAACAGTGTGAATGTATTTAACACTACTAAACTATACATTCAGAAATGGTTAAGATGATAAATCATATACTGTGCATTTTTTACCAAAATAATAAACAAACAAACCTGGCATTTGTTGAAGGCTTACAAACACATCCATCACTATGTGCTTTAGATTACATCATTTAAACTTAACAACTTTATAAAGGAAGTATTATTATTATCCTCCATTTTACCGATAGGTTCAAATGTTAAGCAATCATAAGGGGACACAGTTAAGGACAAGAAAATAAACCCAATATGACTCCAGAGCCTGAGTCCTTGAACACCTTGCTATACTGTCTCTACATTGCTTTTGTTAAATGGTAATTACTTCTATGAAGGAAGAAATGTTATCAAAAGAAACATTCATAGGGACGCCTGGGTGGCTCGGCTGGTTAAGCATCCGCCTTCAGCTCCAGTCATGATACCAGGGTCCCAGGATCGAGTCCTACATTGGGCTCCTTGCTCAGCGGGGAGCCTGCCTCTCCCTCTGCCCACCATTCTTCCTGTTTGTGCTCACTCTCTATTTCTCTCTCTCTCTGACAAATAAATAAAATCTTTAAAAAGATTTTTTTTCCCAAAAAAATAATGTTGATACATATGGGGGAGGAGTTTCCCAGCTAAAGCAGTTGATGTGTTTTGATGATAGCGCATGGTACTTTTCAAAATTCCATATACAATGAAACAATTCCATGTTTATATTCCAAACAATTTCAACTATTTCATTATACGCTGCTGACTGTTCTGCAAAAATACCTCCATTAACACATACCATATCAATACTTTTCAATCGTCTATACAGGGTATTTTTTTTGGTGGTCCTATAAAATTTTACACACACATACATATACAAGGTTATGACTAGGTCTTTGATTTGTTTTAATCCAATGTCACAGTTCTTTAACAATTTTTAACAATCCCTTCTTTAAATTTTCCATTTAATTTTCTAAATAATTAAGTAGTACCAAAAACTGTTAAATGCAGAGCAGTTATATATTCTTCTCATTAGACATTTTTCTCAAATGTCCTAAAACAATATGATGAAAATGACACAAGTTAAAAAAAAATTCTATTCAAAAGGTTAAAACGATGTTCTTTTTTTCATTTAAAAAAATCTTCTATGTGGGTTTTTAAATCTTCGTTACTGAAAATACATTTTATCTGTGGCCTGGGTAAAAGTTTGTTTTTTCTTCAGAGATCTAATGAAATAGGCCATTCCAAAGGCCTACACAAGTTCCACACTACCAATTAAGGCAAAAGAAGATTATGCTCCCTATTCCTCACCATCTATTACCATCCTATTGTAGGAAATGCAGTGCAGTCTACTCAAAGAATATGGAGACATAAGGCAGAATCCTAGTTTCCCCAACAGTAAGAACAAGAAAGTAACAGAAGCTACTTCAAGGGGCTTTAGGGAGAAGCGGATGGACTAATATACACACAGCCACCAGAGACAATAGGTAACTTTGCTGCTATCCTTATTGTCATCACTACCGTCATCATTACCATCTTCCAACGTGCAAATCAAGTCCCTGGTCTTTCATAATGCTTTTCTACTATTTCCAATGTCCTGTGACCCCCTACCTTTACTTAATTCATGGTAATCACAACCTACTGCTCTAAAAATAGCAACTAAGGCACTCTTTTATATTACTGTATTTATTGCTCTTCATCATTTAACTTTCCATTTGACAGTAAACTTTATCTTCCCAAATAAACTATGACTTTTACAAGTACCTAGACTATGTCTCAAATGTTATCTTACATGTGGTATAAAGTTTAAAAAAAAAAAAAATGGTACGTTTTCTGAAGGGATACCACCAATTGTGGAGTTCTTTTCCCATTTCCTGGGTTATACATTCCATTTCCCCCTAACTTAATCAAATGATCAGCAGGCATTATCTACACTAATGGGCTTTAAAGATACTGTATTTTGCTGGCTCAGTTGGTTAAGGGTATACCTTCAGCTCAGGTCATGATCTCTGGGTCCTGGGATCGAACCACATGGGCTCCCTGCTCAGCAGTGTCTGCTTCTCCCTCTCCCTCTGCTCACCAGCCCCCTGCAACCTGGCTCATGCTCGCTCTCTCTCTCTCTCTCTCTCTCTCTCAAATAAATAAAGAAAATCTTAAAAAATAAAAAATAAAAAAGATACTATATTTTCTTGGGGCACCTGCGTGGGTCAGTCAGTTAAGTGTCCAACTCTTGATTTTGGCTCAGGTCATGATTTCAGCCCCGTGTTGGGCTCTGAGCTCCATGAGGAGTCTGCTTAAGGATTCTTTCTCCCTAGGTGTCTCCCCACTGTGCATGCCCACGTACACGTTCTTTCTCTCTCAAATAAATAAAATCGTTTAAAAAATTGGTTTAAAAATAAAGATACTATAGGGGCGCCTGTGTGGCTCAGTGAGTTAAAGCCTCTGCCTTCGGCTCAGGTCATGATCCCAGGGTCCTGGGATCGAGCCCCGAATTGCGCTCTCTGCTCAGCGGGGAGCCTGCTTCCTCCTCTCTCTCTGCCTGCCTCTCTACTTGTGATCTCTGAGTGTCAAATAAATAAATAAAATCTTTAAAAATAAAAAAATTAAAAAAAAAAATAAAGATACTGTAGGGACACCTGAGTGGCTCAGTCAGTTAAGCATCTGCCTCTGGCTCAGGTCATGATCCCAGGGTCCTGGAATTGAGTCCCACACTGGGCTCCTTGCTCAGCAAGAGCTTCTCCCTCTGACTGCTGCTCCCCCTGCTTGTGCACTTTCTCTCTCTCTGAAAAATAAAATCTTTAAAAAATAAAAAAATAGGGGCGCCTGGGTGGCTCAGTGGGTTAAGCCGCTGCCTTCGGCTCAGGTCATGATCTCAGGGTCCTGGGATGGAGTCCCACATCTGGCTCTCTGCTAAGCAGGGAGCCTGCTTCCCTCTCTTTCTCTCTGCCTGCCTCTCCATCTACTTGTGATTTCTCTCTGTCAAACAAATAAATAAAATCTTAAAAATAATAAAATAAATAAAAATTAAAAAATAAAGATACTGTAATTTCCTAATCATCATCACCAACCTTGTCCTAATTCCGCTATCCAAATGTAAAAAAAAGGTAGAAGCCTCCATCATCTCCTTTAAGACATGACTACTAATTTCCTTTTTATTCACACAGACATATGAGAGAAGAATTGAAGATACCACAATTTATTTTTTTTAAGATTTTATTTATTTATTTGACAGAGAGAGAGCACAAGCAAGGGGAGCACAAGAGGGAGAAGCAGGCTCCCCTGCTCAGCAGGGAGCCCAAAGCGGGGCTCAATCCCAAGACCCTCAGATCATGACCTGAGCTGAAGGCAGATGCTTAACCAACTGAGCCACCCAAGCGCCCTGAAGACACCACAATTTAAATGCACCACTGAGCTACCCTGCAGTCTGACATCAAACAAGTCTGAGAGGAAGAATAACAGCAGCTCTCCTTATACTAATCCTTTTCAATAATTTGGGAGATAATGCTGCCCCATCACCAGCAGTGGGGGAAAATTTTTAAAAAAGGTCATGCCAAGAAGGGAAATAGACACATGGATTGAGACTGCAGATTCATCACGATAAGCTTATTAAACTGCAGAATTTCACACATATTCATATTCAAATGTTCCACACAAGTCCTTGAAAGACTTACAAATAAAAAGTGATCATTAGATAATGTACTGTTCTTGAGCTGTCTATCACACTGCAGACCTCCAATAAGGGTAGATCATATAGTTAATTAATCTCTCCACTTGGAGACAAAAAAATAATTAAGAAAGATTAAGGGGTACCTGGGTGGCTCAGTTGGTTAAACGGCTGCCTTCAGCTCATGTCATGATCCCAGAGCTCTGGGATTGAGCCCCGCATCGGACTCCCTGCTCAGCAGAGAGCCTGCTTCTCCTTCTCCCTCTGCCTGCCGCTCTACTTGTGCTATCTCTCTGTCAAATAAATAAATAAAATCTTAAAAAAGAAAGAAAGAAAGAAAAAGAAAAAGAAAGAGTAAAACCCCACAACTCATTTTTAGAGAAGCTCAACCTGAACCTAAGAAGATTTTGGGGAGAATAAGTTGAAAAATCAGATTTAAAAGATACTCTAAAATCTGAAATCCTTTCAATGTTTAGAACATTTTGCATTAATCACTTTTCTAAAATATCTATTCAGCTTGTCCAAAAATAATGGTTACCAATTTCTTACACAGAGCTTCAAGTTTTAGCTTTAAGAAATAACCATAATAATGAGAAAAGAGGGTACCTGGGTAGCTCAGTAGGTCAAGCATCTCACTCTTGACCCAGCTCAAGTCTTGATCTTTGAGTTCAAGCCCACATTGGGCTTCATGCTGGGTATTCTATCATATGAGACAACACAGAAAAGTGCTGATACTAGATCTTTTCACTACAGAATAAATAAAACCTTTACTGAAAGAATTTTTTAGATTATACTGATAAATACAGGCTACTTGGGACATTTTTACTTTAATATGATTCAACACAAGTAACACATTTTTTCATTATGTCTGCAAAAAATGGGCAACTAACTCTATTCTGCTTAGAAGGGGGTCATAATATGTTTTAAATGTCTAAAACTAAGTATTTCTAAAGAGAGTATTTTTAAAGAACATGTCATTTTGATGTGACCAGAAAAATTAAACGGAAATCTAACAAATTAATAAAGCACTTCGGAACAGTGCATGGCACACAGTGAGAACTAAATGTCTTTTTTTTTAATTCCAGAACAATTAAGATACAGTGGAGTGCTTCACGAATTTGCATGTAATCCTTGAGCAGGGGCCATGCTAAATCATCTTTGTACTGTTCCAATTTTAGTATACATGCTGCTGAAGCAAGCACAAGAACTATGTCTTGCTAACGATATTACTATTATTGATGTTGATAATAACTTTAATGAGATCTCATAAAAAGACACTATTTCAATATGCTAAGCTTCAAGTGTTTATCATTAAGAATTTAAAGGAGTTTAAAATATCTTCTACAGTTTAAAGGAAGTTTTATATACAGCATTCATATCACCATTTTCCATTAACCATATTTTATTCACACTTCTCACACAGAAATCTCAGAGGAAGCATGAGTTCACAGTGGCAACTCCTCCTTGGAACACTCCTCTAAGGAAATCCTCTTTTGAGTTCTATAAACCATCCACCCATCATAATTAGATACGTAACTAGGTCCGTTTCTAAAAAATGTCATTGTAAATACATATTTGTCTTCTCCATCATAAGTCTTGAGTTCAAACCAAACTGAGTACAATGAGGCAAAAGTATTTCCATACACTGCATATTAGTAATATTGGGGGAGTTAGTATTTTCATCCAGGCAGAGAAAACTACATGTCCCAAAAAAACAAACAAACAAACAAACAAACAAAAAAAACCTGGCAATGAGAAGAAAGCAGCTTCAAACGAAGTTATTTAATATGGATAGAATTTGGGAGGAAGAAGTGAAGTTACAAGAGATAGGGTTGGAAAAGTCAGAAGTCAGGTCACTAACAGTCTTGTAAGAAATTATTATTATTTTGAAATTTTCCCTGAATGAATGGGAAATCAGTTATTTAAGTACTTTAAGTTGGGGAATAATAGGATTAGATCAGCATCTTATAATAAGTAGTTCGGGTGGAGAGTAGAAAACAGATAGGAGGCTAGGAAAGAAGGGGGAAGAGCATACCGCAACAACCACAGAAAAATGTGATGGTCACCCAAAGTGGGAAAGCAGCTGTCAGGTGGGAGAGAAATGAATCGCATGTTGGAGGTAACATTGATAGAATCTAGTGATACTGAACGTGAAGTCAAAAATGACAGATACCCAAATAGCCAGATTTCTGGCTTGATTCAAGCCAGATGGATCGTGGAATCACTAATCATAGGAAATGAAGGAGCTGTGAAAGCAAAGGGGAGAAAAATAATTTTGCTGTAGATACACTGATTCTGAAGTATCTGTGATATATCTCAGTGGAGATGACTCACAGGCAGCTAGCTGACGTATGAGCCTAAAGCTCAGAGGGAAGCTTTCAGGTAGAAAAATCAAAATCATCAACATACAGATGATGAAGTCCTAGAAATAGACACAAGCTTAAGAAGGTGGCAAAGAATGAATAAAAAAATAGGAAGTAATAAGCAAGAATCCCATTTAGCAGAGGAAGAGAAAACAAAGGAACCTGAGATAAATAGCTAGAGATGCTCTGAGTACTGTCATAGAAGCCAAGAGAGCAATTTGAGAAGTGTCAAGTACTTCTGAACATTCAATAAAATGATAGGTTTAGCAGCAAGGAAATCAAGTGAGCGGTGTCAGCAATGGGATAGGACGGGAGGGAAATTACGGTGTACTGAGGAATTAACAGAAAGTGAGACAGCGGTTTGTTTTGCTGGTGAGGGGAGGAGCAAAAGGTAGAAAGAATTGAGATTTCTTGGGCACCTGGGTGGCTCAGTGGGTTAAAGCCTCTGCCTTCAGTTCAGGTCAAGATCTCAGGGTCCTCAAATGGAGCCCCACATAGGGCTCTCTGCTCAGTGGGGAGCCTGCTTCCCCCTCACTCTCTGCCTGCCTCCCTGCTTACTTGTGATCTCTTTGCCAAATAAATTAAATCTTTAAAAAAAAAGAATTGAGATTTCTTTCTAGGAGTCATTTAGTTTCTGTTTTAGGTGAGACATTTGAAAAAGTTTAGCCAAATGAAAAAGAATCCAAATTATGAGAAAGATGAAAGATAAACAGAATTAACCAACAGAAGGAGAGAATGAGATCCAAAGCACAGTTGGAGAATCAGCCTGAGAGAGAACAACGGACACCTCATCCACTGAAAACAGAAGGAAAAGTAAGAACAAATGGTACAGAAGACATAAACTGGTGAGTCAAATAACAGGAAATTAAGGGATCTCCTTTTGATGGCTTCTATTTTCTCATGAAGTGAGAAGACCATCTGTGGAGCATACTTTGCTCAAAGAAAGAAAAGAAATGTTTAAAATGGACCCTGTGGGGAATGACAGAATTGCTCTGCAATGCTGAAAGCTCTTAAAGAAAGAGAGACCATGAATTCACAGTACCAGTAATAATTAGTAATTTTTTTCTCTATCAGTGCTCAACGTACACCTTTTGTATAGGCCAGAGACACACTGATCCAAAATCTAGGTGCAAAGGCATAGGACAGAAATTCAAAAAGGCAAGGAAATTGAGAATTCTGGCAAGAGGTCTGAAGTGATGGATGATGGACTCTTGCCTGCTTATAAAGGAAGTATCTGGTGAAGAGAGGTGTCAAAGAACTGCAGATCTCAAAAGCATCAATGAATAGGTTTAATAAAAGGATAAGAGCTCACGAACAAGATGTTTGAATACATGATCTCAAAGGTAAAGCTGATTTCAGGTAATGGTAAGGTCCAAAGTAGTTTCTTGGGAGTAAGTAACTGAGTTAAGGGAATCTACACTAGAGATGAGGAAACTGTGAAGCCAGGGTCCTGGCTACTCTGTTCATATAAACACTGAATTCACCTAGAACGATCGCACAACCCTGCATGGAAAGGAAGTCTGTGGGTCAGAAGGCTATGTCTTCAATGAGCAAGCAGAGATGTGAGACTCAGCAACAGCAATTTTAACAGGAAGGTTTTATAGGCACTGTAGTGCAAAGTAAGAAGGAAACCACCTCTTATTATTTTCTTACAACTGGGACCTGTAGAGAATAAAGGAAGGTCCAAGTTCCACTAGAGAGAGCTTTCCCAAGGAGGAAGATAGGTGGTGTTACTTAAAGATAAAAGTAACGTTCAGTAATTTGAAGATGCAAGTGATTATGTTTAACCCTAGAACAAGGGTAAGAAATATCTGAAAAAGAGGAAGAACAGGTGAGGGAACGAGCGTGAGAAGAGATATGTATAATGACTTGTATCTTGGGCAGGAAAAGGCAGTATCATGTGACTAGATTTGGTGGGATCACTGCATGGGAAGACGGCTGAGAGGACAGGTTTCAAGAGCTCTCTAAAAGAAAAGACACCATGTCTCTCAGAGGTTAGCCAGTGCTGGCAATTAGAAAAGTCTATGTCTAGTGTGTCGTAAGAGTCCTAACGCTTTGGAAAGAGCCAAATGAAGTTTGGATAATTTATATGGGTTTCAGGCTACATGCTAAGACTATCAGGCAAAAGCCCCATTTGCTAGGCTTTGTCTGTAAGAACTGAGAAAAGCTCCCCATCTATCTTAGATAGTAGAAATCAATATTCATCTTTGACTATAAATAACCCTGTTTGGAGCTGCACTGTTTCACAACACCTAGTAGGGTATGATAAATAATAAAAATATCCCATTAACCACATAAGACATTCCTCTTTTAGACTTAACTCTTCATTTGTAAAATAAAGGGGTGTATTAGAAACATTATCATTAAGAACCAACCTTCCCCCTACTCCAAAAAAGAAAGCAGCAAACCTTACATATAGACTCCCAGTTGGAAATCAGACTAACAATTTGATAAAACTTCACAAACACACTAAATGCTACAGGCTCTGTGCTAGTCACTGGGCAGAGACATGAAGATGACTACTATGTAACTATATGAGGTGATGAATGTTAACTAAACTTATTGTGGTAATTATTTTGCAATATACTTAAGTCCAGCCACTATGTTGTATATCTTAAACTTATATAGTGCTGTACATCAATTATATCTCAATAAAACTAAAGAAAAAAAAACAAATTATCTTTAAAGCATTTATGCCCCATTACCCTAAAAACTAGGTTTAATTCCCAAATTTCCAATAAGCCATGATATAAAAGTTAGAAAAATAATGACTACTACAGGGTCACAACTGTAAGGGAGCTCATGGTCTGATATATAATAAGTAAATAATCATAATACGCAATGATTCTAATCACTTACAACAGAGAGTACTGTAAGAGCAGAGAAGGCAGAGAGGAGTCACTACCCGGAGTTAGGGAAAGGGATAAGGAAGAATTACAGAAGACTCCACAGAGCAAATAAATTTGATGTGGATCTTTAAAAAGAATTAAAACTATAACTAACAACAAGTGCTCAATCTCATTAGTAATCCAATACTGAAATGCACATAAAAAAACAAAAGGAGATACTGGCTTTTTTTCACCCATGAGATTGGCAACTAAGGTAAAAGGCTGATAATATTTACCCAGCAAAGGTAAGGGAATATGTGTATTCTCATCACAGTTGGGATTATTTTGGAATTTTAAATGTGTACATGCTTTAACAATCCCATTTCCATAAATCTACAGAAATACTCACATATATGCACAAAATTAGTGATGTTCACTGCAGCAATGTTTATAATAGAAGAAAGCAACAGAAATGTCTATCAATACTGAAACAGTGAAATAATTATGGCAAATCCAGAAAATGCAATACTCCCTAAAAGAACTAGAGGAGTTATAAATTCTGACTGGATGGCCTCCAAATAAATTTAAAAAGCAAATACAAAACAATAGATATGATATAGATGCATTTTTGTTATTAAAAAAAAGGCCCAATAAGTATTCCTACTTTTTATATGCAAGGAAAAAAGGAAAATGATACACCACCGTTATATGCATACACCGTTAATGCACACAAGGAAAGTGATACACTGATGTATTGTAAAGTGGCTGTTTCAGAAAACTGAGATCAAGGAGAAAGGGCTAAGAGAGAATTTATGTTTTATATTCACTTCTGTAATTTTTAATTTTTTAAATAGACATATATTACTTTTTTAATTTTCAAAATGAAGTTTGTTGGAGCGCTCAGTCATTAAGCATCTGCTTTCAGCCCAGGTCATGATCCCACAGTCCTGGGATCCAGCCCCGCATGGGGCTCTCTGCCTGGAGTGAAGCCTGCTTCTCCCTCTCCCACTCCTTCTGCTTATGTTCCCTCTCTCGCTATGTCTCTCTGTCAAATAAATTTTTAAAATCTTTAAAAGAAAAAAATGAAATTTGTTTTGTTTGGTTTTTCGAGTAGACAAAGAAGAGAACAAGAGGTAGCATTCCCGTTAGAGACAGAGACAGAATATAAATAAAAGAGGATGTTATATTTATTCTGTTATTGGTGGAAGGATGATTGCCTCTATCCGTGGTCCTGCTCACTCTCTTCCTTTTCACATCTCCGAAGATAAATCTACTTCCCTGATGCCCATTATCTGTGCCATATATCCCACCAAGGCTTTTTCCTGCTAGTGGTCTTGGCTGGCTCAATCAGGGAAGCGTCTGACTCTTGCTCTCAGGGTTGTGAGACTGAGCCCCATGCTGGGTGTAGAGATGACTTAAAAAAAAATTAAAAGAAGACTTTCCCCTGCTATTGTCCCCTGATCCTGGGGCCCTTCAAAAACCCCTTCCCTTTACTTCTAATGGAGGAGAGAGAGGGATAGGCACCTGAGCACAAGAGACCAACCACAAGACAGAAAACAGTCTATGCTGAAGTCTCTCTCTATTCTAAGAAAAACCACTGAGATTAAAAAAAAGAGAGAGAGGGGCGCCTGGGTGGCTCAGTGGGTTAAAGCCTCTGCCTTCAGCTCAGGTCATGATCTCAGGGTCCTGGGATCGAGCCCCAAATCCGGCCTCTCTGCTTAGCAGGGAGCCTGCTTCCCTCTCTCTCTACCTGCCTCTCTGCCTGCTTGTGATCTCTGTCTGTCAAATAAAATAAAATCTTTTTAAAAAAAGAGAGAGAGAGAGAGAGAGAGAAGAGAAGTAGATAAATTCATTTCTTAATTCATAAATGCCACAACAGGGAAAGTATATAATGTATCAACCCTAACAGTGGCTATTCCCATACAAACTTCTCCCCATATTCATTTTAATTATGCCTGGATTACTAATTCAGATGTTTCTGGTCTATGAAATACAAATTCTTACTCCATAAGGTTGTTAAAAAGTTGACATTAGACTTAAGTTAGCCTATTCTGTTAGCCAGATCCTAAACCCCTAAATTTCAGAAATTTGGAAATTATATGATCCAAGGAAATTAACTAGTTACTGATCACAGTAGCCATCAACACAGAATGATCACAACATCTACTATTATGCTACTTTAAAATTTTTCTACATGATTAAATTATAATTGTTCTGGTATCCCTAAAGACCAGAATCTGTACCAGAGGTCATACAGCATAATACCTGCTGTTTATCTTCTAAACCATTCTTTTGAAATTCTGCCTCCGCTCACTTTTGTTACTAAAAAGTAGGCCAAAAGTTGCTAAATTTAAGCCACAGATAAAAACTGCTGGTAAAACCCAAACGCTCCTTTAAAGTTTACATAAAGCGTGATTAACATTTTTACAAGTGAATAACCACAAAGGCTTAAAAATTATGTCATGACTTTTCCTAATATTTGTATCAGGATTTCTGAAATTTAACATCACATAAGAACATCAGATTCTGTTTTCATAGTTCAGCATCCTACCAACTATAAAAGAATATACCTTAAAAAAATAAATGAAATAAAACAAAATAATATACCTTAGCTGGAAAAATCGATACCTGGACTATAAACACAAAAATGAATAAAAACAAATATTCACCAAATGAAAGTATCCTCAGTGAATTAAAAAAAAATAAATATGCTAACTAATTTTTTATTCAGTGGTTTAGTACTTTATAGAACCTATTATTTGCTAAATAATGTGCTACCATTTTTAGGAAAAATAGGTTAACACCAGGAGATGGATTTTGTATGCACAAATCCTTTCGAAGATACTTACAAACATATATAATTTAGGCTATAATACACATAGTTCTTCAACTCTCTGTAAACAAGCTTAAGTTCTGTACAGTTTACAGAATACTAATACACAGGGTTAGCATCCCACTGGATTTAATCTTCCCATCTCCTTGAGGTAGACAGATATAGGTCTTACAAATTATCAAAGTCAATAAGATAATTAAAGATAATTAATAAAACATCTAACTAATCAATACCAGTCGTAGCTCTTCTGACACCAAATCCAGTGTTCTTGCCATTACACCATTCTCTTAAAAATACTTAAAAATTATCAAGTCATGGGGTGCCTGGGTGGCTCCATCGGTTAAGCATGCAATTCTTGGTTTCAGCTCAGGTCCTGACCTCCATCCAGGTCAAGAGAGTGATCTCCAGCTCAGGAAACTGAGCCCCATGGTAAGGCTCTGCACTCAGAGAAAGGTATGCTTGGGAATCTCTCTCTCCCTTTGCCCCTCCTCCCAACTCAAGTGTGTGTGTGTGTGTGTGTCTGTGTGTGTGTGTGTGTGTCTGTGTTTAAAAAAATTCTTAAGGAAATTCACTTGTTTGCTCATATATTAGTAAAGGTTCAACAGAATCCATTTTATGAATTTATTTTAATGGAATTTTACTTATGGAAAATGATCTGAAATAAGTATGCTACTTTCCAGATTCTTACACTTCCATTTCACAGATTTGTTCTAACTTGAACCAAACTGAACAATTGTTTACAAGAGGATAAAAAGCAGCACAATAAAATATTATGCCAGAGACTTATATTTTCCATATTTTAAGAGGTGAACTTCCATACATAAAAATCCCCTCTTACTAGCTCTCCCCCCAAAACTGAGTAATTAACTTGTATTCAGTGTTTTACTTTATGACTTCTCTCTGAAGTAAATTGCATAAGCCAATTTTTACTAGAGTTTCCTTTTATTAGTTCTAAATTTAGTTTTATTTGTATAATCCGTTGGTCTCTTGTTCTGGGAATGTCTTAAATATGAGAAACAAATCTGTCTTCAGCAATGCCTTCAAAATTTTTAATTTTATAGCTTCCCCCTTTTCACAAAAATATATGATTTTACAATTTTTTTTTTTTTTTAAGAAAATTGTCTCTCAGAACCACCAGCAAAATCCTTTAGGTGAGTTTTTGCATTCTCTTACATTGTTACATCTTGCTTTTATGACTAAAATCTTGTTTAGCCAGAATATAACAACATTAACAAAACATATTCATACTCTCATTTTAAATTGCAATCATGAATTATATAGTCCATAGCTATACCTGCATTTTGTTAAGTATTTAGAAATGGTGGAAAATCCTGTGCAATGCTGAGGTATTATGGAATATACTTTCTAATGACCAGATTGTAAAATATTTCTAAACTGAAAAAACACTTCCAATGAAATGTTAATAAATCAGATGTAACAACCTTCTAAAGATAACTGCAGAGATATATTCGTCAGTCAAAGAAGGACCACTCAGTTTTGGATGTTTCACATTTTACTATCTATTCAGCAATAACTTGGGAAGAATGGATACACTTTAAATGATAAACTGTGGCCAATCTTTAGGGCTTTAAAGATACTGTGTGTCACTCTATAGTTTCATAAATATTAATATTGCCTTTGCCACAGTGTGTCCAATTTTATTAACTACAAGATAAAATCCACAAAAAGTGAGTTGCTAAAGATTTCAAATACTTAAAAAAAAAGATAAAACTTTTCCTCTAATAGCGTAACTATTATCATAAGAATCAATAAATAAAAATATTTTCAAATTTCTAAAATACTTACATACCCCCTTAACCACCAAAATTAAAATGGGCCACACAAGAGGAAGTCTAATATATAAATATTTGAAAAAATGAGAAATAGGGACAACTTATGCACATTGTAAAAACTGTCTGGTCTTCCCTTTTTTTTTTTTTTTTTTAAAGATTTTATTTATTCATTAGACAGAGAGGGACACAGTGAGAGAGAGAACACAAGCAGGCAGGGGAAGTGGGAGAGGGAGAAGCAGGCTTCCTGCCGAGCAGGGAGCCTGACTCGGCTCCATCCCAGGACACTGGGATCATGACCTGAGCCAAAGGCAGACGCTTAACGACAGAGCCACCCAGGCGCCCCTATCTGGTCTTCTCTAATTTCCACTGATGTGAAGAGACATAACTGCAAAGAATGTGCATTTGAAAAAATCTAAACAGTAACATATTAATAAGATGACTGTTACATAACCAATAACTTGAAGGCTGCTCTGAAAATAAAATTTCAAGACAGTTTAACATAAAGATTTTGAATATACTACATTGTTTTTTTTTTTTGCTTGTTTTTAAAGAGACCACAAAATAATTTTTGTGTGATTTTGTTATTTTTTAAACATAGGCACATTCATAGATACACATACACTGTGCTGCTTTAGCTGCTATGTTCTGCAGGACCAGACATTTCTAGTGAAATTTTTCTTTCTGAATTAAATCAACTGTCAGTAATTAAACAGGCTGTCACTATTTCTCTGTCGCCATTTATTAAATGTGAAACATCAAAATTATATATTTTCCAGGTCAGTTAGTGTCTATAGATGATATTTCTCATGAAAAGAGAAGATGCATTATTTCTGTATCATCATTTTAAACTGTGTATATTTTATCACAATAAAAATTGTTTTTCACTTCTATTTGGACTATCTTGTCTGGTTCTTCCTTCAGAAAAGCTCAACAAAGCAAATTAAATTTCCTTCTAAAATAAGAAAAAGAAAAACCCTGGTCTAATTCCTATGGAGCTCTAAAAAAAGATAGAAAATGTGATGACCCTTGGTATTTCAGATTTCAGAAAATCTGGCACTTCTCCATTCTCCAGCCTTGCCCACATATACAATTTTGTGTGCCAAGGGGATCGAAACTATTTGGTTTTGGTTTTGTCAGTCAGTACAAGAAGCAACACCTACAAATTTCTCAACCTCGGATCTGCAGCTTAACCTGCGTCAGAATCACCTGAGATGCTTGATCAAAAGCAAATTACTGCCCCCACCACAGACATCTAAATCAGAGGAACTGACATCATTTCTACCAAATACCCTGGGCGTGATTCTAGCTTCCAACAGATAATTCTGACTTTCTGACTTCATCCAAGCCTTGGTGAGTCACAAAAAATAAATAAAGAAAAATAAATACATAAATATTCTCCTTTCCTCAGGTACATTTTCAATCCAATGCCCTCTCTGCCAATGTTTAAACTACAATACTGCACCTCTCAGCTCAGTAGCTCCCACAATTTCCTGCACTTGAGAACCATCTGTGGAACTTTTAAAACTCCTATTTCTAGGCCACATCACATACCTATTACATTGGTAGGAAACTAGGCATCAATATTTCTAAAGCTCTCTAGTTGAGTGCTATATAGAGAGAGATTTTTAAACCACTGTCTTAGCTATCGGATTTAGCAGATAGAGATTAGAAAATCTGTAACTTAAAATTACCTGTAAGGGAAACCTGGGTGGTTCAGTCAGTTAAGTCACAAATCTTGATTTTGGCTCAGATCATGATCTCAAGAGTAGTGGGATTAAGACCTGAGTCAGGATCCCTGCTCAGCATAGAGTCTGCCTGAGTTTCTCTGACTCTGCCCCAACTCTCATTCTCTCTCAAATAAATCAGTCTAATAAATAAATAAATAACATAACATAACATAATATAATAAAATTACCTGTAAGGGCCAGGACATAAACTATATTGCTATTAAGTTTTTAAATTTCTCGATTTATCTATACATTTCCTTTTTATTTTAATCCAGTAGGAAAATTTTTGTCAATGCATTTATTAAAGTTTAAGATGGCCTTTTTTGAAAAAATAAAAGACAAAAAAACTTTCATGTTGAACACAAATAAGATCATGCCCTGCATCGAAAGTTCAAAGAGAAGTTCATCTTTGTTTCATTTGCACATTAATTTCAGTGATATTTTGAGAAATATAATCATTGAGAAGCCAATACAAAAATTCAAAGTTCATGCTTTAGATATTTAAAAGCAACTCCAAATATTCTGTTTATTCCAGAGAAATTTTGCTGAATTTGGAATAGCTACTATATGGTTAAATTTTACAATATGGTTTAAATTCTGCATTAACTCTTTCCCCAATTCTGACTTGATATCTAACTTCTCTGAAAGAAAATATTAATTTGCATATATTTGCCTCTAGTCTTTACTAATTCCAAAAGATGCTGTTTGTATGACCTGTTAGCGGCCCTTAGAGAAATCTAGTGATTCATAATGAAAAAAATGTTTAATCTTGATTCTTTCAACACAGGCACACTGGTCAAACACAACATATCATTTTTAACCATCCAACTTCAACTTGAACTTTATTCACTATGTAATACAATAAAATATGGCCATATGTATTTAAATATATAAAAATCCCAAGTACCATAAACTATAACTCTGTAAGTTATCCCAAAAAGGTGGAACATTTTTCAAAATCATACTGATGTTTACACATTTAATACTTGAAATATTTTTGCAAGGGTTTCAATATACAAAAACACATTTCACTAGATCATGCAGACCTCAAACTTCATGGCAGTTGGGCTATTACACTTTCTTCTTATTTTTTTGTTAAAAAGGAGAGTGGGGAGGGGCAGAAAGTGAGGGAGAGAGAGAATTGTAAGAAGCATGGAACCCCACACAGAGCTCAATCTCACAACACTGAGATCATGACCTGAGCCAAAATCAAGAGCCAGATGCATAACCAACTAAGCCACTGAGGCACCTCCAGCGCACTTTCCTTTTAGAAGAATAAATATCAATACAAGCAAAATGTTTAAAATTCATCCTTTATAAATTAAAGCATCTTAAGTATTGAAAGAATTATTTCCTCAACTTTTCCTTTCTGCTCAAAAATGTCCCATTTGTGGTTATCTCATAAAAACTCAAAAAATGCAATATAAACTAAAACTAAACAGAAAACTTCAATTTCAGGGGCGCCTGGGTGGCTCAGTGGGTTAAAGCCTCTGCCTTCAGCTCAGGTCATGATCCAGGGTCCTGGGATCAAGGCCGCATCAGGCTCTCCACTCAGCAGGAAGCTTGCTTCCCTTCCTCTCTCTCTGCCTGCCTCTCTGCCTACTTGTGAGCTCTGTCTGTCAAATAAATAAATAGATAAATAAATCTAAATACAAAACAAAAAACAGAAAACTTCAATTTCAATAAGCATACTTTTAGTATGACTTCTAAAGGAATCATACTGAAACACAAGGTAAAACAACAGGGTAATATCCTGATACAGAATGGACATGTATGGCAGCTACTTTTACATCTGAAAGAACATGGTCTTGATTAAGTTTCAAAATTCTGCTCATAATTTAATCCCACAAATCAATATCCATGCCACCTATGAACAAAAAGTAACATCTGTATCCGTATATTAAATTCAGATGGGTACTCAAAGCATAAGCTAAAAGCTAAGTGTAACAATACTGTTTAAAACACCAGTAGTTACCAATCACAGGAACAAAGTCATAAAATTAATAGTAAGAATGTCTTTTTCATTCTTATGTAGAATAGAAAAGTTTTATAAAGATAAATGTTGGCTCAAGATGAGAGAAATCAGCTTATAAGCTTACTCAAGATACTCAAAATAATAATAATAAAGAAAAAGGAAAGAGCAGCACAAAACAGAATGGAGAAACAATTAAAGACCATAATTTAAGTCAGAAGTACTTCAATTTGATCTATAGCTTAGAAATAACTAGTAGAAACTGCACTGCCATTATCAGGGCCTACAAGGCTCAGCAAAGTGCATTCATTACTTGAAAGCAAAAGGTACCACAAAAGGTTTAAAAAAATAATAATGCTTAGTAGTAATTAGGCATTTCAGGTGGAGACACTAATCAGTAGGATAATTTCACCTATAAAGGGCTGTGATGTATATGTATCTGCATTCTATTTTTAAATATTGGAATTGGCTTGTGGTATACAAAATCAAACTCCTTTTACTAGACCATACTCACGGTACCTTAGTAAAAATTTTAAAAACAAAATTAATAAGCACATGAAGCAGTACTCAGTATCATTTATCATGAGTAAAAGGTACTACCATGGCTATCACCACAAAGATAACAATGTCAAATGTTCTTTGAACATGTGGAAAAACTGGAACCCTCATACATTGCTGGTGGGAATGTAAAATGATATAGACATTTTGTGAAACACTGTCAGTTTCTTAGAAGTTAAGCATTGGTTGGGGGGCGGGGGGGGAGTTAAGCAGAAGCATACAATATGACCCAGGAATCCAACTCCTTAAAATCTATCTAAGAGAAGTAAAAACACATATATGTACATATGGTGAATTCACAAACAAAATATGGTATATCTATACAATGGACTATTAGTCAGCAATAAAAAAAAAAAAACGGACAAAATACTGACATATGCTTCAACACAGGTAAACCTCAAAAATGTTATGGTAAGTGGAGGAAGGCAGAACAAATGACTGAATATTGTATGATTCATGTGAATGAAATTTCCAAAGAAGAAAAACTTACAGACACAGAAAACATATCAGTGGTTGGCTTCCCTGGAAGTAAGGACTAAAGGCAAACATGCTCAAGGAAATTTTGGAGGGTTAATGAAAATGGGTTGTGATAATGTTGGTGGCACAATTCTATAAATTTACTAAAAATCAGTATATTGTATACTTACAAATAGGTAAACCCTATGGAATGGAAATTATAGAATAAAATAAAAAGAATAAAGAGAACTAATAAATTTAGTAAACAAGGATACCAACGTTCAGCACCTGCTGACCACTCTGAACTGCCAGACTTCTTTTTTGGAGCTTATTCTAAGAACAAGTAAGAGACTGTGATACTGTCTTCTCAACTGCTCTGTATCTGCAGCCTGTATTTATCATTCTATCAACAACTGTCAAGGACTTACTACAAGCAAGATACTATGTATTGCTCTCCTTTGCTAACTGATAGTTACCATTACATACAGAAGAAAAAACATACTCTGAATTCTCTTCTTGGTATAGCTGTCTTAAATACAATGCAAAGGGAACAAGAAAAATTAAGTACTTGGGTTTATTAGAGAAAGAATAGATTATTATAAACAATAAACATTTTAAAGCTAAGTGAAAATCCTAGTAATCAGAATGCTTGATAATATTTGAAAATTTTTCAAAAGTCATTCATAGTGACCTATAATAACACTTTGATCCCTGATCAAAATTTCTCATGACCTTTGGCTTTCTTTTAATTTTGCTTATCAATACTGCCTTACACAGCCAATACACCATTTTAAAGAATTTCACCCTGTGAACAGACCCACCAGAATTTCATCTGCCCTTACTTATGAAGCACTGTTTCAACACAGGCATCACCTAGGTGTATAAGAAGGAACTGGATATATTTAACCAGAAGAAAAGTTAGGGGGCAGGAGAACAGATAAAACTCAATAAATCATAAAGGCTGTGCAGCCCACACAAAGTATCTTTACTTCACCTAAAGCACTGAATAAAATTAGCTTAAATTCTTCCCAAAACAAATTTGTTTCACCACAATCCAGAAAATGTCCAAATCATTATTCACTTTTCTTACTTGACCTTCAGTTAATTCTATCACTCAAACCTATCCTCTTTGCACATACAGATGTTTACTTAACTTCCTTCCTACAAATAAGTGACAGGAACATGTATCAAAATGTTTATTTGGGGAATACATTAGTATCTCTTTAAGCATTATATATTTCTACAGGTTATCACTCCTGTTACTCAAAAAAAAAATTATTTGTTAGTTCATTCAACAAATATTTACAAAACACAAAAAAAGAAGACAAAAAAAAAATACATGTCCTAGAAGAGCTTATATTCTGTTCATTAAATAAACTCAAAAACCTAGAAGTACATAAGAAGACAAAACTTAAGTGTATTAAGCATTCCTCATCATACTCAAACCGGTCATTAAGATACTACCGACCCTGTTATACTCGTTTCCATCTAAAAAGTATCACTGGAGGAGGTTCTGCTATTCATTCCCACAGCATATAAATCCCTAATAACAAAGTGTTAGAAAGTAGTTCCAAGTCCATAACCTCTTAAAAATAAAGAAAAGTTTGGGGTGACTGGGTGTTTTAGTTGGTTGACTCTTCATTTCAGCTCAGGTCACAATCTAAGGGTTGTGAGCATGTTGGGCTTTGGGCTTAGCAGAGTCTGGTTCTCTCCCTCTCCCTCTGCCCCTCCCCAAATGCCATCTCCATCTCTCTCTCTCAAATAAAAAAATAAATCTTTAAAAAAGAGAAAAAAAAAAGAAAATTTCTATCAGTTGATTTAGAACTAAAAAAGCTAAACTCTTAGAGGATAAGGGAAATCAGATGTTGAATAATGAGTAATCAATTAACTATAACAAAAAAATTTATTAAGTACTTTAGATATCTGAACAAACAATTCATACCTTATCAAAATGAAGCAACAAGCCATAAAATCATTCTTGGAATTATAGAAACATTCCCCCAAAGTATCATCAAAGATGAACCAAAAGTGAATCTCAAAATTTCCTTTTTTGTCATACATACACACATACACAGAAAAGGGGGGAGAGTAAAAGAATGAAAGAGAGGGAGAATAAGAAAGAGAATGAGAGCGAGAGCGTAAGCATGCAAGAGAGCTAGCAAGATATGCTAACTATTGTGATCCAGATGCTTTCCAAAAAGATGAGTGAAGGTCATCTGGGACTGCCAGTTGCAGAATTTACACACATATATCCGTAATTCAATCGTATTTTAAAGAAAAAAAGTACAGATGAGAGGAAAGAATAACTACAATCAAGGAAAAGGAAGAGACAGTTTTAGTAGAGATCCCAAACACCATGATTTCATATTAATTTAAATATTAAGCTCTATGTAATAAAGTAACCTGCCAATAGAAAATGTTATTGCTTTTTTTCCCCCTCAAAGCCATAAGTTGCCCTGAGTCATCAACATTCTCTTCACAGTAACCCTGATCACTAACAGTTATATATATATATATTTGAATGTTAGCACAGACTAGGATTTTAAAAGTAGGCTACACACCCAGCGTGGGGCCCCCCCACTCAGGGCTCCAACTCACGACCCTGAGATCAAGACCTGAACTGAGATCTACAGTCAGACACTTAACTGGACTGAGCCACCCAGGCACCCTCAGAAGGGTTGTATACTTGTAGAATAGTATTTCCATAAAAAGACTCAAGATGCCCAAATGAAGACCAATACTGTAATCATCACCCTCTTTCCTCCCACAAACACCATTCTCCAAAGAGGAAGTTGTAAGACAATACAGAGATACAAACAAAGGCTTCCAATTATTATTTTGGTTACTCTAATATTTATGACAAACTTCCTGACAAAATCTTCAATACCCCTACTTCAGAGTTTCCATCAAAATTCCAAATGGAATAAAAGTAACATTAAAGATAACACTAAAAATAAAATCATTAGAGTACTAAAAGAAAATTCATGTATATGATATTATAATTTTGGTGATGGAGAATGTTCTAAGGGGGCACCCACCACTAAGGCTCAGTGGGTTGAAGCCTCTGCCTTCGGCTCAGGTCATGATTCCAAAGTCCTGGGATGGAGCCCCACATCAGGCTTTCTGCTCAGCAGGGAGCCTGCTTCCTTCTCTCCCTGCCTGCCTCTCTGCCTACTTGCCATCTCTGTCTGTCAAATAAATAAATAAAATTTTTCAAAAAAGAGAATGTCCTAAGCATGACATCTAAGCTAGAAATCACTCTACAGTGAGAAGCCTGATAAATTTCACTATACAAAAGCTTCTGTTAAAGAAAATGACAAAGCACATATACAATGTCGTTCTACTTTTTTTCTATTTTAATTTTTCAAACAGATATTTATACCAAAATGTTAATTTAACTCTATGTGGGGAAATTATATTTGTAACTTGCATTTATACCTTTAATTTATAAGTTTTCTATAATAAGAACATATTGTTTCTATAATTACAATAATTTACAGCTTTCTTCCTTTCAAAAAAAACAAAATCTAGGGTTTTCAACCACAGTTGCCTGCCCATTTCCTTCAAATAAAAAGATAAAAGTACAAAATAAATCAATACATTTTGAACAGAGCTTGGTTAAACAGAACCATAACTAACAATTAAATGTAGTTACTAGGTGGTAGATAGACAAATAAAATATCCACCTATTAGAAAATTCATTTTTAACAAAGGCACCAAAGCAATTAAATGAGAAAAGAAAGATGTTTTTAAAAAACTGGTGCTGGTGACTATAGTTAACAATACTGTATTGTATACTTGAAAGTTGCTAAAAGAGTAAATCTTAAATATTCTCACACTAAAAACAATATCAACAAACCACATGGTAATTATGTGAGGTGAAGGATGTGTTAACTAATGGTTACTGTGGTAAGCAACTGGCCATATACACATGTATCAACTGTATACCTTAAACTTATATAATGTTATGTGTCAGTTATGCATAAAGCTGGGAAAAAATGGCAGATAGTGTGGACAATCAGATATGGAAAATATGGGGAAGAGGGGTGGATTTTGACCTCTAACTCACACCATACACTAAAACTGGCTTCACATCTATCTTAGACCCAAACATAAAAGTTAAAACTATAAAACATCTAGAAGAAAGCAAATGAGACTCTTTCTAACATGGGGAAAGGTAAGTGTCTTGGGCAGAAAAAGCAACAACCATATAAAGATTTTGATTAAAAAAAACACACCACAGGTTGGAAGAAAACATTTGCAAAACGTATATTTTGACAAAGAACTGTATATCAGATAAAGAACCTGCGTGAGTCAATAATAAAAATAAAGGGAAAAAAGAACCCAAATTTTTTTAAATGGGCAAAAATGTGAACAAATGTTTCACAAAGAAGATACACAAATGGCCAGTAAGTACTGGAAAAAGTTATTGCCATTATTTAACAAAGAAATGCAAATTAAATTTACAATGAGCTACCCACTACCCACGCACAGAGTGGCTAAAATTTAAAAGACTCAGTGTTGGGGAGGAAATGGAATTCTCATTCACTACTGTAGGAGTGTAAAATTACATGACCACTTTGGAAAAAGATCTGGCAGCCTCTCTCTCTCTCTCTCTCTTAAGATTTTATTTTTAAGTAATCTTTACACCCAACATGGGGCCTGAACGCACAACCCCAAGATCAAGAGTCATATGCTCCACCAACTGAGCCAGACGAGTGCACCAATCTGGCAGTTTCTTAAAAATTAAACATACTTCTACCTCACGACCTAGCAATTCCACTACTGGGTATTCACCCAAAATAAATGATAACATGTCCTTACGAAGACTTAATACACGATTGTTCTTAGCAAGCTTTATTGAAAGCCAAAGTATATAATATATAATACCCAAAAACTCAAAACAGCCCAGATATCCATTAACAATAGATGGCTAACAGAGTACGGTTCCACATATCGGAATACTGCTCAGTCAAAAGAAAGCAACAAGCTGTTGATGCACACAAAAACATGGATGAATCTCAAGAACTATGATGAGCTAAATAAGCCAGATGCAAACAAGTACACCATATACAGAATTCTATCAGTAAGACGTTCTAGAAGAGGCTAAAGTAGTCTTTAGTACAAAAAAAATCAGTAGAGTGACACAATATAAGAGAATGGGGTGTGGAATTAGCTGAGAAGACATGTAAGGAAGACTTCTGGGTTGGTAATAATGTTCTGTATATTGATAAGGATTTATATTACACAGTGTATAATTTGTCAAAACTCATCAGTAATACACTTAAGATTTCTGCATTATATGTAAATTTTTAAAAAGCCTAAACAAAAAAGTAAAATAAAAAGCCTAAACAAATACTGAACTCTACTTTAAAAAATACATGCTGAAGCGTTTAAAGGAGAAGCACAGGGCGCCTGGGTGGCTCAATTGGTTAAGCAACTGCCTTCAGCTCAGGTCATGATCCAGGAATCAAGGGATGGAGTCCGACATCAGGCTCCCTGCTCAGCAGGGTTTCTGCTTTTCCCTCTGACCTCTCTCCTCTCATTCATGCTCTCTCTATCTCTCTCAAATAAAATAAAATAAATCTTTAAAAAAAAATTAGTGAGAAGCATAGCCATAGCTACAACTTACTTTAAAATGAATCAAAAACAAAAGATATAGTAATAGATGGATAAAGGGAGGGATAGATGTAATAAAGTAAATATAGCAAACTGTTAATTAGATGGTAAGTATACAGATGTTCAGCTCAATTCTTTCAACCTTACTATGTACTTTCGTATTTTCCATAATAAAATGTTGGGGAAAGGGGCACCTGGGTGGCTCAGTGGGCTAAGCATCCGATTCTTGATTTCAACTCAGGTCATGATGTCAAGGGGTGGGGGGGCTATGCTCAGTGGGCAGTCTGCTTGAAATTCTCTCTCTCTCTCCCTCTGCCCACTCGCTCACTTGCTCACTCACTCGCTGGGTCTCCCACTCTCTCACTCTCTCTCTCAAATAAATAAATCTCAAAAAATAATAATAATAATGTGGAGGAAAATTTGAACTCTACCCATTACCTTGTTAAGTTGAACATAGAGTATCTTAAAACACAACAATTTCACTCCTAAATATATACCTTAGCCTATAGATACTTCACATGGGCTCCAGTAATGTTCACAGCAATTCTGTCCAAAACAGCAAAGAAAAACTATCTAAATATCCATTAAATAGATTGGGACAATATACTGCAGTTTATGATAGCAGTGAAAATGAAACCACAATGTGGGTGTATCTTAGAAATTTAACTGAAAAAAGCAAGTCACAAATGTAATATGCAATACAAATTTTAACCTTTTTTAAAGTTAAAAAAGTAAGTTGAACTAAACAATACTGTTTAGAGATACATACAAATGTGGTACTCTATAAAATAAAGCAAGGGAATAATAAAAAAAATTTCGGGGGGGGGCCTGGGAGGCTCAGTTCAGTGTCTGAATCTTGATTTCAGCTTAGATCATGATCTCAGGATCATGAGATCAAGGCCCACATTGGGCTCTGTGCTCAGCAAGGAGTCTGCTTGAGATTCTCTCCCTCTCCCTTGCTCATGCACTCATTCTCTCTCAAATAAACAAATCTTTTTTAAAAATTTCAGGGTAACATGAGAGAATGCATGAAGACTGATCAAGCAGCAGCAACACATGGTAACTTTAACAGGCTAGTGTTCTGTTCATTAAATTGGGCAGTGATTTTATGAATTTTTTTATGTTTCATAATGCATATTTGCATGCTATATTCTCTTAGTATTTAGAGGGGAAAAGAGGACTATTGGATCATGACTCAAAACAACAATTTAGGTTTCAAGCTTATTCACTATTTCTTTATAACAGTGTCTGAGATGTATATAAGTCTACACTGGCCTTACGTTGGGGCAAGATGTTTCTGAATTCAGAATTTTCTGGATTTTGGGGCGCCTGAGTGGCTCAATTGGTTGAGTGAATGCCTTCAGGTCAGGTCATGATCCTGGAGTCCCAGGATGGAGTCCCACCTCAGGCTCCCTGCTCAGCAGGGGGTCTGCTTCTCCCTCTGACCTTCCCCCTCTCATGCTCTCTCATTCTAATAAATAAAATCTTAAAAAAAAAAAAAAGAATTTCCTGGATTTTAGAATGCTAATAAAGTACATATACCACATTCAGTACATTCCTAAAAGTCCTCCTGCAAATCTGCTGTCACCTTGAAATCAAACACATTAATATTTCTCCAAGGAAAGCTATTTCAATTATACCAAGAGGGACACAGTGATTATAATTATTCTAACATCAGATCAGGTCAGATGTTACGATCAGGTAAGTTTTACCAAAACTTGGTTTTCAGGATTCTTTATACAGCAAAATTGTGGGTGAGGTACTGTGGACCTGTACTTTCAAAGAGGTTCAAAGCAAATTCCATACATCACTTCTTTAAACCTCTCTAGCTAATTCATTGTCTTTAATGATCATCAAAACACAAGGTGTTATTTTTGGGGGGGGGGGGTTGTTTTGTTTTTTGTTTTTTTTTTTATTTATCAGAGAGAGAGAGGGAGAGCGAGTAAGCATAGGCAGACAGAATGGCAGGCAGAGGGAGAAGCAGGCTCCCTGCTGAGCAAGGAGCCCAATGTGGGACTCGATCCCAGGACGCCGGGATCATGACCTAAGCCAAAGGGAGCTGCTTAACCAACTGAGCCACCCAGGCGTCCCAAGGTGTGTTTTTTTTTTTTAAGATTTTTATTTATTTATTTATTTATTTGAAAGATGGAGATCACAAGTGGGTAGAGAGGAGGGGGGAGAGAGAGATGGGGAAGCAGGCTCCCTGGCAGGCAGAGAGCCCGATGTGGGGCTCGATCCCAGGACCCTGGGATCACAACCTGAGTCTAAGGCAGAGGCTTTAACCCACTGAGCCACCCAGGTGCCCCAAAACACCAGTTTTAAACATGGGCTCCAGTAATCCCATTTATACTATAAACATGCAACTTTTATTTCACAAAAGAAAAACATGTATAGTGCAACCACTCTGGAAAACAGCATGGAGGTGCCTCAAAATGTTGAAAATAGAACTGCCCTATGACCCAGCAATTGCACTACTGGGTATTTACCCTAAAGATACAAACGTGGCGATCCGAAGGGGCACGTGCACCCGAATGTTTATAGCAGCAATGTCCACAATAGCCAAACTATGGAAAGAACCTAGATGTCCATCAACAGATGAGTGGATAAAGAAGATGTGGTATATATACACAATGGAATACTATGCAGCCATCAAAAGAAATGAAATCTTGCCATTTGCGACAACATGGATGGAACTAGAGCATATCATGCTTAGCGAAATAAGTCAAGCAGAGAAAGACAACTATCATATGATCTCCCTGATATGAGGAAGTGGTGATGCAACATGGGGGCTTAAGGGGGTAGGAGAAGAATCAATGAAACAAGATGGGATTGGGAGGGAGACAAACCATAAGTGACTCTTAATCTCACAAAATAAACTGAGGGTTGCTGGGGGGAGGGGGGTTGGGAGAAGGGGGGTGGGTTATGGACATCGGGGAGGGTATGTGCTTTGGTGAGTGCTGTGAAGTGTGTAAACCTGGCGATTCACAGACCTGTACCCCTGGGGATAAAAATATATGTTTATAAAAAATAAAAAATTTAAATTTAAAAAAAATGTATAAAACAACTTCTTAATTTTTATTCTATCTTTATAATATTCATCCTTATTAAACAGTACAAAAAATATACATAAAATTTTACCTTAATTAGGCAGATAACTAGTACCAAGCTGAAATCTAAGGACTGTGATAAGAAGCATTTTCATACAGTTTACTGGCATAATGAAATCAATCAAATAAAGCATTCTGTATTCCAAGTCACTGAAATTCGTAAATAAAATTTTAATCACCCTTCCCCATCAACACTAGTCTTTTTCTTTAAGTTTTTATTTATTTATTCGACAGAGACAGACACCGTGAGGGAGGGAACACAAGCAGGGGGAGTAGGAGAGAGAGAAGCAGGGGCTTCAATCCCAGGACCCTAGGATCATGATCCAAGCCGAAGGCAGATGCTTAACGACTGAGCCATCCAGGAGCCCAACACCTGCCTTAAGTAACAGTTTACTCAAGCCTGAATCCCAGGTTATTATAACCATTTACTCTTTCAGGAAAACACATCAAAACCCAAAGGCACAGATCTTTAGAAAGATCTTCAGGGGCACCTGGCTGATTCAGTCAGTAAAGCATGCAACTCTTAATCTCAAGGTTGTAGGTTCAAGCCCCATGTTGGGTGTAGAGATTACTTTAAAAAGACAGAAAGAAAGACATCTCTCTGGCATAATATTAAAGCATAATTCTTTTTACCATATTATTTGGAAAAGCAGTATGAGAAGTTTGAGTCTTGAGAACAAAACATGGGTGTTTACCAAAAAGTTTCAAACACTGCAAAAGCATACCATTGAAATCCCTCCCCTCAGAAAAAGTATTACAGAAACAAACCTCTCCCAAAACTCTATTTTGGGGGAGCCTGGGTGGCGGAGTCAGTTAAGTGTCCCACCCTTGGTTTTGGCTCAGGTTGAAATCTCAGGGTCATGAGATCGAGCCTGGTCAGACTCTGTGCTCCATGGAATCTATCTGGGATTCTCTCCTCTCCCTCTGCCCCTTTCTCGGACTCCCCCCCCCCCCCCCCGTGCCCACCCCCCCCACCCCCCTCACCACCCCACCGGCCCTGCCCATTCTCGCCCATTCTTGCTCTCTCTCCAATAATAAAACTTTAAAAAACAAAACAAAACAAAACCTATCTTTAAATAATACCAAGCAGCCCATAATCTGTAACCACAAAAGGGATATACTCTCTTCAGATTAATTTAAGGACCTATGTAAAGCAAGGAGCATCTGCAGAGAAAAAAAGACAATTTAGGGCTTTAACACTGACACAGTCTTAGAATCCAGCTTTACCCATGCTTGATGACTGCTAGCACTTTTCTGATGGCAAATACAAATTATGCTACACACTCAAAATTATATAGCAAGAAATGGTTGCCAATAAAACCATTTTCCTTTTCAAAGGAAACTTAGAGCAATTAACTATGCTAACTACACACAGAAATGAGCTAAACGAAATAGCACTACTATGTACCAAGTACTGAGCTAAGCACTTTGCATGTAATCTCACCTAACATTTTTTTCCTACAAAGAGAGTTTTACCTTCTAAGAATAATTCTACAGTAATTTCTGGTATATTTCATCTTCATACGTTTGTCATCTTGGTATAGAATTTTAAATGGTACTTTCTGAGCTGCTAAATGAAGTAACTAATACTCATGGCTGTGTTTTTATTTGACTATATTACTTAAGTTTTCTCGGTTAAGAAAAAATACTTATTTTCTAGAGTAAAACCAGAAGAAATGCTATATACCGTAAAACGATGATGCTTAACGGGGATAAAAATACCCCGGGGATAAAAATACATTATATGTTTATTTTTTTAAATAATAATTAATTAATTAATTTTTTAAAAAGATTAATTCATGGAGTTTGTTTGGAAAGACAAAATTTCTGGAAATGGATAGTGGAGATGGTTGCACAATTACACAAATGTAATTAATGCCACTGAACTGAACACTTAAAAATTGTTAAAATGGTAAATTTTAGGTAAATGGTAGCACAAAAAAGCCAAACTCATTCTACTATTTTGTCCAATACACATAATTTAAAGCTAACTTACTATAACACAGCTTTAAAAATTTTTTCAGCTCATCAATTTGCAACAGAAGCACTGCAACCTTGTTCCAAAGAAAAGAGCAAGGGACAATTTTTGGCCTGGTAAGATTTACTTCAACTCGGAACCACAATATTTAATCAACTAAAAACAGAAATAGCAGAGTCTGTCCAGTCAGCAACATCTAATGTCAATTCTCACACCAACAGTACATCACCTTAACAAAAGTGTAAAGTGTCCTGGCTGTTTTGAGCACTCAATAAATGGATGGACCAAATTGTTTACTAATCGTGTAATGTCTCACTTTTAAAAACAGCCTTCATTTTAATAATTTAGAAAACACTTTAACAAAACAGAATGGATGAACATATTACAAGAATAATTAGCTTATGATATTCCGATATCCTGCACAGAATAACCCAAATAATTGTAATTAATATCAGTAAACACCCACGAGATGAAAGCGCAGTAAAAAAGTGCCGCACAAAAATTCTATCTGGGATTGAATCTGAACCTGATGAATACTTGCAGTACTATTTTTAACTGAACTTTCTGGCCTTGGGTCAAAGTTTTGCTAGCAAAATACCAAAGTGAAAATGTTGGGAGTGAAGCCCGGAGTCTCTGCTTTGGCCTAGGAGAAGTTATGCCCTCCACACAACCAGTCCTACACCCAGATGAAGACTGCTAAAGAGGGAGCAGGGTGTCACCATGCCATGACAACACACAAACAACACACGAATGCGAAAATCGGTGAAAGACATGGTCAAAGACCTCCGACAGAACATAGTACATCACTGCGTTCTGCTCATTGTACAGAGAGACACACTCTTCGGTCAGTTCCTGCACTTTGGCCAAACACCACTGAGTCACTCTGCAAATGATTCCAGAAACCTCAAAGGATAACCAGTGACTTCTGAAGAAAAGTCAGTTAATCACTGGCAAGGGAGGAGACCCAGTCTCTCTCGGCATTCGGTCACTAGCTTTCTCCAGCCGCGAGGAGGACTGCACAGGAGTTCTGGTAGAGAATACCTAAAGGGTCCAAGAATCACCCACACAAATTCTAGCCCTCCCGAGTTAATTTAATATCCAGAGCATCTTTTCCACTTCCTCCTCCTCCCCGGGGTAACCATCCGCACCCCCTTTTCCCATAAACGCATCCCTACTGCACGCGAAACGGTGAAACACAATCGTGCATCCTAACACAAATAAGAAATGAGAAGGCATTCCCTGGTGCATTTCTAATTCGTGAGACACACTCCTTTCTCAAGCAAGAGCCAACTCGCGGCCTTCACGAAGTTATTAATTTGTATTCCACAGCCTGCCTTAAGAAAGAGACGCAATGAAAAGAAGAGATTTGTTCTACTCGACGATTCAGACCGATTCTTGGGCTCCGGCTCTTTGTCATCGACCCCAGGTGGGGACTCCCAACAGGGAGAGCATCAGGTTTCCCTGCTCCGACCCACGTCCCCACGCAGCATGCCATTCTTCCGAACTGCCCAGTCCGGTGAATCTAAGACAGCAAATCCTGCTCCCTACCTCCCCAAGGCGAGGGGAGAGGCGGGGAGCCGGAGAGCGGTGTTTCCTCCCAGGGCTCCGAGACGGAGGCAGCCGGGATGACACCCGCTCCAGGAGGGAGAAGGGGAAGGACCAAACGCGGGTCTCCACCGCTCGAACTTGGTGGCAGAAGTCTCCGGCCTCCCACCCGGGCCCGGCGGCCGGAAGCGGGACGGGGTGGGGCGAGACCTCCCTCCCACGGGCGGGTGGGCACACAGGGGGATCTGAGGCAGGCGCTACGGGAGCGGGGAGGGCGCCCGGGCCCCGGCCACCTACCAGCAAGCTCTCCACGTTGATGGGCGAGCGAGGGTCTCGGATCAGCGCCTCCAGCTTCCTCTGGCGGCTCGCGCCCGCCCCGTCCCCCGGCACGGCCTCGGGGGCGCCGGGCATTTTCCCCGTCGCCGGGGGCCGGCTCATGCCGCCGCCGCCCGGCCCCGCACTCCCGCTCCCCGCGCTCCGGCCCCGGGCGCCTCGGGGCCTAGCGCCGCCCGCGAACCGCCGGCTCCGGGCGGGGCTCCGCCACGGCCCACCGCCCGCCTCGGGCTCCGGCTTCGGCTCCGGAGGGGCCTGCGGTGGTCCCGGGGGGCCGCCCGGCCCGGCCGGGCGCCGCGAAGAGCAGACGGCGTCCCCGCCCCTCAGTCAGATTCGCGCCGCCCGGTCCGCTCGTCCGCCGCGAGCTCCCTCAGGACTTCGAGGGCGGGAGCGGGGAAGCGGCGCGGCCGCCGCCGGGGTGGGCCGCCCCGCCCTCTGGCGCTCCGAGAGGCTGAAGCCCGGGCTCCGACAGCTACGGCCACCGCCAGCCCGCCCCCATGCTCGCCGGGGCAGCCGCGGTCCCACAAGCCCGCTCCCCTCACACACTCCCGCACGGCTCCCGTCTCCGGCCGCGCGCAGCCGCTACCCACAAGCCCCTCGGGCCGCGGCCGCCGGCGCGCGCCCCCGCTCGCCCCGCCCCGCCCCGCCGCGCGCGCCGCCGCCCCCGCCCGCCGGCCTCCGCCTCCTGTCGCCCCTTCTCCATTTTTTTTTTTCCTTTTCCTCCCGCCGGTCCCGCTTCGCGTTTCTCCTTTTGGATCCTCCTTCCTTCCCCGCTTCCTCCTCCCCCTCTTTGAGTTCTCCGAGGGCAAACGGCCGGGCGCGCGGTGACCGCCTCGCTTGATCCGCCCCGCTCCAGCGGGGGGGGGGGGGGGGGGGGGGGGGGGGTCGGCCCGCCCCCGCTGACTCAGCGCGCAGCTATGCGGGCCTTGCATCACCCGCGCCAAAATAATAGCGACCGCCAGTCGCTGCCCTCGCCTGCTGGGCTCTGCGCCGGCGAGGGGCCTGCCTGGGCCGGGAAGGTTTTAGTGGAGAAGCTGGGGCAGTGTGCCGTGGGAATCGGAAACTGGACCCCTGGTCCGGGTGAGGAGGGCCGGGAAGAGTTGCTTCAGCCCCAGGGCAGAAGTCCTGGAAGCCGAAAGCCTCCGTGCTGGTCCGCAGCTGTCTTCTCCCCGCCGGGGCATAAACACTAGTCAGGAAGAGGCTAAGAGGGCGATGGAAAAAGGCTTCCCTCCGCAGGCCTTCTCCGGGTCCTTGCCTTTTGGGGGACGGAAGAAGAGCGGTTAGAGGGGCTGCTGCTCCGCATTCCTACCCTCTCGCGGCCCGTGCCATTGGTCAGATCCACCCAGGGCGCAATCTGAAAAATATGTGCCAAGAGCTATAAAGTTGTTCACTGAGCCCCTTTGACCCAGTAAGTCCATTTAAGGAAGTCCATGTCTAAGGAAATAATCCAGGGTGGAAAGGGGGGCGGAGGACTTGCATAAAGATGTTTATAGTGGGGCTGTTCAGAATGTTCATAAGGACCAAAACCTGGGAAGGGGCCCAGCTGTCCCAACGGTTGAGGGATAATCCAAGCAAACTCTGTCACCTTAACAGAAGCCCGGCAGATATGTATGTTGGATTTATGTCAAATGCCTGAAATTTTGGCAAGTACCTGAAAAGATGTATTGGAAGTAGGGTTACATGAACAACAGATAGAAAATAGTTTGTATCTACTAAAAACTATGTAAAATGAGCAGCTGCAAGAACAAGAGAATACGGTTGTTTTCAAGGGAAGAATTTTTTTTTTTCTATAAAGGTGCTTAAGAGAACATTAAAATTTCAAGAATTGAGAAACTACTTAGCTGGACCACTGTAAAAAAGCTCTAATCTACTCTCCATTAAGTAATAACAATCTCAAGAACTCTTCCCACTAGCATGTCCGAGATAAGCTCACAGAGATCTGCAGCTGAGTTCCAAAGCTGCAACCTTGTAAGAGTAGCAAGTTAATCAGTAAATGTTCAGCAGCAGCATCTTTTGCTTTGTGTTAAAGCCACCCACCCTCGGACTAGGCAGGAAGAGGCCCTGAACGATCCAATATAGCCTTTTCCTCTCAGATAATAACACTGACTGCTGGTCCTAAGGTAAGCCCTTTAAATCTGTATGTTGAGTGACTCATTCATACTTCTACAATCACACCAGGAAAACAAAGTGAGCCAGAGACTTCTGCTGTTGCACTGGGGCAAAATAAGAGATAATACATGATTATAGATCCTTTTCCCTGAAGATACTAAAATATGCAAAGCAAAAGGATGACCAGGTGATTCTCAGATTCCAAATTAATTTTTCAATAACTGGCTGTATATTTTTATGGAGCGTGGTGGACTAACAGGGAGCCATGGTCCTAAATACTGGACATAAACACCTTATTTGAAAAGAACAGGTAGTCATCAGCAAGATACAGAGAAAAGGCATCTTCTGCATATACTAGGAAAGGCCATACTGTAGAAGATTGTTAACCAAAATGGGCACTATTGTCTACATAGGAAAAAAACTGATCTCTTAATATGAGTTAAACCGTTTTTGTTTTATTATTTATTTTTTTGTTCTACCCAACAATTGTTTTTTTTATCAAAGTAACGCACAAATGCATTCTTGTAAAAGTTAAAAGAAACCACAGGTATATAAAACATGCCTCAAAAAATTAATCTCTCTCTGGGGTGCCTGGTGGTTCAGTGGGTTAAGCCTCTGCCTTTGGCTCAGGTCATGATCTCAGGGTCCTGGGATCTGCTCAGCAGGGAGCCTGCTTCCCCCACCTCTCTCTCTAACTGCCTCTCTGCCTGCTTGTGATCTCTGTCTGTCCAATAAATAAATAAAATAAAATAAAAATTTAAAAAATTAATCTCTCAAGTCTCCCTACACTCCACCACGCGAGTTCTCTTGCCAGTCAAGGCCTTTACCTTTCTCATATGCATGTATTTTTATATACACACAAATGTATCTTTCTTCCCATACATCTGACCTTATAGTCTTTTGGAAGTTGACTTTTTTCCCCTTAATAATATGTCTTTGGTCTCGATGTCTGTAAACCTAATTCTTTTGAACTGCTATACTGTATTTCATGGTACAGATGTACCAGACCTTTATTTTCTATCTCTTAGCATTAGAGTTAATAGCAGACTCTGAAGACAAACTGGGCTAAAATCCCACTGTTTCTACACCCTAGCTGTAGTTTCGGCTTCCTTATATCATCTGTTACAAAGTGCTTAGAAGAGTGCTGGCCCTAATAAATGCTAGATGTTAGTAGTATTTTTTTCAGTGTCTCAAACATTGTTACAGTTGATATCCTTGTATTCTTGCCCTCATGTAGACATACTTTGATAGCATAGGTTCCTAGACCTGAAACTGTTGTATTGATGGGTAGGCATACCTTAAGTAGTGAGAGATACTGTCACACTCCTTTAAAAAGACTACACCAGTTTACATTCTCACTAACAGAAGAAACTCTGAATATCCCTTTACATTTGCCAGAATTCACTACTATAGGCTTTTTTAATTTTTGCCAATCTGATGGGCAAACAAAATGACAGCTTCTTTTCATTTGTAGTCCTGTCGTTACTACTGAAGATGAATATTTTGTGCTTCTATTTCTTCTGAATTTACCTGTTTATACCTTTTGTCCATTGGATTTGCCTTCCTTACTGATTTTTTTTTTTTTTTTTTTTTTTGACACAGAGAGAGAGAGAGAGATCACAAGGAGGTAGAGAGGCAGGCAGAGAGGGAGGGAAAGCAGGCTCCCTGCTGAGCAGAGAGCCCAATGTAGGGCTCGATCCCAGGACCCTGAGATCATGATTTGAGCTGAAGGCAGAGGCTTACCCACTGAGCCACCCAGGCGCCCCTTCCTTACTGATTTAGAGGAGATCTTTGTACATTATGGAAATTCCTTATTATAATATAATGTTAAAACGTGTTACAGTTGGCAAATATTTTCTTCCAATCTGTTGCCTGTCATTCAGTTTTGGTTTTGGTTTTGGTGTTTTTTGTCACATGAATTTTTTACCTTTTATGAAATGAAATCTATCAACATTTTTCTTAACAGTTTCTACATTTGGTGTCTGAATTGGGAGAGATTTAAAACCCAGTTTTTAGGGCACACATAAGACTGAAACTGCAAAGACTTCTCTGAAATTAGTTTCCTGATAACATCAAACTCATCTCATCCCCACGGAGCCACAGAAAGAGGCTCTCCCTGTATGTGCACTTCTCAGAGGGGTTCCTGCTGCTCTATGGCTCCATCCAGGTTTGGCTGCTTCCTTCTAAACACTGTCTCCGGGGTATCCTGAGCACTGATGCAATAGGTAGGAACTTGGACAAAAATTGTGTTCGATATGAAAGAAGAGTAACAGGGAAATAAACAGAATGTAGGGAATTTAAACAGGCTGGCCTATCAGTGTATAAGGCTTTGATTCTATCATAACTTAGGTAGATGTAAGGGACTTGGGAACTCCACCCCATTTTATCTGAATTTTGTCTATGTTTCTTTTCTCTGTCTCTTCATCCCCAGCCCATTTCTAAGTGGTTCGTGTCAGTTTAACATCCACTACCCAGCAGTACCTTCCTAGCTCTCCTGATACTTCATAGTCCAAACTCGGAGAACCCCTCTCTGGTCTACCTGAGACCCATCTGCTCTGTTCCAGTTTTTAATCTGAGGGATCTGCTTCTTCCCCAAGAATTAATCTACCCTTCAGAAGCAACCTTGCCCTCTCCACCCATAAATAGGGCTATAAAAGAACCATTTTTTTGTGTTCCCATGGGGTACTTGGAATTATTTGTTTGAAGAAAATAATTATTGCAAGTAAGGGCTTACAATGTGCTAGACAATGTGCATTATAGAAATTATCTTACTTCTCAAAACAGCCTTTTGCTAATGGTAATATTACTCTGTCCATTTTCTAGATGATATAATAGGGACTCAGATATATGATAATGGAATGAATAAATTAATTAATGGAGGGATGGATGAAAACCATAAGCTCTGAATGGCCTGGGCATCACCAAAACACACAACAACATTTCCCTTCTTGCTTTGCATTGCAGAATAACTCAAGCTGTCATTGTAGTGAGGTGCTTCTGCCCCACATAAGCCAAGATTTAATCACAGAATAAAGGAATGAACTCTCAACACAAAGGTGTCATTATTATAGTAAACTCCACTCCTATAAAGGATACAGGCTTTAATGGTTTATGAAATAAGGTTTCATCCGAAGTTTCATTCATGGTTCTGGTAATAACTCACAGCATGAATGAGAAAATTGCTGTATCCTCTATGAGTCAGTTTCCTCATACACAAAACAGAAATAATGAAGCTTGGTTGTCATTAAGTCTCCTTAAGATCTCCAGATGAAAGATACTGGATGCGTCCAAGACAAATTATTCACCAGTATACTGTGGAAGATAGAGGAGAATAAAGCTGGTCATGGCTCAAAAGCATACTTGGAGGTAAATGGTAAGTCACTCCAAAATATCTACGTGTATATGTTTGAGAAGAGTCATCCCAAGAAATGGAAAGCTCACCTGCTCCCTGGAAAGCTCAGCTTCAATCCTGGTCCTGCCAGTTTGGCAAGAGACCTTGATGTCTTATGTGACAATCTTCGTTTTCCCATGAGTGAGCTAGAAATGGCCTCAGGTATGCTTTATGGATTTCCCTGCTCAAAAATCACATGGGATTTTTCTGTGGTTATGCAGGAAATCCTCAGCCTGGAAGCTGGGGCTTTCTACAGGGTGTCCACAACCTCCATTTTGAAGAGTTTCTTCCACTGCCGCTCCTTCCTTTTGCCCAAACTGAACATCCTTGGCTCTTCTCTTCTTCGCTCTTTGGTTGAGCAAATTTCTATCCATGTGGAATGTCAGCCCTTCTTTTTCATCCACCAAGCTTCTAACCATCCTCTTTCTGTTTTTGAATGAAGGGCCTGACTCTTCCTGAGCTCTGGATCCCTTGTAGCTTTTAATAAAATACTTAGCAAGGCGTTTGCCTCACCTACTCGAAGAAGACGATGCCTTTATTTTTCTCGTGGTGGTCTTAACGTCCCCCAAAATGGGTCTATTGTGTGTCTAGAGTAAATTAGTGACTTCCCATCATTTGCCATCCACCATGTAAAGTGTCCTTTCCTACCATTCCATTCTTCAAAACACTTTGGTCCAGCAAATGTGAACCCATACAGGGCACACTGTTCCCAGAAGAAACCATATCCTCCCCACCTCTGAGCTTTGCTGGTGCCCTTCCACCTCCCTGTCCTTTCCCTTCCAGTCCGCCAAGCACCAACCACCTCGGAAGTCACACATCTTCCAGTCCAGTCCCCTATGTTATGCTTTCCTTCTAAATTCAACTTCAGCATTGTGCTGGTTCTTCAGCAGGTCACAGAGGAGCTGGGTATGGATTCTTCCTACTCAGACTTTGCAATGAAGAAATGGTAATTGAATAGGTAATTGAATTGTTTAATGACCAGATGGTTGGATCAATGTATATACCCCAAAACCCCACAAATAATTGTAATTCCAGAAAGATAACTGCCTGAAGACATTCACAAATAATATGCCAGGAGAACAAGAGATCCTGGAGCAAGGGGTATCTTCTAGCAGGGGATCAGGAAAAGGAGGGGGCATGTGACCTGGGGCCTTAAAATTCAGTGCAGTTCAGAAACAGGGAGAGAGAGCAGTCTTCCAAGCAAAACAAGGACAGGTGGGGAAACTAGGAAATAACTAAAAGGGAAAATAAGTAATGACTAGAGCGTAGGCACCTGCATGGTTAGAAGGACAGCAGAGAAGATACGTTGACGCCAGAGCAGGAAAGGCCTAGAGTCTGTCCTAACATGCTGGGTAATGTCACTAAGCCAGAGCTGTCCTCCAGGACTCGCTGTAACCGAAGGTCCTGGCAGAGGCCACCATCCGCCCATTCTGTCACCTCCTGTGGTGGACACTGGGGAACTGATCACTAATTACAGACACAATGGGGCTGGCACCTGGGACTCAGCTGCCCTACGATGAAGCAAAGTGGAAGGAGGCCAGGTGGGGAGACATTTTCGCAATCCACAGGCCACCGTTTGTAATTAGGTGCTTTATGATCGTGAGTAATTAAAAGCCTACAAAGCATACAAAGAAGAAAACTGTGAAGTGATCAGTCATTAGAATATAGGGCTAACACTCAGTTTCCGCAAAAACCCGGCTTATTGTGAAATGAGAAACCACTTTCAACTTCCTGGCCCTTAGAATGGCCCTTTGATTGCTAAGGCTGCTCTTGTAATAGCCCAGTTGCTGCTTGGGTCCTTGGAGGAGGTCGGGCCTTGGTGAAGTGAAGGCCGAGGAGGTGGCCGCTGGGAGTCAGGGCGGTGGGGTCCGGAGTGCAGGCTGGTCCGCGTCTTTGGACAGGCCGTGAGGCCAGGGCAGCAGACTGTGCGAGAGCGTGCTGAGCAGAGCCACAGAAACCTCACGGCACCCAGCTCCGTCCTCTCCTCCCTGTGTGCGCCTCGCTTAGGCTTTCATGAGAACAGGTTAAGAGAAAGCTCGTTCAGCATCCGACCTGTTAAAGAGGTGGTCCGCAGAAGCCGGTTCCTTTGCACTCCTCAAAAGCCAAAAGGATCCCAGGCGTTTCTGTCACTGATTCATTTATTCATCTGACTATCTATTTGGAGTTTTAACAAAGGTATTTATGTACTGGTCACACAGCACAGAGAAACAATCTCTGTGGACCCTTTTTAGGCTTCTGAGATGATGGAGGGGACAACTATGACATAAATAATCATAAAATAAGTCATTAGAGATGTGATAAGAGCTACAAAGGAAAATTATAAGATGCCAAGAGAATTAGAACAGGAGGCCTCATCCAGACAGGGATCAGGAAAGGTTCATGAGAAAGGAATAATCCCAAAGAGGTCTAAAAGAATGCATAAACTGGGAAAACCTAGGGGCCGGGGAGAAGCAGGCAGGCCTGGCTGAGCTCAAGGGAAAACTTTTTTTTTTTTTTTTTTTTTAACAAATCAGGGCATTTCATAATAGACAGGCTTATAGTTAGGCCACTTGTGTATGTGGAAACAGTGGGGCCGCAACTAGTAGACAGAAAACACTTGTTCTTCCGCAACACCGCAGTTCAGCCTGGTCAGGTTTTAGCCTACCTGTCCCCAGCCCCTCATGACTGCGGGAGTCTTTGTGGCCATCTCTCTAGGTACTTTCTGTAGTCATTCTTGGAAGTAGGAGAATCTGGAAGCAGTCTGTCAGATCCTTGTTCTGATCACCACTGGTGAGAGGACCCATTTTTCTCCTGCATCTGAGAAAAAGAAAAAAGAAGAAAAATAAAGAAAAAAGCTGCAAAACCCAGTGGGGGACATAAGAGTTGGACACATGAGACAGGGACTTCAGTGCCACTGATTAGGGGCTGTGTGACCTCCGGCGACTCACTTAACCTAGCTGAACTCCACTACTCTATCTGTAAAACAGCTGCAGAATTGATTTCAGTGTTAAAACAAGGACATGCAGGGGCGCCTGGGTGGCTCAGTGGGTTAAAGCCTCTGCCTTCGGCTCGGGTCATGATCCCAGGTTCCTGGGATCGAGCCCCACATCAACTCCCTGCTCCACAGGGAGTCTGCTTCCTCCTCTCTCTCTCTCTGCCTGCCTCTGCCTACTTGTGATCTCTGTCTGTCAAATAAATAAATAAAATCTTTTTTTTTTAAGATTTTATTTATCTATTTCACAGAGAGAGAGATCACAAGTAGGCAGAGAGGCAGGCAGAGAGAGAGGAGGAAGCAGACTCCCTGTGGAGCAGAGAGCCTGATGTGGGGCTCGATCCCAGGACCCTGAGATCATGACCTGAGCCGAAGGCAGCGGCTTAACCCACTGAGCCACCCAGGCGCCACCAAATAAATAAAATCTTAAACAAAAAACAAAAAACAAGGACGTGCGTGTGAGGGGACCACAGCAACCGGACTCCGGGGGCACAGTCGGAGTCTTTTCTCTCAAGTCCTGCCGTAGGTCCCGGCTCCTGTCCTGGGCATCGAAGAGGAGTGGAAGGAGCTGTCAGGCATGACCTCCAGGTTTCACTAGGACTCATCAGTGAAGTAACAAAGATCGACTATTGCATCTAAATGCTGTAAGTTTACTTTAACGTAGATCAAAATGGATGAGTTAAAAAAAAAAAAAAAAAGAAAGAAAGAAAGAAAGATAGAAAAAGAGAAGCAAGCGGTAGGATCCTCGTTTGTGATCCTTGTACCCTTTTGTAGGTGCGGTTTGGGCGACAGAAGAAAGAAAGAGAAAGACGTATCTCGTGGCAACCCCCAGAGGCTGAATGCTAATGAGCACAGTCTTGACATCTTTCCACTTCTTGTTGACATTCTTACTGACAGTGTTTGAACAGGGCGGGGCTGTCCACACGCAACCCTTGTTTGCCGTCGCCCAGCAGAACCTGTAAGATAAAGCCGTCCAAACCTCCATAGCTCTCACTCTGCCACCACGACACAGGGAAGGTGTGAGCCACCAGCCTCGGAAGCCGTCTGAGACTTCGCGGCCGGAGCGGAGAGCAGAGTGTGAGGAAGGGCTCAGCCGAGCGGAGATGTTCTGGAAGCCAGACGCGGGCCTCACCGCTCTGCTGTCGGAAGTGGCGCAGATTCCCGGATCCTTTGAGGCCCCAGCCCTCAGCTATGATGCACACTCTGCTTCCCCAACAGCAGGACCGTGACTGGGGCACCGGCACTCCTCCCCGTGCCGCGAAAGGCGTGAGCGGGCTCTTGGGACCTGCTCTCGAGGCTTTTCCCACCGCAGCTCCTCGAGCTCCTCATGAACCCTGTGTCCTCACGTCAGAATGATTTGCAAATGCAGGATTTGCAGTCCGAAGGCAGAGCTGACGTCCCAGCTCCCCCCACCCCCTGCATCGGGGCATTAGACCGGGTACTTCTGCTGGTTCCAAAGTCATTGTCTACCGTGCTCTGTGCCCCAGGGGCTGACCTCCGTGAGCCACCCTCCCCTGGGCTCCCTTGCCGTCTGTTTTCTGGCTGGGTGCAGACCAAGGGGGTGGGTCCCTGGAAAGAAAGAGATTGGGACCTCCACCCTGGCCCATCCTCTCACAGCAGCTCGGTACCCAACACCCACAGTCCTCTCCTCGCTGCAGCCGGTTCTCACCGGGCTCCGGGAGCACCGGGTCCTCCCCTCCCCTTGAGGCCCTCACTTCTCTGCCACTGATGTCTGGTGCCTCAATATCCCTTGTCTTCCGTCAGTCCTGTCTACATGTCTGGAAAGAGCTCCCTCGTGGAAACCACGTGGATCAATTCTGCTCCCTACTGAGACCCAACTTATTCAGTAAATTAGAGGAAGTCGTGGAACTTCTTGGAGTGTCAAGTTCTTCCATTATGAAATGGAAATAATAATACTTAGTATCTAGCACCATGCTTGACCGTGGGTCCTCAAAAACACTGCTAGTTGAATAAATGAATGAATGGACAGGTGGCTGGCTGGGTGGGTGGACAGATGGAAGAAATACTTACAGGGTTAGTGACAAGATGTTAATGCATTAGGAATGAAAATACAAGTGGGTGCATAATTCTTATTAAGCGGTAAGTGAATGTAATACATAGCATAAACTATCTTGATATCAAAAAATGGTCATGGGTCAAAATTCAGGAAAACTGAGTCCCGGTTTTTCCTTCTGTTAATTGTGTGATCTCAGATGAATTATTTTCCCATTCTGTGCCTCTATTTCCATTCCTCTAAAACAAAAAATTAGCATTAATAACCCCCAAGGAGCCATCTCACTTGGAGAGCCTATCAAGTGGTAAGCATTCCAGAGAAACATCTTGAATTGGAGAAGTTGGGGACATGCTCAGGGCAGAAACAGAGACTTGAAGAGCACAGTAAGGACCAGAACAGCGGACACTCCAGTGAGCAGAGAATTGAGGGTTATAAGCGGGGAAAGGCTGGTCAGTGCAGATGACCAGGAAGAAACATCTAGCCAGAACAGAAGTTGCCTGTGGGAACTCAAAGGGGCCTTGAGCATCAGGCTGAGGAACTAACACTCCAAAAAGGAAGGAATCTGACTTCCTCGAGGCCCCAGAAGCCAAAGGAGAACTAGGATTATTCGAGTTTCCTCTGCTCAACCCTCTCAGATGCCATCAGGGTCCCCATCTTCCTCTCCTGATGGCAGCTACCTTCTCTCTTTTGTGAGTCCTTTCTCTGAAGGTCACTTGTCAAACTAAGGATGAAGGAAAATTTATTCGGTGAGGAAACCATTTGGCAAGGGTTCTTTGGGCACTGGTCAAACCTTGGCAAGGGACCCCTTCCTGTCATGAGCCTCCTTGCAATTTATTTTATTTTTTTAAGATTTTATTTATTTATTTGACAGAGAGAGAAACATAGCAAGAGAGGGAACACAAGCAGAGGGAGTGGGAGAGGGAGAAGCAGGCTTCCTGCTGAGCAGGGAGCCTAATGCCGGGCTCCATCCCAGGACCTCAGGATCACGACCTGAGCTGAAGGCAGATGCTTAACCAACTAAGCCACCCAGGCACCCCTCTCCTTGCATTTTAAAATGTTTGTTCGAAGGCGAGTCAAAAGCAAGATAATCAAAAGAAAGTGATTTTTAAAAACTGCTGCACACATGCCTGGGTGGCAAGGTCAGCTAAGTGCTTGCCTTTGGCTCAGGTCATGATCCTAGAGTCATGGGACCAAGTCCCACATCCGGCTCCTTGCTCAGCTGGGAGCCTGCTTCTCTGCCTGCCATTCCCCCTGCTTGTGCTCCCTTTCTCTCTCTCTCTGTGTCAAATAAATAAATAAAACTTTAAATATAATAAAAAATAAAACTGTTGCAAAAATATAAATTCAGAAACAAGAAATTTTAATGGGACTTGAGCAAGAATATCGCCCTGCAGGATCCTGGACCGTAAGTCAAAACACTTGAAAAAAATGATAAAAATGAAGATGAAGAATAATAATGCAGAACTTTTGTGGAGTTAAGAACCCCGTAGTGTGATCTGACAACATGGCTAGCCGTGTGAGTTTAGGCACGTCCCTTCATCTCTGGCCTCAGTTTCCCCATAGGTTACATGGAGGAGGCCGACTCGACGGTGGGCTCTAGAAGCCTCTCCTGCCCGAGTGGGGCCTACAGCTCCCATGCCACTGCTCTCTCTTTCAACTCTGTTGAAAACAGCATTCCTCGGAGGGCCCAAGACAACTTACGAGACTTTGGTTTCAGCCTGCCTGACTTCTGTCGGGGGCATAGCCTCTCTGAGCGCAGGGGCTGGAGACCTGGGGCAGCTGCTTAGTTCTGGCCTCTGTGTGGCTTTGGCCAGACATGAAAAGCAGTGTCAGCACCAGCCTGCAGTCAAGCTGGGCCTCTGAGAGGGGGTCATCTACATATAAGCCAGCCTCACTGTCCTGCCAGGGACAAGACTCCTCACCCCTAGTGGGTGCTTCCTGGGGTGACCCCCTGACCACTTGTCCACACCCCGTGGGACTCGCACAGTGGTCATTGCAAAGTGTGACTGGTGTTCTCCAGCTCAAAAATGTGCATGACACCTCCTTGTTGAGCTATGGGAGCATGTCCCCAAGCAACTCCCATCCTGCAAGACGTGTCACTTGAGTTAAGATTCCAGAGAAAAGAGACCTGTGCAGGCTTATCAAGCCCAGCATATTTCTAAGATGTATTTGACCAAAGGACTTTTCTTTAGCAACTCTAAGCGATGGCCCTCAGCCCTGCGACTCCAGTCTGCTTTGGGAAACGCTGCCTTGTGGGTGCAAATCCAGACTTTCTCATGTTCAGGTCAGGCTCATCTCGGTCTGGCCCATGTAACTCCCTGGCCCCTCCCCGCTTCTCCTCTGTATGCCCTTAAGGCCAAAGCCGTGTAATTATGAGTTGACAGTTGATGATTTTTGTGCGTGCCAATGTGGAGGAAGTCTACATTGCAAACTTGGAGGAAGAAAAATGTAAACTTGGAGGAAGAAAAGAAAAAAGGCAAGATCCTAGGCAAGAATATTACCGAAAGGGTCCTAGATTTCAGGTCAAAAATGATGGAAAACTGCTTATACTCTCACTTTTTTGTCAATTAACTATGCATTTCTCCCCCATCCCAGGACTTTGTTCACCTTATTCCCTCTGGTCTGCCAAAGCTTCCCTTTTATATACCTATGAAGAGCCTATTTATGTCACAAAACTTTACTCAAACTTCTGCAGACCCTCCCTAAATTCCTTACTAAGAATTTATTATTTATTAACATGTTCCCCAGCACTTTTCATGAACTTCTGCTAAACTACCTTCCATTCTGGGCACCTGGGTGGCTCAGTGTGTTAAGTATATGAGTTGCTTTTTGGTTAAGGTTTTATTTATTTATTTGACAGAGAGAGACACAGCAAGAGAGGGAACACAAGCAGGGGGAGTGGGAGAGGGAGAAGCAGGCTCCCCGCTGAGCAGGGAGCCTGATGCAGGGCTCGATCCCAGGACCCCAGAATCACAACACTAGCCAAAGGCAGATGGCCCATGACTGAGCCACCCAGGCGCCCCAAGCATCTGACTCTTGGTTTCAACTCAGGTCATGATCTCAGGATCCTGGGATGGAGCCCTGTGACAGGCTCTGTGATCAGTGGGGAGTGTACTTGAGATTCTCTGCCTCTCCCTCTGCCCCTCCCCCTCCTCACATGCTCTCTCTCTCTCAGATAAATAAATAAATAAATAAATTGATTAATTAAAGAATAAGTCTTTAAAAAGGAAGTGCTTTTCATCTACTTCCCCCGACAGCTACATGTAATGGCCATCCTAGTCCCTCTTGCCAGGAGTGCGTTGTGTGCAGGAGGTGTACTGGTCCGAAGAACACAGGTCTTACGCACCTTGCTCCTGTCTCCTCCTGGCTTCTCCTGTGTGCATCTATGATGTGTTCACAGAGCTGGTTCTCTGACTCAGCTTGGATCATCTAGGGCACTGGCACGGTGCCTTCTTCCATTTGTTGTCTCCAGCATCTAAGTATGGTCTCTGCCACACAATTGATGTTCTGCACGAATTTGTTGGAAGAAATGAGTGAATAGATGCAAGAGAAAATAAATGGAGGGAGGAAGTTTACAGTTTTGTTTTTTTTTTTTTGCCCTCTGTTTCTGGGCTCCCCTCTCCTCATCTTGGAGCTCTCGGAGCACGTTCTGGAAATCTTCTCCCCACAGCCGTTCCATCCGAGTCTGTCTCGGTCCTCGTAGTGGGACTTACACATGAACGTGCCTCTGTTGAGATGATCTGTTGAAATCAGAGAATGAGTCTGAAACCTGAAAGCCAAGAAAATGAGGCATTCATTCACAATAGTTCCCAAATTCAGGGGTTCGGTTATTTGGTATTCAGACAGTCATGAAGCAATCGGGAGCGAGCACACAGGCAAGACAGGTCTTCTCTGAGGGGGCAGAGCAGATGCCCCAGAGTATGGGGCAGTGAAGTCCAGGCTTTTGCTTGGCTTGTTTTCTCCTGGACCCAGACCTCACAAACCAGGGATGCACGAGACACAGCGGCTGGTGACAGGGACACTGCCTGAGTCAGCAGCCTGTGGTAGCTGACCGGTGGCAGATTCAGTAGGAAAGGAGGACCCATCTGGGGCCATCAGGAGGAGGGGCAGAGAGCTCCCTGAACTTCCAGGGTCTCAGCCTCCGCGGACATCACTGCACTGTCGCAGCAGAGGCAGCCACAGAGGCGCCTGGATGTCCAGGAAACCATCACCGCGCCTGCCACGCCCTCCTCACAAGGCAGCAAAGTGTAGTGAAGCTACTGGGGAAAAGTTTATTTTTATTTTTATTTTTTGGGGAGAGGGGATGAATTTATTTCTTAAATTCTGCGTATGCATTCCAAAGGCTAAGCCTTCCCCCAAGGTAGCATCACAGTCCCTGCCTCTTACTCCCAGGGCTTGTGCAATGTCGCCTTCCTGAACACCTTTGATTTAAACTGCTCCCCCCAACCCCTGGCATCCCTTTGCTCTTTCTCTTTCCATATTTTTCTTCATGCCAGTTATCATCTAATACACTATAGAACTTAGTGATCCTTCTCTCCTCTCCCGAAGGAATATAAACTCCATGAGTTGAGGGGTTTGTCTGACTACTCTGCTCACGGCTCTATCGTGGGGAAACCATGCATCTGGCACCAAGAGGCATTCATTCTTTATTGAAAAGTACGAATCCGTAGACTTAGTTCTTTGGAAAACACATTAAAAAAAAATTTTTTAAGTGAATCTATGGAAATACTGGCTGGCTGCAGAAAACCCATATAAGAATGTTTTAAACATAAGACACAGCAAATCATGGGTAAATACCCTTAAAGATCATACTCCGCGCAGACACTACGCATTGGCGGTTCGCTTCTTTTGTTCATACGCACGATTTTGAGTGTCCTAAAGTATTCCAAATACAGAGTCATTGAACGTGCTTCACACACACACACACACACGCACACCCTTCTGGTTCTTCCTGTCCCTTCCCTTAGATCTCATCAGCTAAGGTTTGACAAGTCTAGTCTATGTCTCCTTCAGGAAATTCTTAGAAGGAGGAGATGATGATATCGATTAGAAATGCTAGCAATTCCCAAGAGGGAGCCTAGAATCAATATTTAACCACCATTTATTGTGATGCTGGAGGCAGATACTGTATCCCAGAAAGTGCACTAGGCGTAGAGCTAGAAAGCTTGAGTGCTAGTCCTGGATCCATTGCTGAAGAGCTCAATGATCCCAGCAGGTCACGTAACCACAAATCCCGAGCTCAGAAGTTTGCGGCTGCTGTTGTTTTGTGCAGGACTTTGTAAACAATGAGATGCTACACAATTATCATGAATCATTTTTATCTAGTTAAGAAATGACAAGTGCTTTACATGTCACCTGAAACAGAGGTGACATCAGACCCTGATGGCTTATGGCCCTTGCAACGCATGGGTATCCATCTTGATATCTTGAGCGATTTCATTATTATGTAATTTGCTTCCCATCTAGGAGGTCAGTTTCGTCACTATACAAAGAAGGATTCTGCCTCGTTGCAGCGTGCTGGGATGATTCCTCTGATTCTGATCACAAATGACAGGGTCCAGAGGTCCGCCACAGTTCACTGGGATGGGTTCCAATTGATTTTGCAGACTCCCAGGTAGTTCTCTATGAGCAAAACTGTAAACTTCCTCCCTCCATTTATTTTCTCTTGCATCTATTCACTCATTTCTTCCAACAAATTCGTGCAGAACATCAATTGTGTGGCAGAGACCATACTTAGATGCTGGAGACAACAAATGGAAGAAGGCACCGTGCCAGTGCCCTAGATGATCCAAGCTGAGTCAGAGAACCAGCTCTGTGAACACATCATAGATGCACACAGGAGAAGCCAGGAGGAGACAGGAGCAAGGTGCGTAAGACCAGAGCAGTGAGGCCAGACTCACTCTGCCTGGGGGAGATGGAAACCTCTTCGTAAAGAGACATGACCTTGGAGGGTTGGTGGGAGTTAGCCAGGGCAGGGGTGGGAGAAAGGCACACCATCATGCAGGGAAAGAAGACCTTGGGACATATCACTTGGGAGCTTAATAGATGCTTATGGTATACCTGTTGTGAGTTAGGCACCATCGATGAAAAGGAAAACATAATCAGGAGATAGAAAGCAGATAGAATAGAGCTGAGAAGGGTTAGATTGTGAGGTGATTAAATGCTGTGCTCATTGCTTACAGCATCACTGAATGCAAATAAGAGTACGGACACGATCCCTTTGTGTAAACTACGTATCTTCACTATGTAGGCATTTGACACATATCCATGTGCCAAGGACCTACAAAACACTGGGGATGCACTAATAACTTTCTCCGAATCCCTGTCTGAGAAGAGCACATCAGTAGAGAGCAGTGAACCATGTGACTGTCCAAGCCCTGGGCAGGAGGGCTTCATCTCATCCAGGAGGACAGATGGGCAAAGGAAGACTTCTCGGGGGAGGTGATATTTCAAGCTGAACCCAGAAGGGTGAACAAGACTTATCGAGAAGACTAGAACAGGAAGTGCTCCAAACAGAAGCAGAAGCAAATGCCAAGGCCTGGAGACCCGCAGATGTCAGTGTGGCTGCGGCTGGGTCCCCCGGAGGGATGTGGCTGAGCGCTCCAGATCCAAGGTCTATGTAAAGACTTCGGGCTTCACCCCACAGGAAGCACTGGTAGATTTTAAGCAGGGGAGTGACATGATAAGATTCGCAGTTTGAACGCGTGTATCACTGTCCGTGAAACTGACATCTCCCCCTTCGCCAGCTTGGTGACAAAATAAAGTCACCCTTCCTTCGTATTTGGATCTTAATTCCAGGAGCCCCTACAGGGGGATCAAGTGGCCTGGACTACCTGGAGGCAGCAAGCCCACCAGAAGTAGATGGTGAATGAGAGGTGTTTACGTGACCTCTGTCCTCCAGAAGATCTCTTCCAGAGGGCATCGGTCAGCGCATTTGCCAAGGTACGCTAAGCAGGTGTGTGTGCACAGAGATGTCTGCAGGGCTGTTTTCCTGCATTTTAGCAGCAGTGTCTCTGGGTCTCAGTGATTTTTATACTTTTTACTCTACTTTAGCATTGAGTTTTTTTTCACAATCACAATGCATCATCATTTTGGGAACTGAATTCAGGAATGGAATGGAATGGCCTTTAGAAGATCAGATCACCTGTTCCCTTGTCTCTAATGGGAAAAATAATGTTTTATAAGGTTGAGAAAAATTCAATGCTATTTTTATGCTTCTAATATTTTTATTACTTTTAACTGGCAATTGATTTTACATAAATACATAAACACGATTTCCTCAAGGATTGGATTTCCTCAAGGTGAAATCCTTTTTTCCCCTTTCCTTGGTTTCACTCCTTCTCCCCCCACTCCAGACTGCTCTCTTCATATCAAGGCTTCTTGCCAAGCCCAAGCCCAACTGCAGATCTTACACAGCCGCAGGACATCCTAAAACATATACCATTGGTATTTTCTTCCATGATGCTACAGTACCAAAAGCCTATCAATGTACACAGTTCCGTGAATATATGTGAGCATCCATTGTGAAGAAGAGATCCTCTTACACACAGTTTTATGCATTTTACTTTCCTTACTCAACAACACGTTCTGGAAATCCATTCCGGTCATCCAGGAAAGCTCTGAGTTTAATGGTGGCATCACATTTCATGATCTGGAAATAACAGTCTTTATTCATCTGTTCCCTTATTTCGATATTCACCCCGTTTCTGGTTTTGCAACAGTGAACAATGCTGCAACACACACACACACAGAGACACACACACACACAGACACACACACCCGCCTTTGCTGCACAGATGTTTTTATTTCTTTGCAATAGATTTTCAGGAATGGAATTTCTGGGTGAAGTGGGTACAGCCAGTCATTATTTCTAATGCATGCTAATTGCTATGAAAGGGCCTGATACGCGGTTATTGCTCAATAAATTGGTATCTGCCGCTATTTTCCTTATTAGCTGAGGAGTTACATTTTGGAAACGTTTAGTCATTTGTTAGACCTCCGTTTAGATCAGCTACATTTTACTTTAAAGACAGGCGTTATGTGAAATAACCATACCAACAACCATCCTTTCTTTGTTTATACAAAATCCAAAGGAAAGAGGACCTCGCTGGGAATCGAAAATAGACATGACCGTTTACCTCCCGTTTCCGCCTTGCATTTCAGTCCACTTCCTCAGGGAGCCAGGAATGCCGAAGCTCAAGGCTGTGCTCCTGTAAGGAGTGTGTCCTGCTTTATAGATTTTTAAAATTGGAATCAGCTTGTCTATCTCATTTGAAAAGCAGAAAGAAGGCCCGTTAAGCAGTTTTCCCTGTTGTGAATAAAGAACTGATTTCCAACCTTTGAACAAGGTGGACGAACAAGGGCCAGTGTCTGCAGCCTCACCCCTGCCCTCCCGGGGCAGAAGCTCTCTGGCAGAACTCAGGCCATTTCTGGCTTGAAGATCCCCAGGGGCTTTAGCCTCCCTCCACGAAAATAGAGGCTGCACCTTCCGAAGGAGAGCACTGTTGCACGAAATGCAGACTCGATGGCTTCTGGACAATGGTGCTCCGAGGCCATTGGGCCAAAACGTCAATGTCTGGCAGATTTCAACCTCCGAACTGAAATGGACTCTTGCAAGCTGGCTGAGGGCCAAGGGCTGGGCCCTGGACACAGCCCGAGGGATTGACAGGGATTCTGGGAGTGAAAAGGACTCTCACAGTTTTAATGAAATGGGAAACAGGAACCTCTGTTCGTCCGCTACTTTGTTCCCTTTTCGTCTGGGTTGTGGTGAGCCAACAGGAGCCAGTGAGGCCTGTGTCCGTGTCCTCAGGTTCGGAGCCGTCCACCTTGGGCTGAGCTCCAAGCCCCGGGGCCCCACCAGGAACAAGGTGCTGGAGGCTCACTTGTGTCCCCGGCCGCTGTCTCTGCTCCTGTGGGCCCCTCCTGGTCTACACCTCCATGAGTCCCTGACCTCGGGCTTTCTGACTTGTTCTTCTGTTTTGACTTCAAGTTGGGCTGAATTCTGCTCTGAACCAGGGATGGATACTTGGAAATCATCCCTTTACTGAGGTCCAGCCACAAAGTACATCCACACCCATCATTCTTCCACCGACCACCGTGTGTAGGTCTGCAAGCCAGACAGGCAGAGCCCTAGCCATGCTACTCACAGATGAAAAAGACTGTGGGAGGAGAAGTGACATGCCCGGGGTCATGCAGAGGAGCAGTGGCCCAGACATGGGTCTCCCGATGCCACTCCAGCCCTCCTTCCATGATGGCATAGCTGTGCTGCTGGCTAGGAGTGGACCCTGGGGAGAGGACATGGGTGGAGAGGTGTGTGCTTGGACTCTGTTCCTCTTTCCTGTTCAAGGGCAAACACCTGCTGCAGTGTTGTCTTCTGTCCGACACTGAGCTCGGCCATGGAGGCATCGGCCTCTTTGATGGCTGTGTTTTAAGGCCTGGAACGGCAGAGAGATGGCACAGGAATGAGGGTGTTTCCAACCACTGCTGGACTCTAAGTGTCCTCTGGACGGACGGCCAGTCTTGTCCTAATGCGGTTAACCTTTGGAATGTAATCTGATCTGCCGCTGCCTGGAGTGTCTTGGCCCAGGTTCTACCAGGAGGCAGCCAATGAAAAGGCTCAACTTCCTCCTTCATTAGCCCAAAGTGCCAGGATAAGAGGAGAAACCCAGCTGTCACCAGACCTGTCATGGGTGAAGTTGTGTCCCTGTCCTGGCTGGCGGCTGAGTGTCTGTAACCCCCAGGAAAGATGCTCCCAGGAAACACCACTTCGGGCATCCAATCTCAGGAGCACCTGTTTTCTTCTCCTCCCAGTCCTAACCCTGTTGAGTTCTCCTCTCTTGGACCCTCAACAGGAGAGCCAGCAGGACGGGCCTTCAGCAACATCGCTCAGCCGTCTGGGCTGCCGAGAACACCTGTGTCCAATTCAGGTCATTGACTCAGACGTCCCATTCCAGAAAGAGGCAACAGCAGGCCACACAAGCTGTGGTCCTGTTCTTTGACCCCATCACAGTAACCCCAGACTTCTGACCTTGCTTTCTGTGATTGAAAAGAAGCAAAGCAGTGGCCCTGGAACAGCTGTGCCCAACCTAAACTCTGTACCCAAATCATGCCCACTCAGTGAGAAACAAGCTGAAAAAGCCTTGATTCGTTAAGACACAGTGAGTGTCAGGACTGTGTAGTGTTTGTGTGTGTGTGTGTGTGTGTGTGTGTGTGTGTGTGCACGCGCGCATTTCATTTGTCCATATTGGGGAAAAAAATTCTCTGCAGAAGCTTCATGTTTACTTTCTCAAACGAGAAGAGATCATGCGGAGATGCCAGTCACGGGGGAGGACCTGACAGCCACCCACTCAAGGGTGAGACCCACTCAAGGGAGGTAGGGGACTTCTCTTTTCTTTACTACAACTTGGAGTTGTCCCTAGAGGACACCAGGGCTGGAGGACTGAGAAAGTACTGCGTTTTCTACAGTGTAAATAAGTGTACAGTTAGAAACACAACTTTAGGGTGCGTGGGTAGCTCAGTTGGTTAAGCGACTGCCTATGGCTCAGGTCATGATCCTGGGGTCCCAGGATCGAGCCCCACATTGGGATCCCAGCTCCACGGGGAGTCTGCTTCTCCCTCTGACCTTCTCCTCTCTCACGCTCTCTCTCACTGTCTTTTCTCGAATAAAGAAATAAAATCTTTAAAAAAGAGGCATCACTTTATGCTTGCTCTAATCAAATAGCCACTCTCGTTGTTTGAGAATGGTTCTGTGTAAAAATGAGTACAGGCCATCCCCCCTCCCCCAACAAGGATCTTGGGACAATCAGATATCTTGGGAATCCTCTCAGAATGACACACGATGGCCAAATTCTGCCATTGTAGATGAGAGAACATGACACAGGGGGCAGCGAGCTGGCCTGGGATGGGGCTGCAGCCCCCTGCCCTTGCTCCCAGGGCCCTCCATGGGGTGGGGGGAGGTACCGCTGCCCTCATCAAGCCCACGGGCACTTCCTGTCGCTCCTTTCTCATGAAGCGCTTCCTTCAGCAGACACAGCATAGGGCTCTTTTGAGGTCTCTCTGTGGCATTTCTGGAATGTCCTTCTTCCCCAGTTCTGCTGTTCTTTCTCCTTAGCGTGAAGGCAGAGCAATAAAGAGGCCTATTTATACTGGTCTGGGCTTCTGCGGAGCACATCTCATTGCTGAGTATTTGAGACGTAAGTGTTTCAGAGACAACCTGTGAATTACCTGGCCCCTCTCCAAGGGAGTGGGGATGGGGTTGGCAGAACCTTGAACTTGACTTGGGGCTGGGGGCTGCCTCCTCCAGCCAGGGGTGCCTCCCCCTGCTACAAGACCCCCTCCTCTCCTCCCTTTACCTTAGGGCACTAGGAGCCCACAGTCCACTTTGCAAGGTCAGCATCAGGCTGGTGAGGGCCACTTCCCCAGTAAGAACGGTCACCAGCCTCCCGACAGCCGCTCAGAGTGAAGACGACGCTCCTTCACGCAGCTCGCTTTCTCAGAGGGGTCCGTGTTGCCATCTATATTTTAAAACAGAGCACCAGCTCTGGTACATCCGTTCCCTATCAGCTCTCAGACTGTTCTAGATAAGCTTTGGGGTGCCTGCCTCCCATCACCCTCCCTGTAGTTTGAGAACAGACCCTGCCCCCTGCCAGGCTCAAGCGGTGTGACCTTGTGTCACAGGAACTTTAGTTAATTCCGCTAGAGATGGGCAAATGCCCCAAGCAAGGCCAGTCGGATATTCTAGATTCAGAAATGCTTCTTAGCCCCTGTTGGGCCTAGCAATGCCGGGCTCAGGGCAGCTTGCCACATGCAAACAAGAGCTATGGGACCTCGGCGGCCACAGAGCGGACGAAGAGACTGTCACACGATGACCCCCAGGGCCCCAGCAAGACAGCTTCCCTGTTTGTAGTTCCAACCATTCTCGAGGCCCTTTGGTTTTCTGACATATCCCCCTATCTTTTCGTAACAGGATGTTCTATCTCGGCTTACACTTATGCAACACGATGATCTATTAGAATTAAAAAAAAAAAAATTTTTTTAATGGAAATATCTACCAGCTGTTATCTGGAGAGACAGAAACAAAAGGTCACTACGGGGCAGGTCCTCACTTTTGCAGGCGGGCTCGGAGTCGGCAAGGCCAGCCCCTCCAGGTTTGCAGAGCTCCGGGAGGGGCGGGCGCAGGTTGTAGGGTGACCTGGGAAATTTCCGCAAACGGAAAGCTCCTTCTTCCTGCTATTTGGAGATGGGATCTCTATGAGGTAATCGAAGATGTCCCAGGGAAAGTGAGTGTCAGAGAAGGCCAGCGAGTCCGAGACCACCTGGCTGGGCGGCTTCCCTCCGGACTGCTCAGAGCATCCCGGTACCTCCGAGCAGCCAGCTTCTCAGTCCAGGTTAAGGTCACGAGCCTGGACTCTCCGGTCCCTCCAGCCTCCGTCTTCCCGTACTGCTGGCGCGTAGGGTCATCCGGGCATAAAAGAGGAAGCTGCTGGCCTCATCGAGTCAGCACGGCAGTCTGAGAACTGGCATTAGACTCTTAAGTAGTCCCTGTTACGCTTCCCATAATGTCACCTTTCTTGCTCAAACTAGTCTGGGTGGCATTTTGCCCCCGTGATCAGAAGAACCTTGCCCAAGTCACAACCAGTGGGGTGCCAGACCTAGGTCCAGGTCTGACCGACTCAGATCCAAGGACTTCCCATTCCACTCCGCTTCCTCTCTGGTGGCCTTCCACAGAAAGCCCGGCAGGGTTGCTCAGCAGTTGGCACCCACCCTCCCCCCTCACCTTCTCAAAGGGGGAACCATAACAGTATCTGCTGGGAGCTTGGTAGAAATGGAGAATCACCCCCTGTCCTAGACCTACAAAATCAGAGTTTCATTTTAGCCAGTTCCCGTAGTTCCTTCAGAAAGCTCCTCGGGATCCCCGCCTTCCTGTCCCTGCAGAGCTGGCCCATCTGCCACTAGCTTCTCAAAGGACCCCAGCCAAGTGCCTGTCCCCTTAGGGCTCTGTACATCTTTATAAAACAGAGGGCTCTCCTGATTCTGATCTGTGGAGAAATCAACTGTTTCCTTTGACAAGATGGCCCAGGGGACAGGCAATGAGTAGGCACTACTAACAGATACGAAATTTCTTGCCCGCGTCGTGGAAATACTCTGGGATTCGTCCAAGGTAGCAGTTTCATGAGTCTGACTGCACTAAAGACGGCTGAGCTATACACTCTAGAAGGGTACATTTTATGGTATGTGAATTATATCCCAATGAAATAATGATTTTTTGGGGGGTTCCTGGGTGGCTTAGTAGGTTGGGGCCTCTGCCTTCGGCTCAGGTCATGATCCCAGGGTCCTGGGACCCAGCCCCGCATCAGGGCCTCCACTCAGCAGGGAGCCTGCTTCCCTTTCTCTCTCTCTCTCTCTGCCTGCCTCTCTGCCTACTTGTGATCGTCAAATAAATAAATGAATCTTAAAAAAAAAAAAAAAAGGAAATAATGATTTTTTTAACGGTACAGAAAGTGAAATAGTAAAATAGAGAAAGTGAAATAGTAAACCTCAATCAAATGAGGTCCAATATTTTCCAAAGCCCCGTGGCTTCCATGCAGAAGGCCTTCATCCCTCTCTGGGGTCTCACAGTTTCTCTTCAGATCGGTTATGAAGTGCGCATGGTGTGGGGGTGGAGGGGGTGGGAACGGAGTTGCAAAGGAGCACTTGAGAGCCTGAAGCGGGGAATGGGCATGAACAGCAGCCCCGACAGCTGCCGTCAGAAATGCCTCCCTGGCTCTCAGACTCCCCCATCCCTAGCCCCTTGTCTTGCCTCTAATCTCCACATAGCTTCCTTAGACAACCAGGTCATCTGGGGAGAAGTACATAAATCTTGCATTTCTTTGAAAGGCCAGTGACAGCTAGCTAAATGTTGCAGAATATTTACTTTAAAAGAATATTAAAGGGATACCTGGGCGGCTCAGTTGGTTGAGCAGTTGCCTTCAGCTCAGGTCACGATCCCAGGGTCCTGGGATCGAGTCCCACATTGGGGCTCCTTGCTCGGCAGGGAGCCTGCTTCTCCCTCTGCCTCTGCCTGCCATTCTGTCTGCCTGTGCTTGCTCTCGCTCCTCTCTCTGACAAATAAATAAATAAAATCTTTAAAAAAAAGAATATTAAAAAAAAACCTTTGGAAGAATGAAGGTCTAGTCATTGAGACCCTAGACACCAAGGGCTGGCACATATCGTGGGGATTTCCTGGCCTTCAGGTTCCAGTTCGGGGGCCACCTCATCCAAGGCCGTCTCTGACCACCCCCACCCTCCCCCCAGATCGACTTCTGTCCCCAAACTCCTCTGGCAAGAGTCTCAGTAATATTCATTAAATGTACAACTATTGCCCAAGTTTAGTGTTGTTAGAGAAAGAACATTCAGGAAAACGAGAACATTTGGGAAAGCATAAAACCTTGGTCTGTTGAAAGCCAAGCTCACGTTTCTGATTTGGGGGGTGTGTATGGCCGCCAACTTCCCCGGAGGACTCGTCTGCTGCTGGGTTCCAAACGCTGATGACCCACTTTACTGGGCTCGGCGTTCAAAGCCACCCTGAGAGGGCTGGCGCAGGCGTCGGCACCATCTCAGAGGCCGCTTCTGATGCGTCATGTGCTGAGATGCTCCCCGCCCCCCTCATTTTCATTACTAGTTGCCCATTAAGCAGACAGAATCCACCAAAGATTAGCACTCTCCGGAGTTTCTGGGTCGAGTGATAAAGCACAAATATTTCCCTTTCTGAAACTTTCTGAACTCTCTGTAATATCTTTATTGCCTTCACTGTCCTAGTCACAAAAATAAATACAGGCTAAACTAAGCCACTCTTCCTCCCTTCGGTTTCACTAGCCGTGTGGCGTCTGAAGTAGCTGTCCGTAGCAGCATCTGGTGACACCGTCGGCTGCGGTGAAGGGACGTTTCCGGGGAATGGTCACCGCACCTTAGATGCCAAGATGAGATGATACACAGAAGGTGCTCGACTCCGATCAGGCCTTTCATCTGTGATCATCGTCACTGGCCTCCTTGCGCAGGCAGAGAAAGACGTGGCCCTGGGCCGTTCTCAGAGCCGGTCCCCTGTCACCCACAAGTGCCACCTTCCGCTGCTCTGAGGGGCCAGTGAGGGGCAGAAGGTTCAGGAAGGTAGGCTGCTGGTCCCACATATTGCCCTGTGCCTGCTTCTGGAGCTGGGCCACTGAGTCGTTCACTCATGCCTCACTCATTCCTTTGTTCCATACCGTGAAATCGGGATTGACTGTGAGGCCCCAGGAAATACCAACACCAGTAAGAGCTGGTTCCTGCCCTCAAGCACGCAGAGCTTTAAGGACACGTGGGACCCTACCACATCCGTGTACAATGTGAATACAAGATACCATGGGCTGGAGGAGGAGAGCGTCCACCAGAAGCTTTTGGAAAGGCTCCCTGTGAGGAAAACCTGGAGGTTAAGCTCCCCAGACGTGGTGGGGTGCCTGAACACGAGTTTGCAAACATATATTGCTCATATCATCTTGCCAAGGGGGCAGGCTGGGCCTCAGAGACAGAAGGAAGAATGAGACTGTGGGCAGGAAGAACACGTCTCAAAGGTTGTTTTAAGTGTTTGAGGAATGGCCAGTAATCCCAGGTAGCGAGAGTTCTAGGGGGTGGAATGGTCAGTGTGAGGTGAAGTAGCAACAAGCCGAGTCACATGCAAAGGGCCTTGGGGCCACACTCCAGAAGTGGTTCACCTGCTCCTTTGGATACGAAGGCCTCCAGGGGCACCTGGCTTCCCTCTCCAGGCACATGCTGGCAGTGGAAATGTCAGAGGCCAGGAGAACTCAGGTACACAGGCTTGTGGGGGGTTTGTTGTTGTTTTAGAGAGAGAGGGAGGGCTAGAGCAGGGCAGAGGGAGAGGAAGAGAGAGAATCTTAAGCAGGCTCCAAGAGCAGTGCAGAGTCTGACATGGGGTCAGCCTGAGATCATGACCTGAGCTGAAATCAAGAGTCAGACTGGGCCACCCAGGTGCCCCACTTGTGGGTTTCTCATATCATCGAAAATAATTTTTAAGAAAGAAATTAGAGGGTCTTACCTGAGATTGACAACATCTTATTTTGCCCTGAAAGAGCAGTGAAACCGTTCCCAGCACCATCATTTCAGAGGATAAGGGTAGAGCCGGACGCGTAACCGACAGAGGCCCCCAGGAATCCCAAATAAAGGGTATTTTTAAAACCAAAAAAGTGAATGAGTTTAGTTTCTTTAAAACATTTTTTTTAAGATTTTATTTATCTATTTGACAGAGAGAGAGAGATCACAAGTAGGCAGAGAGGCAGGCAGAGAGAGAGGAAGGGAAGCAGGCTCCCCGCTGAGCAGAAGGCCTGATGCGGGGCTCGATTCCAGGACCTTGGGATCATGACGGGAGCCAAAGGCAGAGGCTTTAACCCACTGAGCCACCCAGGCGCCCCTAGTTTCTTTAAAAACTCCATCATCCTCATTATTCCCACTGTGCTTTGGACAAACCCACAACCAACCCAACAGAAAACCATGTTTCCACCCTCCGATCCCAGCTCCTGCACCAGCATTTGGGGACCAAGGGTTCGAAGACTAGACAACGGCTTACAAGATCCAGGGTTGACACCAAATGAAAACCCTAGCAACAAAAGCGGTTGAAATATACCTTACTCTCTGTCACACCATCTCCCCGAGCCAAACCATGGGCTGGATTCCAAGGATGAAGAGGCAAGGCCAGATCCTCCCCGCTGATGCCCAAGCCCCTACTTAAATCAGGGCTCATCTCCCTAAATGTGTCCAGTCCGCCCCCTGGACTCTATCTCCTTAGTTAGTGGAAGTTCCCTCAGTTCCCTTCCTGCTGAGGCTCAGCTACATCCTGGGGCACTGGAAGCCACTTTTGTGCTCCTGCTCTGTTGAGCTCTGACCCATGTTAAACTTACACTTCTCAGCTGGATTCAAAGCTGCTTTCCAATATTAATGATGCAGAAGGACACAGTTGGAAATAAGCTATATCAAGGAAGGAAACAGGGTGACTGGTCACAGGAGAAAAGCCCAGGGTAGACTAGAAGCCTCAGTTTCCTTGTATGTGTGCATGAGACCATGTGTTCTTGTTGGGGGGTGGGGGGTGTCTTCTGGTTCTGACATTTTGGGGCCCAGCAATCTGAAAACCTTATTACCCTAAAGGGGTCCTGAGTTTGAGTCTAAAAATCTCCTGGCAGCCAAAATGAAGGGAGGAACATTTTGGGTTGCACAGTTTAGTTTTTCTGACAGAAGAATGCATACAAATTGATTTGCAAGAGCCGGACACTTTCCTGGAATACAGCTCTTGCCAAAACTTCTTCTGAGTGTCCCTGTAAAGAGACCCCGGGTTTCAGCTTCCAGCACAGTATTACACAAGACCCACAGACGTTGTTCAAACAGATGATGCTCGGGGCGCCGGTCTGGCTCAGCTGGCGGAGCGTGCCACGCTCGATCTCACGGTTGCGAGTTTGGGCCCCACACTGGGTGCACAAGTTACCTAAAAGGACATAAAATCTTAAAAATAATTAAAAAATAAAAAAGAAACAGATGATGCTTGTAGGGCATTTCCATAAAGGCAGAGGTCACCAGGAACATCGTCACTCAAGGAAGCCTTGTCTGCCTTTGATGTTCCTGCGCTTGAAGGACAAGGACAGGAAGAACCTCATGACAATACTTCACCCCTACCTTAGAAGCATAACAGAGCCTGCGTGGCTCTACTGCAAGGACCTGGTGTCTCCATTTCAGGCCCGTGGATGGCTGGCTTTTTTTTTTTTTTTAAGGAAACAAACATGTATACAGACACAAATGCATACACTTAAATATGTTTATTTAATGATCTAGTGTTCATTGTAGACAAATTTAAAATGTAGGAAAGCATGAAACAAAGAAAATGCCAATAACAGCAATTCAGAAAGAGATCTGTGCCTCTAGTCATTCATGTACCTGTGGTGTATCTATATGCAGACATCCGAATGTGACCCAAGGGTCATTCTCTAGATCTTTTTTTTCTCTCTCAAGATTTTTTATTTAACAATATTTTTGTTCTGCGCATTATGTACAATAGTAGTTTTGCAGGAACGTAATAAGTGTAGCATGAAGAGAGAGAAGTATAGTCCAATCTGGGCAATGTTGGGCTAAATAATTATCTTTTTCTTCTTCTAGAGCTTGTTGGAGCCTTTAAAGTTTTCATATTATCATACATGGGTGTGTTATTTAACTCTGGGATGTTTTCTTGCAGACATTATATAGAACTGCTGTTTTACATACTTAGGTAAATGGCACCTAATATATATCTTGTAATAAGTGTTAGCCATTAAATATCTTTCAAAGGTATGATTTTAAATGGCTTTATACTTCGCCAGTGGGTGACTATTCTAACATCCTAGAAGTGGAATCAGGGGGTTAAAAGGAATGAACTTTTATAAGATCTTTCTAACATCTGCAAGGAGATTATACTAATTTACTGAAGAGTAGTGTAAGAGCCCAACAATTCATAGTTTTCACCAGCAGTGGGTACCATTACTATTATTTAAACATGTCAACCTGAAAGATAAAAAATGACATTTTGATTTTTTAAAAATCTTATTGTTTGTTTGCTTTGTTTAGCAGATGGGGTAGACAGACTAATGACTTCCAAAGATGCTGCTCTGGGGAACAGTTTGGCTTCACCGAACCAAAATTGAAGACAGGCATTCCCAACATCCTACAATTTTATCCCATAAGCATCTATCCACCAGAAATGTGTGCCCATTAAGAGACCTATGCAGGACATTGATGGCAGCATTATCCATAAGTACTTCCAAACTGGAAGCAACCCCAAATTCCAACAGCCATAGAATGCTGCAATGTCCTCCATAGGTCTCCTGATGGGCACACATTCCTGGTGGACAGATGTTTATGGGGTAAAATTGTAAGATGTTGGGAATGCCTGTCTTCAATTTTGGTTGGTAAAGCCAAACTGTTCTCCAGAGCAGCATCTTTGGGGGTCATTAGTCTGTCTACCCCATTTGCTAAAAAAAGAGTGATGGAATGCTAGTTAGTGAAATACTATGCAGCTAGGAAAAGAGAAGGGCCACAGCTAATCAACAGCAAATGGATTCTTATAAACACCATGTGTGGCAGAAGACAGCAGACACAAAACCCCACATACTTTGGATTCTATTGATGCAAGGTTTACAAACATAGGCACATAGGCATAACTAAGAGGGAATGAATGACAGAATAAGTGTTTATCTTTGGGGAAGAGGAAGGACGTCATGACTGGGAAAGAGGCCATGAAGGCCATCTTGGGTTCTGGCAATGCACCATTTCTTGACTCGGGCAATGGGTAGTAACCAAGCTAGATATTTACTCTGTGTCTCTTTCTTTTCTTCCTTCCTTCCTCCCTCCCTCCCTCCCTCCCTTCCTCCTCCTCCTCCTCCTCCTCCTTCTTCTTCCTTCCTTCCTTCTTTCCTTCCTCCCTCCTCCTTTCTTTCTAAGATTTTATTTATGTATTTGAGGGCGACAGATAGAGGGAGAGGAGAGAGAGAACCTAAGCCTCTAAACTTTAAACCTGTGTTTATTTACACAAAGCTCCCCATGCAAAAAGCAACTGATGCTTCTTTAGAACCATCAGGGACATGAGCTTTTATTTGAGTGAACAGGGAAAGGAGTTGATAGCTCTTCTCTGAAAAGAGTGCTCTGCTGTGCCCATGCCATAACCTAGTGCTGGCTTTTCATGGTGAAAAAGCCCTTGAAATTTCTGTAGTGAAAACATGTGATTATATCTTTGGTAATCCAGCAGATCTAAAAATTATATGACCAGGTAACCCTTTCCGGATGTAAAGTAGTATATATTCAAAGTCTCACCGAATTCGTGTCCTGGGGAACACTTATTGGAAAGTACTGAATTAGTTTGTTCTTCTGTCTTTACAGTTAGAGAAACTGAGGCCAATGATGAGAAATAACTAGTCTAGGGTCACACGGTGAGTTACGGCTGAAGGCACTGTGTGGTAGGCTGCCCTGGAATGCGAGAATACTAAGCCAGCGCTCAGGCTCACCTATTCTGGGTTTAAATAAAAAATAGAGGGTATAATGTAAAAAACATCCAGGTACCAATCACACACAGCTTTGAAGTAAAACACTGCTTGGATCTCTTGGGTGGCTCAGTCAGTTGAGCATCTCAGTCTTGATCTCAGGGTCATGAGATCAAGCCCCAAGTCGGGGTCCATGGTAGGCATGGAACCTGCTTAATAGTCTCTCTCTCCCTTTGCCCCTCCCTCCCCCATTCACGCTCTCACATGTGTCCTCTTTCTCTCTCTCTCTCTCTAAATAATAATAATAATAAAGTAATATTCTGCAGTATTTTAATAACATAGACCAAGCCTTCTGAGTATCCCTCCTTGGTCTCAGCCCACTTCCTTCCTCATAGAGGTACTCCCTGTTCTGAATTTGATACTTATTACTCCTATACGTGTAGGAGTTTTTCAATTAATTTGGTAATTTTTCAAATAATTTATTTAAAGGGATCTCTATGCCCAACACAGGGCCGGAACTCATGACCCGGAGATGAAGAACTACACGTTCTACCGACTGAGCCAGCCAGGCACCCCACTTCTATACATGTTTATTTGTTTGTTTGTTTGTTTTTTAAGTAGGACTGATGCCCAGCAGGGAGCCCTATTTGGGGCTTGAACTCACCACTCTAAGACCAAGACCGGAGCAGAGAGCCACAGCTGGACACAACCGACTGTGCTACCCAGGCGCCCCTCCGTGTCTTTAAACTTAGGTTGCTGCATTCATTTGCTAAAGCAGCGGCAGCAAAGCACCACAGCCTGGGCGGCTTGAACAACGCAATCGTGGTCTCTCACAGGTCTGGAGGCCGAACTTTTGAGATCGGATGTCGGCAGGGTTGGCGTCCATCGAAGGCTCTCTCCTTGGTGTGTAGGTGATTGTCTTTCTCCCCAAGTCCTCTTGTCCCTGCGCATGCCCATCCCTGGTGTCTCTCTGTCCAATCACCCCTTCTTATAAGGACATCAGTCAATGGTCTTCTTCCTGTGTTTGTCTTTGTCCAAATCTCTCCTTCTACAGATACCAGGACCCACCCCAGGACCTCATCCCACTTTCACCACCTCCTCAGAGACTATCTCCAAATACAGTCACGTTCTGAGGTCCTGGGTGTTAGGACGTCAGCATATGAATTTGGGGGACACAGTTCAGCCCATGACACCATCTACACACTCGCTCTCCTGTGGACGACCTTCTGGTGCTGTAAGCCAGGCTGCAGGGACGATCCTCACCCAAAGCTTGTGGCATCTACTGACTGGAGCTCAGTGGGCAGGCCTTGGAGTGGAATTGCCAAGCTATTTGGGCTGCTTATTGACTCGACTGCCCTCTTCTTGTTGACTCATGAGGCCACGTGTCACGTTGCCAAATATACACGAGACGGCCCGAGTTCACAAGCTTGTGCATGGGTCCCTCTGTCTCTCTGGACCAATGAATAAGGGAGAGGACCTCTGCTCTAAGCTCAATGGTTCGCCCCCACCATCAAATTCATCTGCTGAAATCCTACCCCTCACTACCGCGGAATGTGACCGTAGTCGGAAATACGGTCACTGTAGATGAAATTCATGAAGATGAGGTCAGCCTGGGGGTAAAGGGGGTCAAGGTCAGCCGCTTATCAATACACCCGGTGTTCTTCTAAAAGGAGAATATTTGGACACACACACTCAGACACAGACACAGGGAGGACACTATGTGAACACAAGGATGGCCATCTATGAGCCCAGGAGAAAGGCCTGGAACAGACTCTCCCCCACTGCAGTTCTAGGAAGGAGGCAGTCCTGCCAACATCTTGATTTTGGACTTCCAGCCTCCAGAACCACGAGAGAACCTGTTTCTGTGGTGTAAGACCCCGAGCCTGTGGTCCTTGGTCATGGCAGCTCTAGGAAACTAAGATCGTGTCTGTTCTGCTTTTTGCTTCTTGTTCCTCATCCCTATCACTCTTCACTGCCTGCAAACCCAGAAGGAATGTAGGATGGTGAGTTGTTGCCTGTGGGTCCAACCACACCCTGCACTTCTGGCCCCACGATTAAGAGAAAGGTCAGAACAATGCAATGGACCAGGACCTCCAGGACCTTGCTTGGGTCCTCAACCAGCCACAGAGGGCCTGTTTGTCTGTGACAAGGGGCTGGCCCTCCCTGAGCTGTTTCCTCAGCTAATAAGGGTGTTAGACAGCAGTTGTCAGGGGTTGGGGAAGAGGAAAACAGAGAGTTTATTGTCTAATGGGTGGAGAGCTTTGGTTTTACAAGACGAAAGTTCAGGAGATGGAGGTTGGTGACAGTTGTACAACCTTATGACAGTGTTTAACACCACAGAGCTGTATCCTCACAAATGGTTATTTTATGGTAAATTTCATGGTATATGGATTTTACCACAATAAAAAATTTGAGGTTAAAGAAGGATACTAGGCCTGGGACCCTCCAACTGTGCTGTTTATAAAAATATTCCTCTGTCTCCTACTCTCTGCAAACTCGAGTGGCAAATGTGATTTCAGTTCTCCTAATTATCTGAGACACGGATGGTTCTGCTCTCATCCTCGTAATGAGTTTTGGGGTTTTTGGTTTTGTTTTGTTTTTATCTGAGCCCCTGCTGGTTTTACAGATGGTTATCTGTGAAAATCTGTCTATTCTAAGACTCTGTTCGTCTTATGAATGTATGTGTGTCTGTGTGTGTGTGAGTTGGGACCACTGATAATAACTGCCTACCCAGGGGTGCCTGGGTGGCTCAATGGGTTAAAGCCTCTGCCTTCGGCTCAGGTCGTGATCTCAGGGTCCTGGGATCGAGCCCCACGTCGGGCTCTCTACTCTGCAGAGAGCCTGCTTCCTCCTCTCTCTCTGCCTGCCTCTCCGTCTACTTGTGATCTCTGTCTGTCAATAAATAAATAAAACCTTTAAAAAAAAAAAAAAAAAAAGCTAGGTCTCCGTGAAACCCTGAGCTCCTATTCCTCTGTGGGCTGATGCCCGTCATGCAGGAAGATACTGCTGCTTTGTTCCAGCTGCTGGCTTACAGGCTCAGGTTTCTAACCCGCCTTCTGCTGGGGACATACCTTTGGTGGACACTGGGATAGGACACCAGACCCCCCTTTCACTGGAGGACTTGCTTCTCTGGCTGCTGGGAATGCTGTCATCAGACAAGCTCAGCTGTCAGGTTCTTCAGGGTTGGTCTCAGCCGCAGAGGGCTGGGTGCCCAAGGTCATACCCATCCTGTGGTTGTTGCATCCGCTGGGAAAGGTGGAGAGGCTGGGTCAGCTCAGGCCAAAGGGAGACAATTGTGAAGGTCATTGTGGTTCCTGTGTTTCCTGTGGGGTCTATCGTTGGGCCTCCCTTCTCCCTCTGCCCTGTCCTGTTTCCTTCCTCTCCCCTCCTCTGGGGATGGCTCCAGTGACACTCTGCGGCAAACATTCTGTCCCTAAACTCTTCTCAGAGTCTGCTTCCTGGGAGGCCCACCCTGTACCAGCACCCACCTCCCCCGTCTTCCAGAGACTGGCAGAGCAGCCTGTACCCGAAGGGCTCTTCTCTGAACTACACAACCACACAACCTTTGGCCTGTCTGGCATTTGGGTTCGCCGCCATCTTGAGCCGCCTCTTGGGAGCTTCCGAATTCACAGTCCCAGGGGCCAGGGGATGGCTGGTTCTGGGGTCAAACCCAAGTTCCTGGGGACCTTCTCGTTGACTGTGGTGGCTGTCACCAGCTGGCTCCCAGCACACAGGGAAGCATTTAGCTCCACAGGAACTAATTTAGTCAGAAAATTGAACCGCACAGACAGCACCTGGTCACTAACTTTCCAAGTCCTTCCTGTCCCCAGAAGGAAGGGAGCTTATTGAGCATCTGTGAAAGTCAGCGAGTAAATGCAGTCGCTGAGACTCCTAAAAAGGGATGAGCGCCTGTTTCTGCGGGGTCTTTAGTTACTATTGGATGGAGGCGGGTACTGAGGAGGATCAGAGATGCAAAAAAGTCAGGACCTTTTTGCTCTGCCGGTGGGAGTTACTTTATTATCCATAAAAGGCTGAGGCACAGAACCTTTGTGAACTGAATTTCTTCAAGGACATCAGAGCATTTTCCCTGCACTCCACACTGTGCTCCCTGCTGTAAGGGGTGAATTCGTCAGAATTCTTGGGTTTTAAGTAACAGAAATAAACTTGACCTATAACAATAACAACAGAGCCATAAGGGGATTTTATTTTAAGGTGTTCCACCAAACCGGAGGTCAGAAATGCTCCCAGGACCCAGAAAGTGATCAGGTCTGTGATCTGGGACCTCCATGCCCGAATTCTGCACCCGCCCAGTGGTGTGTGTGTGAGCATGTGCGTGTGCCCATGCCCGTGTGCACACGTATGTGCATTTGCACGCGTGCTTCCTCATGTGTGTGCACATGCGTGTACGCCTTTTCCAAGGTCAAGCGCCTCACGGTGGCAAATGGCTAATCGTTCATTCCAGGCTTTCTATAAAAGCATTTTTTAAAAGATTTTATTTATTTATTTAAGACAGAGAGCAAGTGAGAGCAAGCGGGGCAGAGGGAGAGAGAGAGAGAAGCAGAACCCCACGGAGCCTGATGTGACACAGAACGTGCTCCCAGGACTCTGAGATCATGACCTGAGCCTAAGGCAGACACCCACCCGGTGTCCTATGAAAGCATATTAACAATATCAAGAAACTAAACTCTTTCTTGGACCCAATCCAAAATTCCTGGGAAATACGATTTTATTGGTGGGCTTTGAACCGATATTAACTTCTGATGCAATTAGGCATGGACGCCTGCCAGGGGGGACCATGCGGTCCAAACCTGCTTCCGGGACCCAGCCCTAGCCATGTGACCAACAGCCGCCAGCCAGCCTTGGAGAGCACACTGTGAAAGATTTTAACTAGGCAGCTCCCCGTGCCATCTGACCTGAATGGAGAAGGCTGGCTGCGGGCTAGAACTTTCCAGGACCCCCACTCCCCAGCACTGCAAGCAAAGCAACCAAAAGCCTCTGCTGACCTCAGCAAACCTTTCCAGAGCTCTCCCACGCTGTAGCAGGTGCAGAACCATGTAATGCGCTGCCTTTCCTTCCTGGTGCACCCCCAAAGGAGTACTGACATGAGGGGCAGAGATCGAACACGCTGTGAAATGTGACAAGACCGCCTGTGTTCAATGAGAAAGGCAATCAGTTGCTAAGTGACTTGTATGGTGCCAGGTGTTTCCTATAAATTATCTCTAACCTTCACAATAAGTTTGCCAGGAGGCATTATTAGTATATGCCTGTTTTACAGATCAGAAAACTGACGCTCAGGGAGGTGAATGAACTCATCTGAAGTCCCATTGCTAGTGTATAGTGGGATTCAGGATTTGATTTCAAGTCTGGTTAGTTCTGAAGCCTGTAGTCTTCCCAGCATGACGCATTGCTTTCTAAGTAACTAATAGATCACACAAGTAAAACCTTAAATAATTCACAAGTTGTATGATTCAGGAATGCCATTAGAGGCTACGCGATGCCAAAACCATTCAATGAAACAGTGACGCATTCCATCAGACTTGCGGCTGGAATGATTTCAGTAATTTATTGGACGGGAAGACTTGGCTAAATTAATTCACTATTCCCATCTTGTGCTTATTAATTGTTCTGACAACCATCCGGATGCTCTTGTTGACTCGGTACAGGCTTACCGTGCAAACCATGGGAGACATGGGGGAGGGGAGGGACTAGACGCTTTGCTTCCGGCATCACTGATGGAGGTGGGAGACAAGGGCAGGCCCAGCCAGTGGTCGGCGTTGTCTACTGTGCAAGAGGGGAGGGGGTGGTAGAAACAGCACTGGATTTCGAGTCCAGATTTCTGGCTTCCCACTCTAGCAGAGCTTCAGTCTGCTGGAACTCAGGCAGTCGCTCACTGGCCCTGGGCTCCAGCTTCCTTCTCTAAAATGGTTTTATTAAATCCCACGTCCTTGGGGCGCCTGGGTGGCTCAGTGGATTAAGCCGATGCCTTCGGCTCAGGTCATGATCTCAGTGTCCTGGGATCGAGCCCCGAATCGGGCCCTCTGCTCAGCAGGGAGCCTGCTTCCCCCTCTGTCTCTGCCTGCCTCTCTGCCTACTTGTGATCTCTCTCTCTGTCAAATAAAATAAATAAAATCTTAAAAAAAAAATCCCACGTCCCCCCTCTATGCATTTTAGAAACAGTGGTTTGATAATAGTTACTATGTAATAAAGGTCCCTTGGTTGGGTGTCTCACTCTTGATTTCAGCCCAGTTCACGAACTCAGGGTCATGGGATCAAGCCCCTCATGGGGCTCTGCACTCAGCATGGAGCCCCCTTGGGATTTTCTCCCTCTCCCTCAGCCCCCCTCTCTGCCCTTATGCTCACTCACTCTCTCTCTCTCTCTCCAGAATAAATAAATACTTTAAAAAAATAGTTGCCGTGTAATAATAATGGGTAAAATTGGCTGGCATGTATGTTTACTTTCCTTGTGGAAAGTAAGTTTACTTTTCCTTATGGCTATGGGAGGTTGATCCTAATATTAGCCCCATTTTACAGATGAGGCAGCTGAGAACCCATAGGTGAACTAATGTGCCCAAACCAAGTGTGTCTGCACCCAGAGAGGACTCTGGTCTGGTGGCCTGGATAGAGACCATCACCTATAAGACCGTCATCATTGCCCGGCGAGTTGCTAAACTGGGAAGCCCAGGGCAGGACCTGCGCAGGGTGGGAGCTGGGGTTGGGGGTCAGATTCTCTGAGACTCTCTGCGTCACGTGCCTCACCATCACCAAGGCAACAAGCCCTCCCTTGCTGTTGCCAGGGAAACCATCTGAACTCTCTCTTTCTCTCACCTTCACCATGGAGACAGCCAAACGGGAAAGGCGCTCCTGGAGTGGGAAGAGGTACCGCAGGGGGAGACGAGAGAACGTGCCTCCAGACTTCTCCTTTGTGGCCAGAGACGCAGCATCTAGTAGGAGCCCAAGGTCTGGAAATTCCCGCTCCGTTGAGGAATGTGGACACATTCCTGGAGCTACCCCGAAATACAATGGCAAAGCCAGGATGTCCCTGGGGAGACACAGGTTAGAAGAATTGTTTTCTGAATTTATTTCTAGAAGCTGCCTTTCCTTTAGTCAGCCATTGTCCAGATCAAAGGAAATCCCCCAATGCTCATGTCTCACAAATGCTGAAAATCCGCCCTTGATCTAACTGTGTTCCCAGCCCGCCCAGTGATGCTGCGTCGCCCAATCCGTCCTCCCTGGTGTCTGCCCAATGGCCCGGATGGGCTATCTCGCGGCTCCTGGGGTTCCAGGTTTCTAGACCAGTGCAGGTTCTTTAAGAAGGCATCAGGTTCCAGCAAGTTTGCCTGACTCTCAGGTTCACCTAACCACCGAACTCCACCTGATCGCCAGAGGCGGGAGGGCGGGGTGACAGAGCGCGCAGGCAAGTCAGCGGCCAGAGCTCAGGTCCTGAGTCGGCGCGTCCAGGCGGGACATCTGCCTCCTGGATCTCAATGTCCTAGTTTCCTTGGAGGTAAACTTGGATTAATCAGAGCATTCGCCTTGTCAGGTTCTTGTGTCAATGAAAGGAGACAAAGTACAAAGCCTTCAGCCCAACGCCCAGCACACGGCTGCGCATCACACACACTAGCAAATATTAGCACCAACGCCATTGTTTCCTAAGGGATATTGTAACAAATGCAAGGGGTTTTTAGTTAGTTTGTTTTTAAATGATAGGCCCCCATCTAAGCCATCGAATTTATTTTATTTATTTATTTTAAAGATTTTATTTTATTTATTTGACAGACAGAGATCACGAGGAGGCAGAGAGGCAGGCAGAGAGAGAGAGAGAGGAGGAAGCAGGCTCCCTGCAGAGCAGAGAGCCCGATGCGGGGCTTGATCCCAGGACCCTGAGATCATGACCAGAGCCGAAGGCAGCAGCTTAACCCACTGAGCCACCCAGGCGCCCCTAAGCCATCGAATTTAAATTGCATCCATTCAGGGTTTAAATTCAGCTTTTGGGGCAAGTCACTACATCATCCTTACTGATTCTCTCCTGCTCCAGGGTGGACCTGAGGGTCGCTGGATTCAGGGATACGTAGGTTCTTTCTGCTCTAAGAGGCAATGCTTTTGTAATTCTTCACAGCCTGATTAGCCAAAGTACTGTCCAAGGAGGAGTGAACACTCAGGTGCCTTCCGTGGCCTTCAGTGGCTGTCCTGATCCTGGGTTCGAGTGTGGCTCAGCACAGCAGCCCTCTCTGTGCCGGGCTGGGTGGTTTCAGGCAATGAAGCAGCACACACATGCAATCCTTTGCCGGCCCCTCCCTGTGTCTGTCTGTGACATCAGGCTTAAGCCACACCAGCAATTCACTGCGCTGCAGGGTCCTGGCCCGGGACCCAGAGGCTGGCAGTGCCCTGCCATCCCGCCCCCTCCCCGTGTCCCTGCCCAGGGCCACCGCCAGCTGCTGGACAGCCCGGGGCCCTCCAGCACAGGCTCATCTAGGAGGCCTCTTCTTCCCACTCAGTCCCCTTCTGCCTCTCCCTACTAGGACTTGGGTGGGAGAAGCAGTAGGAGGATCCACAGACTGAGAGCCAAGAAGCAAGAAGAAGCAGAAAGATACCAGATCCTAGAGGAAAAAGCATTCAGGGCCAGAATGAGTAAGCAAGTTCATCTCTGGGCCTTCATTTTTCTTTTCTGTAAGAACAGGGTAATCTTGTCCACTTTACCACAATGATGAAATAACGCACGGGCTCCCGATAATCACATCCGTCAGGAGGGGATTCAGGTTTTGTGGGGGCTGAGGCTTATTCAGTCTGGAGAAACGTTTTTAAGAAGAATGGAAACTTACAAGTACAAAATTAAATATGAAAGGGAACAGTTACTTAGGAGAAAGAAGTCACATTAAATAACAATTTAAAAAATTGAACAAATACTATAAACATCACAAAAAACTAGAAAAGTAATGTATTTTACTGATTAACTTATATGATTTTATGATACTTTTTTCTTCATTGTTTTGCAGGGGGTAGGGCTGTGTATACTTTGACAACCTCTCCGTATGACCACGATTTTGTAACAGTATTTTTTGCAGAGGACTATCAAGTCTATTCCCCAGCATGGTGGATCAAAGTTTGTTTCTTATGATTGACAGTTTGAGAAGACGTCAAAAGGAAACAAATTCTCTCTTTGCAATTTTACATTGCAAGATGGTGAAGAATTTTCACGACTGGGAGTATTTTCCATGGACTTATTCTGACTCAATTCTCCTCCACAAACCCATACTTTTGCAGCCAGAACACATTCATTTCCCCATGTGGATTTTAGTTCTAGAATGTTCTGCCAGGATGCCTGGGTCGCCATAACCAAAGACACCTTTAGTGCTCTCATCACTTAGGAAATTCCAAGAAGCTCTATGCCAGAAATGGGACAGAAACCAAATTTTATATACATATATATATATATATATATATTTCCTTTTTATGTATTTATTTTAAGGGGGTGGGGCATAGGGAAAGGGAGAGAGAGAATCTTAAGTGGCCTTGCACTGAGTGCAGAGTCCTACACAGGGCTCGATCCTATGACCCAGAAATCATGACCTGAGATGAACCCAAGAGTCGACCACTCAGCTGACTGAGCCACCCAGGTGCCCACCAAATAATATGTTTTTAATTTTAGATCCCAATATCACAATAAAAGAAGTGATTCAGAGGGCTCAAAGGAGTCTCAGGAACTAAGACTAAGGGTCACGAGCCCCCATGACCCCATCGCCTGCGTCAGGGCGGTAACAACCCCGCTGCAGCTGAGGCTTCCACCATTAGTGCCACTCAGAAACTCCGCCTTTTGTTTCATTTTTAGAATTTCCTCCTCACCCACTGCAGGTGATGTGGCCTTTTTGGAGCTACCAAAGTGTCCTCCTGACCTTCATCTTTAGATTTCCATTGTTTGTTAATTGCACTTGGTTTTCATCCTCTCTCTGTAGAAGGTCAATGCAGCCTAAGGCAACCCCTGGGTCCTGTGGTGTTCATATACACAGGTTCTGGACCCCTCTACCTGCACGTCCCGCTGCTGTTTCTAAGCCTGAAGCATGGCAGCTTGGGTTTTCCCATCATCAGAACATTCTCCCAAGTCAACGTTGGAGAAAATTATAGCTATTGGCTTGCCCCCTTGCTGTAGGGACCCTCTGTGCTCTGTGTACATAACTCCTCAGATGGAAACTGCCCCCCCCCCACCTGCTGCATGGATCACTGATCAGGTCCCCAGACCACATCTTCTTGCCTACTTTCCTGGGCCACTCCCAGTACCAACATGTCAGGTTGGTCCTCGGATAAGTTGGGGCGGAGTTGGGAGTACTGGTGGCTTATTGGGGGTAATGCCTGTTGAAACTACAAGGGGAGGAAGCAGGAATGAGCAGGGAAAGACTCCACCCCCCAGTGCAAATCTGAAACCTGCAGGAAGACACAGGGAAGGGGGCATAGGCAGGTAGAGATGTGGACTGAAACGCCTCCTGAAGTCTTCTCCAACCTGATCAGAAGCTGTGAGGTGAGGATGGCCCATTAGAAGAGGCCCCCACTGGGCGGCCACGTCCAGCCGCTAGGGTCATGGCACACTTCCTCATTAGCTGAAGACTGCCTGGGAGCAGCATGGTTTTGGCTCAAACACAGGCAGATTCTGAATTCCCAATGGTGGGGGGGATCTCAGTAACTAGACCCCCCACAGTGGACCAGCATGCTCTTCCTGAAGGAACTTCCCGAAGGTGACCGCCATGGTTGCCACACCTGGAGTGGGATGTAGAAGAGGCTGAAGCTCCCGGTATACTTGTCTCTTTGGCCTTGTAGATTCCTTACCTTTAGGGTAGGAATGAAGCCAGTGGCACCCCCCAAAGTACCGGGTTACACGGCTCTTGCCCTGGACTAAGGATATCACTGTGCGGATGTGGCTTGACTTCTCCTTGACTGAAGTTCCCGAAGCAGAAGACAGTGGTCTTAACTGACAGAAGTTTTAAAAATCTTGTAATTCACATATTTTATAAAAATACATGAATCCATGAAACTATTGTTTGAGTCCCTACCAAAGTCTTGGAGGGGGTCCTTGAAAGTAAGGGACCCTGAAGAATAAACCTCATTAACTTCATGGTAAATCCATCCCTGCCTTAACTACAATCATTTCCATTCTGGGAAGTTCTGGTAACTTGAAGTTCTTCTTTTTAAAGATGGCCACCAAGGCTTCCTGCCCCAGGGAAGAGGTGCCATAGGTGATGTCAGACAACCAAGATGACAGTTCTTGGTTTTGAGTTTTTAAGGCCTTGCAAGAGATTTAAAAAAAAAAAAAAAAAAATATATATATATATATATATATATATATTTTTTAAGAGAAAAGTCCTTGGGGTGGCAGAAATCTAGGCTTTTGAGCTTCAAAATCCTAATCCTTGGACAATTTAAAGGATAAAGTTTATCCTTGTATATTTGGAAACAGAAACATACCTGGATGCACAGTGCTGTTTCCCAACACCTCAAAGTATTTGTTGCTTAAACGTTCCCCAACCTGGAGCCTGTGGCAGAGGAGGAGGGGTCGGCCAAAGGGAGGCGGGGTCAGCCGAAGAGAGGAAAGGAGAAGCAAGAGTGTTGGGTAGATAGTGCCATGGGATTCCAAGTAAAGGATCCTAGACCAGACCGCAGGGGAAAAGGGCACAACCGAAACTCCAGATCCATTTGGGGATTCGGTTCCAAAGAGGACCTTAGCCTTGCTTCTAGAGATGAGCCCTGAGGGGGCAAATCTCAGAGGATTTCCCCATGCAAGAGAGGTAGAGAATACAGAAAGCGGGGCGGAGATAGCCCCGAGGGAGCCCCCACTACCAACAGAACCATAGGACAACAGCCAAATGTTTCAGAGCTTTCCAGAAGGGGTGAACGAGAATAGGACCTAGAGAGATCTTATAGTTGGGACAGACACTTGAATGACAAGAGACCAGATGGGAACAAGGGTGCCTTGAGACATGTCCTTGGGGAAGCAGGGAGGGCAGCAACCCTTGACCGGGAGTCACATGGATGGACATGAAACCCCCGGGGGAGGTGTCTTGGGGGTCCGTCTGTGCTGGGCTCCAAAACTGGTTGGAGACACCACAAATGGCCGGAGATCAGGTTTCTGCCACCCATCAGATCGGAAGCTCCACACAGACAATGAATTCGAGAGACAGAGTTTTGACTTTTATGCACATGAGTTGGCAACCTGGGGTTTCATACCCCACACAGGACCAGAGCAAGGATGACCTGAGACCGTCATAGACATCTCCTGGTAGTTTCTGCCTTATAATCTGTGCACAGCAGGTCATGGCAGGACGTTTCCCGCACCCCCCCACCCCGCCCTGCCCCGCCCATCCCCCAGATTCGCTGTGCCCTTCTGCACAGGCTCCCAGCTGTGGGAAGCTGACCTCATGGGCTGGAAACCAACATGGGGCGTATTTGCCCTCTGGCTTCCAGTTGGGTTTGGCCCACGGGAGGCACTGACCAGCAGGAAATGGGAGGGGTAGGAGGAAAGAACGGGGCGGGGGGGTTGGTATTCATTCCCCGGCTTTGGCAAGCGCTCCCCCCGGGGGGCCCTTTCCCCCGGTGGGGGGGGGGGCGACACGGTTCTCACCAAGGTTCCAGTCAGTGCTCCCTCTCTTCGCCCCTGCAGGCCTGTACGTGGCAAGGGCTTCCCTGCCCTTCCTGGCCCTGGGATGCTTCACTCTCCACCCTGCTTTCCCTCGACCCTGCTCACACCTTTGTAAATAGTTCCTTCCTCAGGCTCCTGTGAACCACCTCTGTGAAGAGTGCCACCTGTTTCCTGCCCGGCCCCCGGATGCCGCAGCTCCTGCCAGAAGCACTGTCCGTTGAGAATCGGGTGTGGGGTTCCCGTACGATCCGAGGGCGTCCGCAGTCCTCCCCGAGCCTGGGTCCCTTCCTCCGGGAAATGAGAGTATCATGCCCCACCAGCCTTTCCTCCTTCCAAAGGGTATTGTGAGAAATCAGAGTATAGGTGAAAATACTCAGCGAAAAAGTAAGACAATAAATATTAATAGAATGATTAAAAGTGATAATAGGGGGTCACCTGGGCTGCCCAGTCGGTTGAGCATCTGAGTCTTGGTTTTGGCTCGGGTTGATCTCAGGGTCATGGGATTGAGCCCCGAGTCAGGCTCCACGCTCAGCCGGGAGTCTGCTTGAGAGTCTCTCCCTCTGCCCCTCCCACCTCTCTCTCTCTCACAAATAAATGAAAATAAATCTACAAAAAAATCTACAAAAAAACTAATAAAAATAAATCTACCAAAAAACTAATAAAAGAAAGTGATAGTAGTGGTAAGATTCCCGTCTCTTCCCTGCAGCACCAAAGCAGTGACCCCGTCTTGGGAGCTTGCAAAGCTGCTTCCTTTGTTGTGAAGTCCTGTGCTGCAGAAAGGTGACACTTTGTGACCAGACACAGAGCACCTCTCTCAGAGCCGCTGGAACCGGGTGTAGACGAATGACCGCAGTGGGCCCCGGGCTGTGCCGTCCCACTCTGAACTCCCTCTCCCGCCCTCGCATCCTCCGGCTGGGTTTGCTGGGAGCTAGTCCAGCCCCCACTCCCCTCCGCTGAAGCCACAGGGGCACCAGGGGCCCTCCCATGGGTGGAACGGAGACTGCTTGGCGCTCCTTCCGTCGGAAAGAGAGTTGCCAATGGCGTCTTCACGGCCAGGTGGGCTGTGAGTGCCCCAGAGCTGGGGGCGAGGACCGCTGAGGGGACGCTTTCCGTGTCCTGCATCCATTTCAAAACAAGGGTATGTTCCTTGGCATCTCCCGCCCTGCCCTCCAGGCTCTTCTCCATCGGTGTTTTCACGGTCCTTTCTACGAAGCCCCGACCCCTCCAACCGGCAGGACACCAGGATCAATCAGCAAGGCCAAGAGTAGCCTCTGTGTGATCAAGAGATCTCAGACCCACGTTGTTTAAAATCCAAAGTCACTCACTACCTCTGGAGCTCTAGAGACAAGTATCATGAGGCAGTTTAGGACTGTGTTCTGCTGCATTAAGGAGAAACCCGCCGAGAGTGGATTATTCAAAGAGGCTTATTTTTTTTCTTTTTCCCTTTTCTACTTGTAAAGAGATCTAGGGACAGGTGGCCCTGGAAGGGGGCGGCTACTCGAGGAGGTGTGCTCGGGCCGTCTGGGCGGCCCCGTCGGTGAAGGGTCTGCCTTCGGAGTCTGGGGTAGAGCTGGGCCTCAGGCTTCCTGCTCAGCGGGGAGTCTGCATCTTCCTCGCCCTCTGCCCCTCCCCCTCTGCTTGTTTCAAGAAATATATAGATATGGTGTCCTGATGGCCGGTCACCTCCAGGCGGCACGCCATTTGCATCTCAGACACAAAGGAGAGGGCGGGGTCAAGGACAAGGCGCTAAATGAAGATCCCATCAGGTCTGCTTCGACCCCAAACTCTCCCCCAAGACATCACTGGCCCATGCCGGTTGCATGGGCTTCTAGGGTCTAGCCTGGGAATCGAAACCTCATTAATTACATGGCGCCCATGGGAACGTCGGCTCTGATCTCCACGCTGTGATCCTGTTGGACGTGGACCAACGTTACCCTGGGAAATGCCTGGGTCAACTGTAATCAGATGTGTCAAATCCGGCAGTGAGGCTGGGCTTGGAAAGCGGGAGGGGGTGGCGTGGGAGAGGGACAGGAAGGGAGAGAAACGGAGGTGGCACAGCCGTAGGACAACACTGGGAAGAGGCGGGGTTTGGGGGCAGCTCAGCGCACGTGTCTACATGTTGTTGCCGTCACAGAAGCCAAGGCTTCCCGGAGCTCGTGTCTGTCAAGAGCCTCCTCACTGAGCGTCCCTTTCTCTGGCTCTATTTAGTGGAAAACAATGTCTGTGAGGAGTGGGCCTTCTCCTCAGAAGCAGCTGTGGGGGCAGGAGTGTGAGACTCAGACCTTCCGGAGGCTTCCAGATTTAAACCAATCCCACAGACCTGCGACAGAATCGCCTATAGAGAGCTGTACTACCGCCAAGTGCCGGGTATATAGTTATCTGTGCCAGAGGTTCTCATCTCTTTTTAAAGAAAAAGCCACACATTTGGCTAAAAGACAAAGTGGAAAAAATGTCCTCTTGAACAAATATTCAGGATGGCTGCTCAGAATGTTTGAAATGATGAACTGTGTGGAAAAAGGAAAAAAAAAAAGAGCCCGTGGCAAGTTGTTAGCGGGCTATATTTGGGGGTCCAAGCCCAGGGCCCCCGCCAACGGAGTTCACCCAGCCCAAGTGTTTTTCCATGTCTATTTATAACTCTCCACACATTCACACACAAAAAATGCCGTGGACATTCGACTTCTTCGTTTCTAGATGACTAAAATGTTCTAAATGTATCAGATTACAGCACGTGAGAACCTTTGGCACGGCCTGCGATTAGCCTTACTTACTGGAGAAGGGATTAATCAATGTGCAGAAAACAACGAAACGGGATCCTTTGGGAATTCGAAAGTATGAAAACAACTTTTGCTTTATTTCCCTTTCAAAAACATAATTGGCCTCCAGAAAACTTGACTGTGCTCCAACCATGTGAGCGGCGCACTTGAGACCTGCACAGGAGGACGGCACAGTCTCTGGTCCCAAGGAATGTTCTGGGGACGTACAGGTAGTGGAATCAAATACATTCAAAGGATGATGGGGGCTCGCAGAGCCGTGGACGGATGCTGGGCACACGGAAGAGGGAGTGAAGGCAATCAGGGGTTGACGTCTCCAGCATCCACTCCTTGGGCTCCCTTTGTGGAGATGTAGGGTTTGGGGCAAGCATGGCTGATGGGGAACACGTGACCTGGTGCGGCCAATCAGAGCCGTCCATACCCCTGGGCACAGTGACTGGCTGGGAGCGGCCAAGCTCTCTAAACTGGACCAGACTGGAGGTCAAGCCTCTGGCTGGGAAGGTGACATCAAAGACCCTCCTCTTTGTGTTGGATTTGAAGGAAGACGCCCCAGGTGCTGCGGGAAGCTGTTCTGTACCTGGAGGTGAGTCAGCCTTCAGACGGGGTTGACTGCAGGAGGCGAATGGAGAGACAAAAATAAACTAGTCCCTGAATCACCAGAATATTGTTTACCTAACACCGTTTTTATTCTTGATTTTTCAGTCACAGGAGGCAATAAATTCCTCCCACTGTTAACGTCAGTGTGAGTTGGGTGGTTTTGAACTTCAAGTCAAAAGATCCTTAACTCAGATAGGATAAATCCGGAAATGCTTCATGGAGGAGGAGGAGGCATATAACCTAAAACTTGGAAGATGAGTAGGACTGGGACCAGTGAGGTGGGAGAGGACAGGACGGGTGGTCCCAGCGGCTGAAAGGCTGCATGTGGCTGGAGGGCCCTGTTCCAGCTAAGCTGACCCTGGAAAACTGGGCTGGCTCAGCTCACCAGGAGCCGTGAAGGACACACTAAGGAATTTCCTCTTACTGTTGTAGGCAATGCTTGCGTGAGTGCGACAGGAGGTCGTTCCCTGCTTTCTCAAGCCGCTTCCCAGGTACCAGCCTGGGTCAAGCTTACAGCAAATGTGAGACAAAACAGAGAATGTTCCAGTGAAAAATCAAAGAGCATATTCGTTTCCTAGCGCTGTCGTAACAAATTACCACAAACTGGGAAGCTTAAAACAACAACTGTTTAAGTCTCTCATAGTCTAGAAGCTGGAAGTCCAAAATCAAGATGTCACCAGCGTCATACCCCCTCAGAAGGCTCTAGGGGAGGATCCTTCTTGCCTCCTCCAGCTTCCGGTGGCCCTGATGTCACCTGTTGTGGCAGTTTCACTCCAGTCTCTGCTTCTGTCTTCACACGGCCTTCTGCCCGCCATCTCTCTGTCCTCTTCTTCTTCTTCCAAGGGCACCAGTCACTGGATTTAGAGCCCACCCGAAATCCAGGATCATTTCATCTTGAGATATTAACTCATTCCATCTTTAAAGACCCTATTTCCAAATAAGGTCTCATTCTGAGGGTCCAGCTGCACAAACGGGGCTGGGGGTGGGGACGTCACTCAACCCACCTCACTGACCAAAACCCGAAGCCAACTCATGCTCCATGATTTATGCCACTTAAACCACGGGTCCCCGTCCTGATGGCTGTGCTGGGGCCAATGGTGCACATTGCTGGACCCTCAGGCCACCTGTGAGCCCGCCCAGGTGTGCCCCCTTAATAATTAGAAGAATTTGTTGAGAACTCACGATGTAAGATGACGGCACTGAAAGCTTCCTCTTCGAGCGTAGGTACTCCTGTCGGCTTCAGACAGGGCAAGGTTGTACAGGACAAGAGCGGGTGCGGAAAATAATAACAAAGGAGGGGCTGGGCAGGAAGGCCTTAAACTTCCCCACTGCACAGCTGCGGCTCAAGTAAGCAAAGCCACTTGCTCAGAGGAGCAGCGACAGTGCCGAGCAGCAAGGACACTCTCCCTAATTCCAAACTCGTGTTTGTAACCTCTCTTACTACTTTCTTGGCTCAGCGCGGAAGTAAAAGACAGCAGGAAAGTGGAGAGCATTACCTTGTTGAGTGAATTATCTTGATGGTCAAGTCAAGGGAGAGAAAGGGAAAGCCGCTGAGCAGTATGTGTGAAACCCCGAGCTCCCTTTCTGAATTTGCAGTTTTTACCGTCAGGCACTTTTAGTGGCATCGTGCTGGGAGCAGCAAGTCCCTGGGAGATGATCTGATGCTCTCAGGACATTTTGCTTCTGGGCAAAGTGTCCAGCCCGACAGTAGTGGGGGGCACTGAACAGGAGAGACTTTTGAGGGGGCGTCACTCAGTTTCTAAATGCAGAAAAATCAGCAACTCAGCTTCTGACAGGGACCCAGGAGAGGGACTTCGGAGACAGTCGTTATAGATTGTTCTCTGAAGCCAACAGGCTAATGGGGTTTTATGGCTCAAGAGGCTGAGCCAGCTGGGACCTGATTTCTTCGGGCTTCGGAAACAAACCAGAGTATATTGTCGTCCTCCTGTGCGTTCGCGACGGCCGTTCTGTGTGCATTTCTGATGGTTTGATGTCAGGAAAACGACTGCAGTTCCTCATGTGTTGAACTGATAGGGGCTAAGATCTCCATATGAGTGACTTTTCCAGGTAATTGAAGATGAAGCTGTTGAGAATGAAAACATTTGAGTTTTCACTGTTTGGAGAGGACCCTTTCCAAGTGGTACTGCACATCTTGGCAGCTTCTCAGACAAGGCATTGAGAGGATGACTCGGGGTCCCTGGTAGGAGCGTCATTTCTCTTTCTGCCCTGTACAGCGATGCTATCAGCAGCTGGAAAGCATAGTGGACTGTCTGGGCCCTCGATCGGGCTGCCTCAGCTTTGAATCCCACTGCCAGCTCTGCGATCCCACAGAAGTGACCTACCCTCTCAGCCATTTTCCTCATGCATAAGGAAATACATAAGGAAATAATGATTCTCACATCCTGGGGGTTAAATGGGGTTGTGCATGGACCTGATACATAAAAGCTTTTCGGAGGACACTTGACAAATACAACACGAGCATATCCTTAGCATTATCGATGACGCGCAAAGAAGTCAGCCATTCTAACAGCCCCTACACTGACTAGGCCAAGACTGTTGTTTTCGTTGAGTTTTATGTCTGCTTTGTATTTTTTTCTGTTTTCCTGCAGAGGCGAGGTGATCTGATTACTTCCTCACTGCCAGACCTCTCTCCGCTGAGGGTGCTTGTCCCCAGTCGCCTTCCTCGTACTTCCTCGTTCCATTCATTCATTAATATCCCCTGGTGACAAAATACAATGTAGGAAACAAATGCCGAGGAAAAGTTCTGGATCCAGTGTTCTGAGAACTGACAGAGAAGGGATGAAGAAAAAAAGAACGGACGAGTGTGAAGGAATTGGTAAGAGCCAGAGGAGAGTGACAGGGGACATTCCACAAGCCTGAGAGGCCCCTCCCCAAGCACACCCCTAATTTTCCACTGTCCGCAGACAGCAGCATAGAGCCTCATGCACTTTGCTTTTTTTTTTTTTTTTTTTTAAGATTTTATTTATTTATTTGAGGGAGAGAGAGCATGAGTGAGGAGAAGGGCAGAGAGAGAAGCAGACTCCCCGTGAAGCTGGGAGCCCGATGCGGGACTCGATCCCGTGACTCCGAGATCATGACCTGAGCCGAAGGCAGTTGTCCAACCAACTGAGCCACCCAGGCGTCCCTGCACTTTGCTTTTGACATGAGCGAAAAGTCCGAAAGAATCTCAGAGGTCCTCCAGGGTCATGTCCTTCAGGATGCAGTTATGTAAACTTGGGTGCCTCAAACTCGGCAGATCCAAAATGCTAAATGTCTCACATTCGCGGCCCAAACATGCCCATTTTGTCTGCTGGCACTACATGCGGCGACACGGTTGGAAAGCTGGGGGATGTTGGGAATCTCCCCGACACTTGCCTCCCACCGCCTGTTATCCCAGACACTCTGCTCTCCGATCACTCCTCCGCCCCTGACCATTTCTGTTCCTCACCTCTGGCTACGGGTCCTTTGATCCTTCACTTAAAACTTGGCTCGTTCCTGGGGCGCCTGGGTGCCCAGTCAGTCCGTCAGTGAAGGGTCTGACTGCTGATTTTGGTTCAGGTCATGATCTCAGGGCCGTGGGTTGGAGCTGGGCTCTGTGTTGGGCTCCACGCTTAGCACAGAGTCTGCTTGTCCCTCTCCCTCTGCTTCTCCCCTCACCCCAAATAAATAAAATCTTAAACAACAACAAAACAACCTGGCCCATTCCTTCTAGTGAATGCACTGTCCTAGATCCTTTATCCTTTAGGGAGGAGGGATCCAGAAGCTGGGGCCACCGCATCAAAGCTGCAGAGAAGAATGAGGTCTGGGAAAGGTCAATACACTTGGCAATAAAGAGGTCACTTTTTTGGGTTGTGATCTACTTTGGTAGTCGTAGTCTGGAGTGCAGTCAAATCAGCATGACGCGGAAATGTCCACGCACGCAGCCACAGAGACTCGCCCTTAGCATAAGCGTCAGATCTGAAAGGACAAGTCTCCAGCTCATACCCTTTATTTTGCAGAAAGGGAAATTGGACCCAAAGAACTAAGTGTCTTGCCCAGGAGAGTGACACAGCAGAGTCTGGAATCTCAGGGTCCCTGAGTCCCACCGAATGTTTTTTTTTCCACTAAATCAGTGGTACTTAGCACGGATTCATATTAGAATCACCTGGAGGGCTTTTAAAAAACCTGCCTGCATCTGGCTTTCCTCCAGAGATTCTGATGTAAAAGGCCTCGGACAGAGCTCAAACTTTTTTTTATTTTTAATCTCAGTGAGGAAGAACTGGATAAGAGCTAGGCTCTCTCTCCCTTTTCTTGGTTGAGTCTTTTTCCCTCTGATTCAGGTCCTTGAAGGTAAGTAAAGGAAATAATGATATTTCAATTCAAACACAAAGCAGCATGGAGTTGGCGAATCAGAAAACCTTTGAACCAAAGTGACATTAAAGATAACCTAGTCCAGTGGCTTTTAAAAAGAACTTCGCGGTGATGCCTTTGTCCAAGCGAATTCTTCACATCTGGCCCGCTGTTTCAGCAGTTAAGGTTGGAACTCATTGGCTTGCTGTGGACATGGGGGCACCAGGATGGGCACTGGGGACTGTCAGGAGAGGCTGGGAAGGCTCCCCGCAGCAGGGACGAGTCGGGGCCAGTTGGCAGTGATCTTCGGGGTCATCACCCGAGGGTCCCTGTAAGGAAGGGCCTGGGAGGTAAGGTTCTTCCATTCTCGTGGGTTGGATGTTGTAAAACGTGCTGTGGATTTTTTTTTTTTTAATTATTTATGAGCGCGAGAGAGGGAGGGAGCACGTACAAGCAAGCACAAGGGGGGAGGGGCAGAAGGAGAGGGAGAGAGAAATCGAGAATCACACGCAGACTCCCCGCTGAGCACGGAGCCCCACAACGAGGGGCTCAATCTCATGACCCCGAGATCGTGACCTGAGCTGAAATCAGGCGTAGGACACTCAACTGACTGAGCCAGCCAGGTCCCGCGCACTGTCAAGTTCATCACAGCTTTGTGGGGTCCGAACCAATCTATGCTCATGTCCACAAGAAAACTTAATGGCCAACATTTCTCCGTACAGTTAATTACATGCAACTTTTTAATTATAGAGTTAACATTTTATTTAAGCATATCTCAACTTCTTCTGTGTCCGGTCAAATTTTACTTAAGCACATCCCAACCCTGGAGATGTCTGTGAATTGCTGTGGGCAGGGTCTCCCAGCACCCAGATGACACATGACCTTCCTAACCTGAACGTGATGACGACCTTCAGAACTGACCAGTGTATCGAGATGATACACCTGCATTTCCTCTTTGGTTAAACTCCTAGTTTGATTTTTTCCCTCTCCATTGAATGACCTATGACTGGAATCAAAACAATTTTCTTGGAAATCAGTCTTAGGATATGAAATCTATCAGCTTACGATAGGTGGTTGTTCGAGAGCCTGAGAAAAAATTACCTTCCTAAGCTAAGCAAGGTTAGCTTAGAAAAATCTCAGCTACATTCAGAGCGATTTGGGGATTCCGGTTGCGCATTATTGCCTTGGTATCTGACAGATAGTCTTCGGCCTATAAATAGCTTTGTCTCCACACGGCAGTCAGTGTAACATTCCAAAGACATTTTCTTTTTTTTTTTTTTAATTTAAATTCAATTAATTAACATATAGTGTATTATTAGTTTCAGAGGTAGAGGTCGGTGATTCATGGGTCTTATGTAACACCCAGCGCTCATCGCATCGTGTGTTTTCCTTAACGACCTTCCCCGGGTTCCCGCATTCCCCCCACCAACAACCCTCAGTTTGCTTCCTATGATTAAGGGTCTTTTACGGTTTATCGCCCCAAAGACGTTTTTGATGACAGCTCGGGATCCACATTGAAGACTCTGCAATGCGGGATGGGCCCAGCACAGAGAACCCAGCCGCGGATCCGGGCTGCGGGAATATGGCCCGGGCCGGACTGAGCATGTTCACAGGCAGGGGGAGACCATCAGGCCACTAGGAACCACCACCTGGGCCTGGCTATTCTAAGGACTGTGCTTTTGTTTTTGGCATTACTGGCAAGATGCATCCTCTCAGAGTTGTAAATTACGTAAGAAAATACTAGGGAAATAGGGAACTTGAAGGAGAAGTCAAGGCAAGGAGCTTGGAGTTTCTGCAATTTGGGCAGGTGGGCGTGCTGAGTCATTGCCTTTGAGGTACGTCCTTAGTCTGTGGCTACAGCTTGCTGGAACTGAGGACATGTCAGAGACAGTGACATTATATGTGTCGTGGGGCCGAGGGATGAACAATTTTTCAATGCATTTTTCTACCGAGTGTGTCTTTGGTTTTTAAGATCCTGAGTGGAAAGTCTAGGAAATCACAAAATTGCAAAGGAAATGATGAAGCCCCAGTGTACAGCCTTGCCTTTGGAGGACTGCACAATCTCATCGCTCTTGAGCAAAAACCTCCTCCTGCCCTTTGATGCAGGAGAGAGGGAACACCCTTTCTAAGTCCCAACACAGCAGAGAGCAAGATGAGCCTCTGCCCCTTTCTTCCAGAGTAGAATGGGTCAGATGGGGAATGTGACTTATTTCCACTTTCAGGGCTTGGACCAAGGGGACTGGAGTCTGAGAAGAGGCAGAGTCTTTTCAGTCTGCAAGAGGGACCAGCTTAATGAAAGCCGGGTTGCCATTGTGAAATTAGATGCTAGATTTGAGAATTACTTCTGACCTAGTGATACAGTCATAAATAAACTATTAATAGCATGACTTCCATTTTGTTCAGTAACTTTATATCTCCCAACAGAAAGGTCACATTGTTTTGCTCTCCAGTTGCATGAAGCAAAGTTCTGGGGTTTTCTCCATAAACCCACAGGAGTTTCTGTGTGATGATGAGAACTGTTTTTTTGGGCTTTTTCCAGGCAGAATTTTCGATAGTGGGTTTTTTTTTTCCTTTTTTTGGGGGGGGGGGGGGTAATTTTTAACCATCATTTAGAGCCATCACCTTGGCCATTTTGTGGGGACATCTAAATCTATACATGAAGAGGAAGTCGTGCCAGGGTTGAGATAAAATCCTGCGTTCTACAGGGCTGCGTGAACCAAATCTGACCACTTGACATTTTGAGTCTAAAGAATCTCTCAATTTCTCCGATTCTGGCAGGAACAGGAGAACATCTTGAATGTTTCTAAAATTCAGTGACCTCTTTAATTCATTCCACTTGAAGGAATGGTTAAATTTCTGGACCCCAGTTTTTCAAGGCTTTCCAGAATGGACACGTGCCATCAGCGCCCCCTACAGGTCTGAGTCTTTCCAGCCAGGAAACTCCTGGAGGTCCACCATGAAAATGGCTTCTCAGGTCTCAGGCCTCAGGTCTCAGGTCTCAGGGACAGCTGCTGATGACGGACTCACCTTCCTGCTGGGAGATTCACGTTCTGGGAAAGCACCTAGGTCTGGTCTTACACGTACATAACATGCCGCAGGAAAACACAGAGCCAAACAGGAATTCTGGGGCCCTGGTAGTGGGTTCCTTGCACAACATGAATTTCTTAATACTCTATTCTCTCTCTCCTTTGTAAGCCAATTCCCTCTGTGAGAACACACCCTTGCGGTGTGTGAAGTCCACACATTGTTTCTCAAAAAGTTTTGGACTGTCCCAAATTTTACATGCTAGTTTTTTAATTCACTCATTCTTTCAGTCATTCACTCAAGGGATACTGTGGTAGGCCTTGTGATATGGGACTGATGTGTGAAAGATCTTGTTTTGAGCACCTTGGATAAAGGAAGGACTAAGAGAGATTAAGGTCCTCTGTTCAGGGGGCTTAAGTACCGGGCGGGGGGTGGGGGAGACACATAATACACAGGTACATGAACAAATGTATAATATGATTTCATGGGGAGGTGGTGCTATAAAGGGAAATAAAGCAGGCTAAAGGTCTAGAATGACTGATAGGGTATACTCGTTCTGAGACAGTTGGTCAAGGTCGGTTCAATCAGAAAGTTGGAGAATCAAAAAAAAAAAAGAAAGTTGGAGAGTGGGACGAAAGTCCACACCAACATGTGGGTGAAGAGCGTGTCAGGACAACAAAAGCAAGTGCAAGAGCCCTGGGGCAGAAATGAGCTTGTGTGGTCCAGGAACAGCAGGAAGGCCCTTGTGCCTAGAACAGAGAGACTTTAAGGAGACAGTGACAGGAGATGAGATCCAAGAAGTAAGCAGGGTCCGCTATGGAAGATCTTCTAGAATATGGCGGGGAGTTTGGCTTTTATGATGAGATAAGCAGCCACTGGAGCTCTGTGGGAGGGGAATGAGGTGATCAGCTTTGTGGCCTTAAAGCTTCATTGTGTGGAGAAAAAACTCAAGGACCACACATGTGGAGACAGAATCTAGTCGGGTGCCTGTTGCAGAACCCCAAGCGAGAGGTGATGGTGGCTTGGTGGGCGTCATCAAAGGGGTCAGAAGTAGACCAATTCTGTGTATGTTCTGAGAGTTGAGCTCCGGGACTTGCCGGTGAACTGAATGGAGGAAGTGGGAAAAAGAAAGACATCAGTAGGACTCCTGGGCGGTTTGGCCCCCGGGGAACTGGGCAATTAACTGAGGCTGGGCAGACTCGGGGAGGAAGGAGTCTGAGTGGGTGGGTAGAATCGGGAGTTCTGCTTGGACAAGTGAAGTTGCAGAAACTTATTAGTCACCATCTGGAGACGGGGAGCAAGCAGCTGGATCTGGGAGTCTGGAGCGCGCGTGACGCAGGAATAACCCGGGGGCAGTATTTATGGAAAGAGGAGCTCTGCTCCGTGAGATGTCGTGATATTGCCTTGTTGATCTGCTCCTTTCCCGGGTCTCGGTTTCCTCATGGGCTGGCTGGCCTCTCAGGGTCTTTTCTGCTTGGCAAGTACAAAATAGAACATTAGCATTTAAACTCACAGGGCGGCAGCAGTGGGCTGAGCCTGCTGTCATTGGGACTTAAGAACAAAGCGAGGTGTAAGACCCAAAGAAGACTGGCAGTTATCTTAAGAATTGGAACCGGATGGCACCTGGGTGGCTCAGTGGGTTAAGCCTCTGCTTTCGGCTCAAGCCATGGTCTCAGGGTCCTGGGATCAAGCCCTGAGTCGGGCTCTCTGCTCAGCGGGGAGCCTGCTTCCCCCTCTTTCTCTGCCTGCCTCTCTGCCTACTTGTGACCTCTGTCTGTCAAATAAATAAATAAATAATCTTAAAAAAAAATAAAAGAATTGGAACTGGAAATGGCGTCTTTGCAAAGCAATCATACTGCTGCCTGTTTCGAAAGTAGGGGCGTTGGGGAAGGAAACACTTCAGCAGCAGAAGATGAACTTGCTCAAGGCAACACAGCATACACGGGGTGGGGGGTAAGCCGGATCTGGGGGGAAGGGCAGGGGTGAGTACCATCCCCCGCATCGCCGTGACCTGCAGACAGCACCAGGTCGGCTGTGAGCACTGCAAATCAGGAAAGAACTTGTCCACAGAGGACTTGTTTTGCTTTCCTCTTTTTGATACTGGCCTAATTCGCCCGGGGCATTTTTCAGTTTATTTTGTCACTCATTTTTTCAGAAGTAGCCCTTAGCTGCAAAGTATCTTGCCTCCAGGATTTATCAAGCATCCCCACCCTTCTTACCCCGCCCCCCCAACAGCCCTCGGGGTTGGGAAAGTCATTATCTAATCCTGTTTCAGAGATGGAGGAATCCAGGGGCCAGAGGGGCTGAGAGGTGAAGCCACCTGTTCCGACCACACAGACAAGAGGGGGGATGAACCCATCTCAAATCCAGGTTCTACGAATCCCCAACTCTTTCCTCTTCCATCACTCCGTCCAACGGTCCAAACCAAGAGGCCCGGACAGACTACTTGGCCAAGTTCTCGGCTATGACACAATGGATTCTTTAGGTGCTTTTGTTTTTGGATCGGAATGTGATTTTAAATGACCTTGGTTTAGTTTTTTATGTTACTTTATTTAAAGCTTCGCTTATATTGCTAAAGAGTGAGGCCCGTGACACATCAGCCGGCATGTTTTTGAAGCCCTTCAGAGAGAACCATGAGGCAGTGAGCCCCGCTTCGAAGGACTGCTTTCTTACGGGGATCCTCGGCAAGACGGTCACAGCCGTCTCACGAGTAAAGGGACGAGTTAAGTCCAAGCTCACACATTTCCCCACACAGGATGTACGGGAGGAGGCGGGGGATTCGGGTCCAGAAGAGCCTTGCACCGTTGCAGTTAGTATAGCCACAGAACGAATCATCTACCCCCCCTCCCCCTCTCAAATAAAGATGAAAAGGACGGTCCCACTACTCTCACGGATTCTGGGGTCCGATGCTTAGACAAGCCAGAGGGACTGTGGCCCAGTGAAGTCTGGGCAGATTTCATGGCTGGAAGGGACTCGGCAGCTGGGGCTGGAAGCTCTAGAGACATTTCATGGGCGGGTTTGGTGGTTGATTGGCCATTGGGGGAAACTCAGCTGGAGCAATTGATTCCAAGAGTGTCGTGTGGTCTTTCCACATGCTTGGGCTTCCTCCCAGTGTGGCGCCTTCTTACACGGAGACTCGTGGCTCCAACACCGAGTGGCCCAGAAAGCAAAGGAAGACACTGCAGTGCCTTTTTAAATGAACCTCAGAAGTCATGCATTGTCACTTTTGCACATTCTGTTGGTTATAGGCAAGTCTCAAGCCTTCTTGGAGTCGAGGGTAGGGGGCATCGACCCTGCCTCTTGATGGAAGGGTGGCAAGGCCACGTTGAAGGAACACAGGGACAATGGAAGGCACTGTGGCTGCTGTCTTTGGAAAACGGCATCTGCCATCCTAGTGGAGATACATTACCTTTGGGTTTTCCCAACAGTAGGGAAGGGACACGCCTATCAACCGAACACCATGGAAGTACGGCTGGGGATGTGGCTCATGGCCAGGTGCCACTGGCTGGGTGTGAATCTTCTCTCCCATCCAACCAGCCAAGCCAGGAACCAAGCCAGGAACAACCTGGCTGAAGTGACACCAGCAAGTGGCAGCTACGGAGCTAAGAGACAAGGACACAACAGTGGAGCAAACGGGCCTCTATCCTCAAAGAGCTCCTGGACCGCAAGCTAGTGCACAGAAAGCTGGCTGGGGTATAAGTTTAAAGACTTTATTTATTTATTTGATGGCGAGAGCACAAGCACAAGTAGGGGGAGCAGCAGGCAGAAGGAGAAGCAGCCTCCCCACCAAGAAGGGAGCCCAATGCGGGGCTCCATCCCAGGACCCAGGCTGAAGGCAGACACTTAACTGACTGTGCTATTCAGGTGCCCCTGGGGTAGAAGTATGTATGTATGTACGTGTGTAAGTATTTATTATTAACATATACTGTATTACATGTCTCCGGGGCACAGGTCTGTGATTCATCAGTCTTACACAACTCACAGCACTCACCATAGCACATGCCGTCCCCGGTGGCCATCACCCAGCCCCCTCCCTCCAGCAGTTTGTTCCCTGAGATTAAGAGTCTCTTATGGTTTGTCTCCCTCTCTGGTTTCATCCCATTTCATTTTTTCCTCTCTCCCCGCATGATCCTCTGACTTGTTTCTCAAGAAATTCCACATATCAGTGAGATCAGACGATAATTGTCTTTCTCTCATTGACTTATTTCGCTTTGCATAATACCCTCTAGTTCCATCCACATTGTTGCAAATGGCTAGATTTCATTTCCTTTGATGGCTGCAGAGTAGTCCATTGTGTATATATACCACATCTTCTTTATCCATTCATCTGTGGATGGACATCTAGGCTCTTTCCCTAGTTTGGTTATTGCGGACACGGCTGCTATAAAAACACTAGGGTACGTGTGCCTGGGGTAGAAGTTAAAGGTGTAGATCCCTTCCTTCCCCCATTCTAATTCAGTTAGTTCCCGTTGGCACCTAGGACTCTGCATTGTAACGAGCCCGTGGGTGGTTCTGGTACAACAGGTCTGAGGAGGGCGCTTTGAGACACAGGCCCCGGTGGCTTCTGAGCGATCCAGCTAGCCACCGCTGGCCCAGCCTCTCTAGAAGAATCTGAACTTGGCCCTGGGGGCAGTTGAGATCTACCTTGAGCTCTCTATCCAGGTCCTAGGTGGAACAGCTGGTCCTTACAACTGCTCTTGCCCTGTTTTTAGAGTTTTCTTTACTTCTTTTCAGCCAGTCCTTTATAACTTCAACCTCCTGTTATAGTGAATAACTGTCTATTAAACCTCACCTGTTCAAATTACTATGTGATTCCTTTACAAACTGTCCAACGAATATTCACACCCGTTTCCTTGATCTTTATGGAAAAATATACTTGCCTTCACCACTGATGTTGGGCTTGGCCAAGTGACTTGCTTTGGCCAACAGGGTTTGAGCAGAAAGGACCAGCCTAGGCCCTACAAGTCATCATCTGTTTCGACTTGCCCCAAGGATCAGTCACCAGTCCTCCAGCCTGGTCTCCCACCTGAAACTGTCCAACCAATCCACAGACCTGTGAGCTTGAGGACAAGTTATTAACGTTTTATTTCTTTTTAAGATTTTATTCATTTATTTGCCAGAGAGAGAGAGAGAGATCATAAGCAGGCAGAGCAGCAGCAGAGAGAAGGGGGGAAGCAGGCTCTCCACTGAGCAGAGAGCCCCATGCGGGGCTCGATCCCAGGACCCTGAGGTCATGACCTGGGCCGAAGGCAGAGGCTTAACCTACTGAGCCACCCAGGTGCCCCGTTATTAACATTTTAAACCATCAAACTTGAGGAGGGGGCAGGGAGGGAATTGTTACACGGCATCACTGTGGCAGGATTCGGTGAGTACACTGTCTCGGGGACTGTGGCAGGACTCGGTCAGTACACTGTCTCGGGGCAGCTGCTGCAAACACGAGACTGGAGATGTGAGGAAGGGGAAGAGCCAGGTAGGCCTTCGGGAGACGGGCCGCTGTCCCCGGAGTGGCCAATGATACTGCCACATTCCAGTACTAGAATCATTTTTTTTTTTCTTCCTGACCATCTTAAAATGTTCGACCAACTTTTCAACAAATAGAACCAGAACAGCTGACCTTCCACATGTAAAACAAGAATATAGACACAGACCTTACATCTTCCACAAAAATTAACTCAAAATAGGTCATAGACTTGTGGTGCCTGGGTGGCTCAGTGGGTTAAGCCTCTGCCTACTGCTTGGGTCATGATCTCAGGATCCTGGGATCAAGCCCCGCATCAGGCTCTCTGCTCAGCGGGGAGCCTGCTTCCTCATCTCTCTCTCTGCCTGCCTCTCCGTCTACTTGTGATCTCTCTCTTTCTGTGTCAAACAAACAAATAAATAAATAAAATCTTAAAAAAAAAAAAAAAGACATAAGGCGTTTGTCCAGCTCACGGAACACTGCAACAGAGAGTGAATCCTGGTGTAGACTTAGAGCTTCAGTTCATAACAATGTATCACTGTGGTTCTTCAGCTGTAACAGCTCCCAGGCTGACCTAAGATGCTGCTAAAGGGGCAGCTGTGCAGAAGGAGAGGCAGGGTAGGGCAGTTTGTACTTTGGGTGTCATTTTCGCTGTAAATCTCAAACTGCTCTAACATAGGAAGTCGGGGAAGAGACGCCTGGGTGGCACCATTGGTTAAGCATCTGCCTTAGGTGCAGGTCATGATCCCAGGGTCCTGGGATCGAGCCCCAAATCGGGCTCCCTGCTCAGCAGAGAGTCTGCTTCTCCCTTTCCTTCTGCCCCTCCCCCTGCCTGTGCTCACGCACACTCTCTCTCTCTGCCAAATAAATAAATAAAATCTTTTGAAGAAATTTAAAATATGGTCCTTTTTTTTAAAAAAAAAGTCTTTGAAAGGAAAAATAAAAACTCAGTTTCATCAATTTTAGAATTTTAGGTCCCTCTCCCTCATCATTCTGCCCAGTGTATTGGATGATTTCTTTTCATTTTTCCAGTGGTCCAAAATGAAAACAATGTACACTTCATGTTTTAGTTATTATCTTTTTTAAAGATGTGTTTACTTGTTTTTAGAGGGAGAGAGCACAAGTGTGGTGTGGGGAGGGGGGAGGTGTGGGCAGATGGAGCAGGTGACGCCAACTCCCCACTGAGCAGGGCTCCATCCCAGGACCCTGAGATCACGATCTACATAATCTTTGCGGCAAAGGATGAGATGGTGGGAAAATGAAATTTCCCCTTTCTGATCTGTCTCCCCTGTGCAGCGGTAACAGCAAATTCTAGAAGAAAGATCCTGGTACCACTGCCAAATTGTAGCTTCCCAAACCTATGCCAAGTGAGCTGTTTTCCACGGGGACGACTCATCCAGCTGGCGTCACCTACACAGCGAGCTCCTAAAGATACCGCGGCTCTCAGCGCTGACGTCAAGCCGGACGAGAACGCTCAGGGCTGAGTGCTTGCTCCGAGTCCCAAATTGGAAACATGAGCTTGCCCGCATCAGACGTCCCAGCGACCCTGACAGATGAATCCTCAAGTGCGCCTCGTGATCACTTGTTTAAAAAAGTACCAGTGATTTTTCATTGTCCCCGGCCGCTAGAGACAGCTGCCGATTAGGAAGAAAAAAAAACATGGACAAAAATCAAGTGGTGTTATTTCCCCAGGCACGGTAGAAAGAACCAAGTATGAAGAAAAATACAAGTTCCAACGCTGAAAAGAATAGATGGAGATTCCTGATCCAGAAGCCACATTTTTAGGGAAGTAGGCTGTGCAGTTTTATTTTTAAATCGAGATGCCATAAATGACACACACCTCACGGCATATGCACTGTGTCCTTACCTCGTCCGCTGGCTTCATTTTATTCTTTTCTACCCTCATTTGCCCTTTGCCCCAATTTCCTTAACTCTTTTTAAAAAAAATACTGTATTGTATATTTTCATAAAATATGGGAAGTGCTGTTTGATAAGTAAAAATGCCATATTTCAAAGGCATTAGTTTCTGAATTTGCTGTGACAGGTTGTTTTAGACAGGTTGTTTAAGAGTTTGCTTTAAAATATCTCAAATCAAGTTCCACGGGGTGCCCGGGTGGTTCAGATGGTGAAGCGGCCTCTTGGTTTCCGCTGGGGTCGTGATCTGGGGTGGTGGGATCGAGCCCGATGCGGGGCTCTGTGCTCAGTGGGGCGCCTGCCTCAGATTCTCTCCCTCTGCCCTCACCCCAAATAAATAGGTCTTTAAAAAAAAAGAGTTCCTTAATTGAGTATAAAGAGACATATTCCAGGCTTTTGAAATCAGGATTGAAAGAGTTATATCTGTTTTATAGATCTCCCAGTGTGTGTAGATATATACACTTAATATATATATAAAATAACAATCTAGTGGGATATATAATACCAACTTTCAACTAGTTTCAGGGCTCACTGCTCAGCTCAAATAGCCTTATTTGTGGGGCACCTGGGTGACTCAGTCAGTTAAGCGTCTGCCTTCGGCTCAGGTCATGATCCTAGGGTCCTGGGATGGAGCCCCACATACGGCTCTCTGCTCAGTGGGGAGTCTGTTTCTCCCTTTCCCTCTGTGCTTTCCCTTTCTCTCTCTCTCTCAAATAAATAAAATCTTTAAAAAAAAAAAAAAAACAGCCTTATTTGTGAATTAGAAACCCAAACCCAGAAACCAGCCCTAGTGATTTAGCCCGTGTTGCTTCTCTTCACCTAGGGTCCTGACGCTAGGTGCGTCCATACCCGTGCGGACTGGTCGCGGGAAGAACGGTCAGTGGTAGAAGAAAGGAAGGTGACAGCATGGCTGTCCCAGCTTACTAGCTAGTATTTGCCGCAACTTCTGAAGAGTTGTCCAAAAGTTAACGCATGTTCTGGTAGCTACGGCATGAGCCCAAAGAATTCTAGAACCTCAAATCATGCAGTCTGAGAAGGGGTCACCTTTGTTTCTAAAGGAAGTCTGGGACTGAATCCTACTGTCTTGGGTCCAAACCCTGACCAGGGCGCTAACTAGCTGTGGAGCCTGGGGTGGACATGTCACTTGCCTGCTGGAACCTTGACTCTCTCACTTCCAAAATGAGGAAATCATCCCCACCTGATAAGATAATGTGGGGACTGAGCTATTTATATCTTGTACTCTAGGGACTGGCACGTGATAAGGGATCAATAAACGTAATTACTAGGAGTAGATAGTGGTTATAAAAGTCATGAAATGTAATATGATTCCTAAATGCATGCCAGATCTGGGTGTGGTCTGGAATTGCTACAATCCGTTATCCAAATAGAGTATTTACCTACAGTCCAATTTTCCTTTGGTGCCGAAATAAATCCAGTAGTGCAAACGAGCAGGATGATTCTTTGGAAGGACTGTAAATACATTTTTGAAGTTAAATATAGCCCGAGAGCCTGTCTACGCACAGCCAAGTTGGCTTGGTTGACATCTTCTACTGAACTTATCATTAGAGGATCCCAAACAATTCTGCAAAGTACTGGACATGATGTTCAGCTTCTCCAGAAAGCTGACAAGTACTCGCCAATATAAATAGCAAGTCAGCGCCCTGACCTCCTCTCGCATTCCCCAGCCTATATGATTTGAATAAGTAACAGTGTGTTCAATGAAACGTTTTTGCAAAGGCTATGAACTAAGCAACATTTCAATGTTCCTTTCAGATCTGATTTTTTCCAACCACATTTTGTCAACCACAGGCTAAGAAATCGCCAATGTGAAAATATTTTCCCAAATGGGAAATCAGTTCAAAGTATGGATTCTTTACACGGACTATGGCACAGTCCTGGGGGGGCGGGGGAAAGAAGATACTACAGAGACACAGAATTATTAACCACGTTTGTTTTACTCACAGGAAGAGGCAAAGACCTGTTACTTCAAAGTTCTAATTTATACTCTCTCATCTCATAACATATAAGAATTATATAATTTATTTTTCCTCCCCCTTTTTTTGAGGAAAAATGAGATTAGAAAAAAAAACAAAAACCAATACCATTTTAGTGAAAAGATCATCACACCTGTTTTCTGAGAGACGTGTCCAATCTTGGGCACCCGAGACTGGCTCGATGCTGCTAATCAAACACCCTTCAGTTAAGCAGCCAGCTGGTTTCTGAGTTGATATTTCATTTTTATGTTCTGTATTTGCCATTAGTACAAAATTCATGGCTAAAATGCTTTATTGATAAGCACGTTGCTAGATAAACCAGTTTAACTACTTTAATAACTTTTTTTAAAAGATTTTTTTTTTAGCAATCTCTACACCCAGCCTGGGGCTCGAACTCACAACCGCGAGACAGTCACATGCTCTACCAACTGAGCCACACACCCCTAATAGCTTAACTTCCCAGTAGAATCCCTGCGATTAATCTTTGACAATGGGACATCTCTTGATTAAATATTTTACATAATGAAATGTAATTGGTGAAGTTATAATGTATTAACATCATATTACATATTACATATAATATAATGTGCTAACATTATATTATATGTTGGGGGGTTGCTATAATAGGCGTTTATAGAATTTGTTTCATAAATCTTTCCTGGAGACAAAAATGTTCTCTGCGCTGTCCAGGGTCAGAGCTAACCCCCAATTCTGGCCACTGAACACTTCAAAATTTCCAAGTGAGACTCAGGAACTGAATTCTGCATTTTATTTAATTTTAAATTAATTACATTTAGGGGCACCTGAGTGGCTCACCCTGCTAATTATCTGACTCTTGATCTCAGCTCAGGTCTTGATCTCAGAATTGTAAGTTTAAGCCCCATGCTGGGCTCCATGCTGGGCACAGAGCCTACTTAAAAATTAACTAATTAGATAATTAATTAATTACTATTTAGATTTAACTAGCCACATACAGCTAGTGGCTCCTGTATTGGATAGTAAAGGTTTACACAGTAAGGTTTAAAACCTAAATAAAAGTCCTATTTTATAAAAAGCATTCTGTCCTCTATGAATTGGAAATTCAGTCTCTCTCACAGAAATTTGTAACTTTGTAAGAAATACGAGGCCTGCTAAGACCAAAATACTAAAATGATGCAAATCTTACTTTTATCCTAATGTGATATCTGAACAGATTAGGCTAACGAAGAATGTCTTCCTTTTCTGCTCCAAAAGGAAGAGATCACCTAAGTGTAGCTCACATTGCTTTAATTTCCATGTAATTAGTGAATTTATTAATCTTAAACAGCCTGAACAAGATAACCAGGATGAGTATGTGCTTTGTGTTTGTCAGACACTTATTTCTTTGCAATATTTTATTTCATTTATTTACTTTTTATTTAAGTGAGCTCCACACTGGGTGTGGGGCCCAATGCAGGGCTTGAACCCATGACCCTGAAAGATCAAGACCTGAGTGTAGATCAAGAGTCATGCTTAACTGACTCAGCTACCCGGGTGCCCCTGTAATTATTTTAAAAATGTGAAGTGTGACTTCTTACATTACTGAGAGAGGGACATTTTCTGAGGATCACAACAAGCCGTGAGCTGCACCACCCATTCTTCACTTGATCTTAGCCAAAAGGCCGAGAAGCAATGCACCATCCATTCTTCATGGAAAGTCCACTTTCATCCTTTTCTTCATGAAACTAGACCGCTCTTTTGCATATTTTCTGTCTTACTCTCCATTCCAGAACCAGAAAAAGCCTTTTGAGAAGGCCTGCTTTGGGTATTATCAAGATGATGACGTGGTAAGCCCCAGGCAGGAGTCTGGCAGTTGGGAGTGACCACACAGTCTCAACTCCTGCCCTTGTGGCTTTGTGGCCAGGTCACTGGACCTTCCCACACCTTTGGGACCACTGTCATGTATGCCTCACACCTCTGCCATTTCTCAACACAGTTACTCAAGGTCAGCCGTAAGACGAGAGTGACAGTCTCAAATCCTTATCTGTCATTCCACATCCCGGCTCTCCACTCAGACCTAAGAATCTGTGTCAGCTCATCTTCTTGACGGACGGCCGGTCTAGGTTTGCTTTGCCTGGTTCTCCTTCCCTAGAAGGTGCACTTTTTTCCCCTGGAGATTTCTGTAGGCCATCAACAGGAGCCTTAGCATCCAACAAGGTCCTCCTGGGTCTTGCGGATCGCGGTAACGGAAGCGGTACACTTCCCCCAAATGTTTGGCCTGCTCCTGAGTCGGCCGGCTGGGAAGCCCGTGAGCCCACACTCTGAACGGGATGGAGAAAGGTTTGGGCATGTTCAGAAGCCTTAACGCAGAGTAGCTGGTGTCCCTCCCTGGCAGGACTGTGGGTACAGCCACAGGAGACTCAGTGCACAGAGAAAGATATGCCCTTGGGGACAGAACGGTCACAGTAAGGTGTACTAATGATTCACAAAACCGGAACCAACCTAGGGACCTCTTGCATATAACGTTAGTTATAAGATGGGCTTAACAGGACTGACTCGCAGATAAGGACAGCTGGTTAGGCTCTTCTGACACGCAGTCTCCAAGACAGAGGCACCTGCTACAGGCTGCAGTCGGAAATTAACAGCAGCTGTACTGCAGTTTTTTTTCCTTAAGCGCTACATAAAGCCCGTGAATCACCATCCACTTCTCTGGGAGCTGAAACTCATTTGGCTTTTGGCCAGAGCGTTCACCGCAGCAACAGTGTGCATGGAAGGCTGCGGACGGCTCCTCCGCTCGTCACCTGCCTGAGCACACAGGTCAGCTCAGCACCTTGAAAGAAGCTGCAGGCTCCTACCAGGGAAGGAGACCCTCTAAGATTCAAGCATAAATATCCATTCAATTACAGCCTCAGCTAAAAGAGAATTCAGGTCAGCCTCATTTCCATTAGATTTTTTTTTTTTTTTTTAACAAATCAAATACCTCTATAGCAATGTGCTATGTGCCAGGCCTTGTACATCAAAAATACTGTAAGTACTTAAAAATATTAAGAGGCTCCCTGCAAGTCTGGTTCAATCTGAAAATAATTTTTCACCACCCGTTTTATTTTCCTTATTTTCCCATACAGCAGCTGCCTCTGTGAACACCTAGAATAAATTCTAGAAGAAATGTGCAGAGGAACTCGGTTGCCAACCTGACGTAGAGCAAATGGTTTTTCTTTTCTTTCCCCCTACACAGCGCCTCTGCTTCGTGACCAAAACGCTTCAGACTCCCGGCCCCAACCATACACCCTCTCCTTTCGCGAGCCTGGGGGATCTGTGTCGGACCCGTGGGCAGCTTATGGACCAGTGGGCTGCCCCGTCCGCCCCAAATTCCAGGGCCGGGTGAACGGCGGGAGCGGCCACCTTTGTAGACACCGCTCCCAGGTTGTAAACGGGCTGCCAGGGCTTCGTCCCCTCCGCACAGCGCCGGGCTGTCTGGAGACAGAGCTAGGGAGGAGCGCTCCCGCCGCAGCCTGGACCCCGGAGAGAGGCGCAAAGGGCAGGTAAGGGAGCCAGACGTCACTGCTGCAAACCGTGGTCCTGATCACAGGAAAGGATGGTGAAGGGGAGGGAGATGAGCCCGCTGTGGGCTCGGCTCGGACTCACACAGGTCAAAGCACACCACAAAACACACCCACCGAGTGCACATCTCGGAAACATCTCCTGCACGAGCGCCCGCTTGGACTTCGGATCGTCTCGGAATCGGACGCCAACGCAGCAGCACAGCCTCTGTGAGCTAGAGAGATGCTGGCAGGGAAGCTACAGAGAAGCCAACCGGAGCGCTGGCCTGCGCTGGAGTTGGCAGAGGGCACAGCCGGGCGGCTCCGGGTCCGCCGGGTGTTTATTCTCCCAGATCCAGGCCCGCCCTCCCATTCTGTTCCGTTGTGCTGGGGCTGGGCTCTGCAAACTCCGTTTCCTGTATCCCCTGCTGGCTGGCTGGGCTCGGAGAAGAAGCAATGGTAAGTGCATGGAGAGCCAGGGCTGGGGGGGTGGGGGGGCATGACTTTCTTCCTCGTTCTGACTGCCGTCAGATATTTGCTACCTCAGTGTACCCCTTTTCTTACTTCAGCCTTCTTGTACTAACTCATCTCTGTTGTAGCTGACAATCAAACCCATCCTGGTTTTCTTACAGGACCTTGACTGACGGACGGTACTTGGTATCAAGAGCTGGTCTGTCTACTACCTTTGGCACACATATGTCTTACACGTGAGCTGTGTGCTGCTTCCTTGATCAACAGGTCCAATATGATGTTTTTTTTTTTTTTTAAAGATTTTATTTATTTATTTGACAGACACAGATCACAAGTAGGCAGAGGAACAGGCAGAGAGAGAGGAGGAAACCACTTCCCTGCTGAGCAGAGAGCCAGATGTGGGGCTCGATCCCAGGAGCCTGGGATCATGACCTGAGCCAAAGGCAGAGGCTTTAACCCACTGAGCCACCCAGGTGCCCCCAATGTGATATTCTGAGGAGCAGCAGGATAAGCAAGATCTCTGCAGACTCTCTTCTAACAAGGACAGAAAAATGGACGTAGCTCAGATATCATGCCAATTTCTTAAGTTCGCAGCTGTAAATTTCTTCCTTCCAAGCTATTCTATTTAAATGTTAATGCATAAAAATCAGTATCGTGTTCACTTTCTCAACCAGAATGGGACCTGAAAAATTCTTTGTGAAGTCAAAGCCATTCTCTAGCGGCATCTGCTTAATTGAAAGCAAGTGAAGAAATCTGAGCAATGGTTGATTCTCCACTAGATGGCAGTCATTGGGTAACCCCGAGTGGGGCTCCAGGACACCAGCAGCCACAATGGTGAGTTAGTTGTGTTGACTATAAGCAGCTGTCTTCTGTTCACAGTGCTTGATGGGAGTGGTTACGTGTATTCACATTTGGCTCATTTCTAAAAGATACACATTGCTGGGGCACCTGGGCAGCTCAGTGGGTTAGAGTCTCTGTCTTCGGCTCAGGTCATGATCCCAGAATCCTGGGGTCGAGCCCCGAGTCGGGCTCTCTGCTTGGCAGGGAGCCTGCTTCCTCCTCTCTCTCTGCCTGCCTCTCTGCCTTCTTGTGATCTCTGTCTGTCAAATAAATAAGTAAAATCTTTTTTTAAAAAATTATTTATTTATTTATAATAATAATAAATTAATAAAATCTTTAAAATTTTTATTTTAATAAATGATCAAATTATTAATAAAATCTCTTTTAAAATTTTATTTATTTATAATAAATAATAATAAAATTATTAATAAAATCTTTTAAAATTTTTATTTATTTATTTATTTGACAGAGATCACAAGTAGGCAGAGAGGCAGGCAGAGAGAGAGAAGAGGAAGCAGGCGCCCCATCAAGCACAGGGCCTGACGCGGGGCTCAACCCCAGGATCCTGGGATCACAACCCAAGCCAAAGGCAGAAACTTTAACCCACTGAGCCGCTCAGGAGCCCCAATAAATAAAAAATCTTAAAAAAAAAAATATACACTAGTCTTTTCAGGACCATGGTATCCTTTTACAGCTCAGGTATCTCATGACTCATGGTTCTGGGTAGTGTGTCATCACCACCGATCACTCTCAAACCAATACAGAACTTCAACAGACTAACCACCAGGTGAAATAATGGGAATAAACTGCAGTTTATCTAATTTCCTAAATTTTCTATGTTCCGTGCACACTAGCTTTGGAACCTTTCAGAAAGATGAACTTCATTTTTTTCTTAATTTTTAAAATTATTCAAGATTTATTTGAGAGAGAGAAAGGGAGAGCATGCGCATGAGTCGGGGGGTGGGACAGAAGCAGAGGGGGAGACCCCCAAGCAGACTCTCCATGGAGCTCGGGGCCGGACACGGGGTTTGATTCCACAACCGTGAAATCATGACCTGAGACCAAATCAAGAGTCATTCACTCTTGAATGACTGAACCAGCCGGGTGCCCCCAAGATAAACTTTATAGACCAAAAAAAGCTTCCCAGACGCTGCCAAGTGTCTCCCCGTTCAGTCCCTCCCTCCCCATTTAGAACCACTGCTCTAGCTCCCGCAGGGCTCCCCCAGGGGGAGACCAGGTGCCCACCTCCAGACAGGAAGAGCGCAAACCCGGGAGGGACTGAGCTCTTCAGGCCCAGCTCCGTTTTCCAGACTCGCTGCCAGAGAAGCCACCGCTTTTCCTCTGAGAGGTGTGATGGGAGAGCAGAAGCCAAGAGTCCTACTTCAATTTCAAGTTCCTCACGCCCATGCCCTTCCCCTGAGAAGCCTTACCTTCTCTCCTTGTTCACTCTGTTTTCTACCTTCTCTCTGCGGAACCCCCTTTCTCTGAGCATCCCTGTCCTCCGAAGTCCACCCAAACAGCCCCGTCCACCCATGAGGACAACAGGGCCTTGGGCGAACGAGCTGCCGGCTCTGTCCCAGTGGTCAGAGCAAGTGACAGAGCCCGAGGGCACCACCTCATCGTTGGCCGCAGGGTCCGCAGGAGCAGGTATGCCAACGGGGGGTGGCATTCAATAGTCCACGCACTTTGTGACATGGGACTCACTTTTAATGACCTAAGTGCCTTTATTCTGGTTTCCGTTTTTAATTTTGGGAGATCATCAAATAGCAGATTTCTGAGGTTTTGAGACATGACTTACCATTCACGTTCCCAAGAGAAGTGCTGGTCCTGTGTTCAGGTCCTCAAGCCTTCAGCGGTGCGACCGTTTACTTGTGCGACCTCCAGCATTGAACGCGACAGCAGCCCACGCGTGTCCCTGGGACCAAAGCCCAGGTCCAAAAGGGCGCATACTGGCCTCACATTTCAAGTCCTGATCTCAAAAACAGTGCGCCACACCACAAGGACGTTCGTCTCCTGGGACAAGGGAGAGTTGGGCGGATGTACCGAAATTTGAACAAAATGCAAAATTGGTAAAATTGTTACTTCTTTTTTCTTCCGGTGAAAATTCAGTTTGTTGGTCTGTGTTTTTGCAAAATCAGGGTTTGTTTTTAAATTCTTGGGTGTTGGGTGGAATGAAATCAGGTCACTTCTCTTGGCAGACGCGTTGGAGCCCTCCACCCGAGAGCACGCAAGCCTGGCGGAAAAACCGAACGGCCACGGAGGACAGCGGCCACCCCATGCCACGACGGCAGGGAAGCGGAAGGAGGGCTTTCAGTCAGGTCCGGAAAGAAGACAAGAGGAGGACAATTCCAGGCTGAAGGGTTGGAGCAGAGGCACAGGGACCACCACGTGCGCTGTGCGGCTCGGGCTCGGCAAGCGGGCCTTTTTGGTATGGGTTGGGGCTCGTTGGGCAAGTTAACAAGCTTGGAAGCTAGGGCAGGGCCGGCCCAGGGTCGGAGAGTTGGGATGTTGGCCTGAAGGACAGAGGGGGCGCCCAGGCTTCGGACCAGGGCTGGGTGGCAGCAAGTTGAGCAGAGCCGGGCACACAGGCAGACGGGCCGCCGAGCTGAGCGTGGGGCTGGGAGCAAGGGCCACCGAGCCAGATGGGAGCGCGCTTGCTTTAGTGGTCGTGACAGTGAGAGACCAAACACCCGAAGAGAGAGTTCACTGACAGGATGATTTATAGGATGTGTCTCCAGGTGATGAAGGACCTTCGCTCCCGTGATCTCCTCCACCTTCAGAACGGAACGTAGAACCGTCGTCACATGACACAGGGGAGGAACCAGCTGCTGCCCAGAAGCAACGCAGGCACTTTTGGGAACGTGGCCTTTGCTGGTTTGGGCGCACTGCCTTCTTCTCTCCCAGCCCGTTATTCCTGTTCGGGGAAGGCTTTCCCACCTGTATTTTCCCAGAAGCCTAACGGTCACGGGCCTCGCGTCTTCTCCGGCTTACCCGCCCGTTAGCCGGGCTCACCTCCTCGTCCGGGCTCGGCCGTCACGTGCGAGCGGACATCTGCAACCGCCCCCGCGGGCCGCGGAGGAAACAAATCCCAGACACTTAGCAGTATTTTTCAGGATTGTGATTTTTGATTTCTTTTAAGAATCTTTTTTAACATGGCCTTCGTTTGAAGTTGCTTCAAATCTCTCTCGGAAAACAAGAGAAGCTCAAAACCTGAATCAGAATGATGCTGACGAGAATCCTAGATGGTAGACAAGCCAAGTATCGTGAGTCCGGTTTTACAATTCACTCACTCATGCACTCGAGGATTTGTTCAAATATTTATTGAGTACTTCTGATGTGCCAGGCTTGGGGCAAGGCGCTGGGTATAACAATGATTAAGACAAAGTCCCTCAAGGAGCTCACAGTCTAACGGTGAACTACTGAGTAAACTGAGGCACAGAGTGGTACGTGACTTACCCATGAGGTAGAGAGCGCTAGGTACTGGAAATGTGGGATCAGAGCTGGAGAGAGGGCAGGGTACAACTAACTCATAAAAAGCAAACCCCTTTGATTGAAAAGCAAGGCTGTATACAGAAACATATTACAAAATCTGCTTGCAAAAAGGTTAAAATAGTTTCCAATTTTCATCATGATTAAATTCATGTCTTGCAATGAATTAAGCCATTCCCTGACAGTATTTCCATACTTGTCCCTAAAGCTTCAGGGCATGGTGCTAGTCTGCTCAGACACAGAAACCCTGTAGGGAGCTTGAAATCAAGAAGTATCAGATTTCAATGTCAGCACTGGGAACCATATTGAAATACTTTAATTAAATCCATGAACTTTAAATGTATAGCGTATTTATGATACTTCTACATGTAGAAATTTGGAAAAAACTTTCCTCTAACCCCCATTCAGAGGATTCTAATAAGTTATAGATACCACAGAAATTAGAGAATTTGTCTGTTACTTTCCATATATACATTATTTTGGCTGTACAAGGGTGAAAAGTTTGACTTAGACATATTACATAAGTAATCTAAACACTATACAGATATATACAAAGGCAGCACATTCAGAGGCCTGCACACACCGGCCCAACGTTTAACAGCTAACTGCAGACGTGAACCCGTGTAAGGCAATTTCTTTTGTGACAATGACACATGATCCACAAAGGAAAGGGCAGAGTCTGCGAAGCACTGTCCGCTCCAGTCCTGACCGTCTGTCTCTTGTGATTCTCTCCATAGTGAGGTGATTTCAGTAGGCAAGATGTCCATTTCACGGACAAAACACAGTGAATAATTATAAAAAGAGTTTTCTTCAAAAGCAGAAACCATAATTATCCAGTAATCAAAGTAGTGGGCTTCTCAAAGCCACTACTGGCCTTGATGCTGCTGTCAGGACCAGAGAATTTCATGGATGATTTATTGCTGAGGATCAAATCTGATGCAGAATTCACCCCCACAGGACGCTCCCCAAGGACTCAGCCCACGAATTCCAGAATGCTCTCAGATGCTCACTTCCAGCAATTCCTCACTTTGCTGTGGAGGATTTTCTTCTGCAAAACAACAAACACGAAGGAGATTCTCCTGAGTGAGGGTTTGAGAAGTCGACAGGTACAGAATGTGGGATTCGAGCGCTTCAAAGAAAGGCTGAAGACCCTGGTCAAGAGCCGTACCAAGATGCTGAGGGCAGAGTCTGCTGGGAAGTCTCGAGAGGAGACACGGACTCGGGCGCGCCCTGACAGCACCTGCTGGAGGACGCAGGCGGCCTTCTCCACCCGGACACCACACCAGGGGCGTCACCTCGGCACCCACTGTAATTCTTCATTTCTGAGATCAAAACTACATGGAATTTAACTATTAAGTTCTTAGAAAAAGTCTAAACTGTAGTTAAGAATGACCTAGTCATTCTTAAATTCAATTTTGTGGCTAGAAAGTATAAAAATAGCTGTAAGGCCACAGAGCCTGTATCTATCTGTATCTCAAAAATCCAGTAGACTCTTGAACGTCCCTGATGACCAGATGGGTACAATACCTCTGTCGGGGCGCTCCGGAGGCCTGTCTGCAGAGGAAGAGGCGCCTGCCCCTTCGGATGCTTTACTGCCCAAGTGGCTCTGCTCCACCTCACATAAATACACGTCGATGGGGCCTCTGGTGCTCCTTATATGGACTGTGATTGAGTCCTGGCAAAAGACACATAAAATAGCTTAAAAAAAGACACACAGGATGAATGCGAAAATTCATTAATGACATTGTCTTACTAGATTGACAATGACTTTCCAGAACTTCCAAAGTTTCAATTCAAGTGCTATGTCTGAAAATTTAATGTACTTGAGAGAATCATGTACTTGGCTTTCATTACTCCAGCTTCGGCCACTGAGCTGCCGGCCAACTCATGGCACGGCCCTGGCTCCTGGGTTACCCAGCCAGGACCTCGGGGCCCTGATGTGAACACCTCCACACTGGAGGGCCTGCCTTTCTACACTCAGTGACTTGAGGCCTTCTCGGAGGCTGTACTTGAGAGTCCAAAATCGGTGTTCGCATGACCAAGAAGTCTAAAAGCTCCTGTAGTCTCTCATATGGTTAAGGGTGTGTTTAGCTCTTCGAAACACTGAAGAGGTAGCACAGTAAAAGACAGGCAGGTCTCTGTCCACAGAAAAAGCCAGATGATAGGATCCAGACAAAACACACGTCAGCAACATACAAAATACTCAGAAGAACCGCATATAAACAACTATTAATTATTATTCACATCTTTTGGCTTTGAAGCTTTAAATTTACTCGGACTTAAAATACTTATTTTCTGTAAGATATCAGGAAGTAGGGTGCTTATACTGAGAATTATGCTGAATTCTCTGTGTGTGTGCGCGTGCGCTGAAACCTGGGAATGGACCAAGGAATGCTAAATTCTCAAGGAACAGTTCTAGTTATAAATGATTCCTTTGTTTCTCTGACTAGAAGAGGGTTCAAGTATCACAGTCTGTTCTCTGCCCTTCCACGCGGCAAGGCCGGGCGAGGTACAGACGCCGTGCGCCCCCTCCTGCTCGCCACTTCTCACTGGGGTCTCACAACAGGGCTCCAGGAGACGCAGCTTATCAGGTCTCAAAACCTCACGTCACCTTCTCTGCAGCTTCCCAGGACCAGACATGCAGGCCAGAGAAGGCGCATCCCTGCTCAGGTTCTGGACTGCCAGGCCAGGTCTGGCTCGAATGGCACAGGTTACACAAGCCAAGACTTATCTCCACACAGAACAAACTCTTGCGGCACTCAGACCTGGCAGCCAACTGAGGACTTCCTATTCCACCAAATCAGAGCTGACCAGCCTTTCCCGTAAAGGGTGAGATAGTAGACATTTTTGGCTTTGTGGGCCATACAACCCTGTCACCACCACGTAAGTTTGCCATTAGAGAGAGAAAAGCAGCCAGACACAATGTCTAAACAGAAGGACATGTGGCTATGTGCCGGTGAGACTATGCCTAAAAATCTAGCCAGTCAGATTTGACCTGAGGCCAGTCCAGCCACCCTGGCTCAAGCTCCCCAGATCTCACCCTGGACCTCGGTGGGGGCAGGACGCCCCGAACACCGTGTGCCTGTCTACCACTCCCACTTACTTATGGCTGAGAACAGTTGCCCAAGGGCCCACGTTCACTGGCCTCTGAACTGAACTGTCTTGGGCGTGATCCACAAACTCAGCAGAATTTAGCAACGACGGCCTGAAGCGGCTCACAGCACAGGGGGAACCCAGAACCTCATCAGTCACCGCAGCAGGGGCCGCCACTGGCGTCCCAAAGTATGGATGTGTTGGAAGATTAGTGGTTCGTTATAAAAAAAAGTTTAAACATCTCTCAAACGACTCCTATCAAGTGTTAACAGTTACTTAGGAAATGTGGAATATATCCAAATCTACATAAAATAACGAGGAAACGTCACCCAGAAGTCAGAACTTGAGTGTGACTGGATTAAAAGCTGTCCCTTAACTGATCTGTAACGCCCTATGAATTACCAACATGGGAGCTCACTTGGACAGTGGTGTGCTGGGGAGAGAGGAGAGTGGAGAGTACTCCTCACTCTGGGGCAGGGGGTCCCTACGGCAATGCAGAGGACACCGAGGGGTCTATCAGGCTGTCACCACTTCATGATCTGTCCCATGAATGGCCACTTTCCTTGGTTCTGGTTCCATCCTTACCAAGCAACCTTCTGAGGACAATTCTCTTTCAATACAAACTTTCCTGCAAGGGAAGGAGTGTGCTGGCAGCTGGTAGAGGAGTATTTTCATTCGCACAGTAATTTTACTTTTTATTTTGAATGTACCGGTTAATGTTCTAGTTTATTCCTTAGTCTCTGATGGGCGTGGTTGGGGTCAATTCCCCAGGGCCCTCGCTGCCAGCACACTGCACTTCTGGAACTTCAACAATGAGGCCAATTCTTGGGGAGTCCTCTAAGAGGCACTACAGTGTGCCATTGTCTACTACAGGTTGACACAGGCACTGGGGTGCCATCGAGCATGCACATGTACGGTATGACAGTTAAACACAAACTCTGAAGCCACGCTCTCTGGGTTTGAATTCTGGTGCTTCACTTACTGTGTGATCACGAGAAAGCTATTTTTCTCTGAGCTTCCAACTCCTCCCCTTTAAGAGGATAAGGACTAGTCCATTTGCTCTGTATTTGAAACAAGTTAAACTGTGTCAAGTGCCTGAAGCGGTATCAGGTAGGCAACCAACACCAAGTGATGGAGTTACTACGACCGTGACAGAGCATAGCCTAAGCCACTGACCTGCCTCCCACTTTTAAAAAAATCCTCTTAGAAATGCAGGGATACCTACTTCCCTGGGAGCTGGAACATCCAATCTGGTTTCTGCCGGAGCTTTCACGGCAATAACAATCTGTTCGTGGAAGGCCTGGATGCTGTGGATATCTTGATACGTCACATACGCTAGTGTAAACATCAGTCAAGGGTCTAAGCAGAATGCTACTTACTGAGGAGATAATTTCTCTCTTATAATACATGCATACAAGTGTAACATTAGAATCCCTGTAGTTTCTATGGGATACAAGCTCACAATCAAGGAAAGCAATTGGTAAAAAATTAATTCATATATAATTATTGCTATTTCATCAACAATTCCTAAGATTTTACAAAGTGTTTTACAATACTTGTAACTTGAAGCAGCCCTTTAAACTCCAGTGTCGTGATTATAACAGTATCTGGGGAAAAATAGTAATAACGCACACGAAACCACTCCAGTGTCGGTGTTTACTCCCTGCCCCCATTCCCCACTCACTGCTAGATCATATTATGAGGACCTTTGGGGACAAAATATTCAGTTTTGATGACAACCTCCTATAATATGAGGAGGAAAAAAATTCTGTAAAAGAGTGAAGACAACTTAGAGAATCAGTGTTTCATGGCCATCATGTCCTCGTGGGGTTTCTCACATGCCAAATGCTTTTCCATCTCAGTAGGTGAATTTTTTCATTTTGTTTTTCAGTGTTGCCTGAAATTTTACCAATTACATCATTTACTGGGTTTTCCCGATACTTCTTGCTCACAGATTTTTGGGTAGAGGAATAGCATTTACTTTCCTTCCAGTAACCAGACTACGGAAATAGAGGAGTTTAAGTCTGAAGCATGAACCGCTGGGATCCGTGTTGGCTCACAGAGGCAGCGAGAGCGGAGCAGCAGATGGGCCCGGGAGACCCAGGAGACCCAGAAGATCGCCACCAAAGACAGGTCTCCCCTGCGGGGCCCAGAGGCGCAGCCGGCTCCAGGAGGCTCGGTGGGCCAGAGCGGCAGCGCAAGTGCCATTTCAGTGACAACCTCATTCCACTGCAGAAATAAAAACTCTACGTCACAAATTAGGGAAAACCTGCATTTCACAAACGCCAAGAGAGATTTTACTATCTTTACAGCATTCTGACTAAGAAAACAAACAAGAGTGCGCCATTTTTATTTTAAATGCAAACATGGATGTTGGTACATGGTCACGAGGCAGCATTTAACCTGAACCAACAGCAAATAAAGAAGCAAAAGGCAATTACTTGTGCACATCTGAGGCTACACGATGAAACCTTTACTGGCTTTTAAAACTTCTAATGGTCTGATTTTGTATTTTGAATATTTGAATATATTACTTAAATCCCCAAGTTGACCCTACTATTTAAAATAACCTGCTTTGGAAGGAGAAATTAAAAAAAAAAACAAAACAACAGTTAACAAACAGGGCTGGTGGAGGCGGGGTTGGGGGTGATGGGGAAGCTGGGGGACAGGCATTAAGGAGACACGATATGAGTGCTGGGTATTGTATGTAACTAAGGAACCACTGAATTCTACCTCTGAAACTAATGACACAGCTTATGTTAATTAAATTGAATTTAAATAAAATGTTAAAAAAAAGACAGAGTTAAAGGATATCGTTCATTTTCTTTGTCGTCTGTTAGCTCAAACAGCTGCTGAGCGCAATCCTTGATTAACTCATCCAAAGCATCTTCCATTGCTGACAAGTCAGAAAGTTCCTCCTGCAGCTTCTTCTGTTGGGGCACAGCTCCAAAGTTGCTAAGATCAGATCCTCTTTAAAAAGAAAGGCATTAAAAAACAAACAAACAAAAAAAACCTCACCGTCAGTAACATCTAGGAGATTACAGAGAATACAAATCAGATTACTGGAACTCCTCCAAATGGTGATACCAGGTATTTTATGAACTGACAAAGCGAGGTACTTATGTCACCCATGACCTCCTTCTACTCTAGACAACCATTATTCTTCCTATACATAAACTGGTTTTTGTCCCCATTTCTAGTCATCTTTTTTTTTTTTTTAAAAGAAAGATTTATTTGGCAGACAGCACAAGCAGGTGGAGAGGCAGGCAGAGAGGAGGAAGCAGGCTCCCTGCTGAGCAGAGAGCCCGATGCGGGGTTCGATCCCAGGACCCTGGGGTCATGCATGACCTGAGCTGAAGGCAGGGGCTTTAACCCGCTGGGCCACCCAGGCGCCTCCATTTCTAGTCTCTTACACAGGGAATGAAAAAAAACCCAACAAACCATTGTAACTCTATGGAAATTAGGGGTAGTAAGCAAAGCTGATAGACTTCACTGAGCAGAGAACAAGAGTCAATAACACTGTTAAGCCTCAGCTCTACAATCTACAGCAGGACTTTTAGTAACTTACAATCTTTTAGTCCCCTACGAAAAAGGAGGAATACAGACTAAAATGATAGTTTTGCTAAAATTCTGAGTATTTTCCCCCTCATGTGCATATTCTACTTGGTTCTACGTGAATGTAATGATTATATCCATTACTTTTAAAAGACTTTTTTTTTTTTTTAAAGTTATTACTACCTACCATGTCATATTGGTATGATATGAACCAAACCACTGATATTTTTTTTTCTTTTTTATGGAAAATAAAGAGGAAAAATGCTGTGACCACTTTACCTTTGGTTTACTAGTTCTCAAATCTGTTCCAATTACTGATTCAGAATGCAGTTTGATGTTAACCTTGAAAGTGTTAATGTTATTTAGCAAACATGTTCAAATTAGAATTCAATCTGCATTTCTGTACTATTGAAAAAATTAACTTCCTTTAGGAACCACTTTCCTCTACCAGCAAAGTTCATTATTTAGAGCCATTTCATGATCTTTGTTGGTAGATTTTTCATTTGCCTATAATGAAATGTATTTATATGTACGTATATGCTGCCAACTATTTCTTACTGATCCACAAGATTTGCCTATTGTAAACACAAACAGCTAACTTCTTACGCACACATGCACACACACACCTGTAGAGTAACTTCATCTGTATCAGAAGATCTTTTTTCCACAGTCCTCCCTAATCAAACATGAAGTCTTTGGCAACTTTTTTTTTTTTTTAAGAGAGCGCGAATGAGCAAAAGCACATGCACGAGTGGGGAGGGGGAGACAGAACCTTAAGGAGGCTTCCACGCTCGAGCTCACCACCCTGAGCCAAAATCAAGAGGTGGACACTTAAGTGACTGAGCCCCCGAGACACCCCTAGCAATGGCCTTTTAGACACTGTCTACTGATTGTTCCTTACATTCAGAAGAGTGTGTGATCCATAGCCTGACTCATAATCATCTCGGGTAATTAAGAATGTAGATTAGCTTCCTGCCTTTGCCCCAGAAAAATGAATTACAACCCTTGGGGCGGGAAGCCTCTAAGTGTTCGTTACACTGTTTTACAGCCTTAACTAATTTTCTCCTGATATCAATCATCACTGGGGAAAAAAAAAATCTCCTAACAATCAGACGTCCCCTTCTTATGATCTCGAAAAGCAAAACTCCTAAAATTAATCATTATTCCATTCAACTTTTCCATAATATCTGGATGCTATTCGAGGTCTACAGCTTTCATTTAGTCCTAAATAGGGAAAAAACTATGTATCTTGTGGGATAACGTGAGAAATTCTCATAGAATCCTTTCCTAACAAGAAGCCATCTCTTACTTTGTTTTGTCCTGTCAAAACACTGCTGGTATCTAGTCTGTTTCAAGCACGGTGTTGTCACTTAAGGGGAGCGGGGGAAGCCAGGAGAAGTTCAAAACCAACTCACATCCATCGAATATGGTTCTTAGACTTTTTTTCAACCAGATCGATTCCATCTAAGACATTGGTGATGTCATACACTCTTCGTTTCCGCACTCCCAGTTTTGTGGCAACCTTGTTTAAGTCCAGAATACCCCCAGGAGCAGATCTGACAAGATCCATAAATTTTCGAGTTAAATAAACCAGAGATACATCAAAACGAGGTCTCTTCACTTTTAGAGCTTCTGGGAAACAAAACAAACAAATTTATAAAATTCTCAATAGCACTTCTTTCTCAGCTCATTAAGAAAAGTAATCTATTTCCTCAGTAGGCACAGACACCTACAGAAATTCCACACACTGAACACATCCCAGCTAATTTTTATGGAACCGACTGCTCACGCTGGATAAAAATGGAGCAGCCTATCTCAGGTAAACAAAGGCTTTCGTGCTAGAGGATCTGACATATGCAGCCAATTCCCCTGGGCGTGGGAATCCGTAGGAGCCCGTGGCATCTTATCTAACCGAGGGTCAACAGTTTGCATTTCTACCCGTACGACTCTCAGGAATAGGTTAGAAATGGTTCTTAAGATGAAATTTCTTATTGGGCCTTCCAGTTAAGAAATTCTTTATAAAGCGAAGGCAAAGACTTGTCTTTTTCTTCTTAACACTTAAATTGTTCCTACGCATACCACAGTGTAACCCAGCTGGAAGTTTCTGAAAGAGCTCAAATTAGTCTTCTATTAAAACATTAGACCACATCTTGAGGAAAGTGGCATCTCTGTATTTTTTAAAATATGCACCAGCCTATATTAAAAGGTAAGGAAACGAAGGGGGGAAAATCTCTTTATCTCCCTCCCCCCTTCATCCACTATGATGATTCTGGTTTTTCGTACACACCCCGTCCCCTCAGGACACAGACACACGTAAGTGTCAATATGTACATGTAATGTTCTTTAAATAATTTTTAATTTTTTTCATTAACATATAATGTATTATTAGCCCCAGGGGCACAGGTCTGTGAATCACCAGGCTTACACACTTCACAGCACTTACCATAGCACATACCCTCCCCCATGTGCATAACCCCACCCCCTCTCCCTGCCCCCCTCCCCCCAGCAACCCTCAGTTTGTTCTGTGAGATTAAGAGTCACTTATGGTTTGTCTCCCTCCCGTTCCCATCTTGTTTCATTTATTCCTCTCCCACCCCCCGAAGCCCCCACATTGCCTCTCAACCTCCTCATAACAGGGAGATCATATAATTGTTTTTCTCTGATAGACTTATTTTGCTAAACATAATACCCTCTAGTTCCATCCACGTCATCGCAAATGGCAAGATTTCATTTCTTTTGATGGCTGTGTAGTATTCCATTGTGTATATATACCACATCTTCTTGATCCATTCATCTGTGGATGGACATCTAGGTTCTTTCCATAGTTTGGCTATTGTGGACATTACTGCTAATAAACATTCGGGAGCACGTGCCCCTTTGGATCACCAAATTTGTACCTTTAGAGTAAATACCCAGTATGTACACCTAACTTTTAAAAACAAAAATAACAGGCTGCTTTAATTCAACACTGTGAACAGCCTCACTTGGCTGTGTATTGTATTTCAACATTATTCTTAAGGGCTGCATAATATTTAACTGCAAGGATACTGGCTGAACTTACCCCAATACTGGAAATTTTGACTGTTTCCAACTTTGCTATTTTGCCTGATATTTCAGGAAATCCCCCTGTAGCTAAATTTTTGTGTGCATCTCTGTTTCCTTCAGTTAAGTTCCTTGATTTTGAATTGACAGGTAAAAGGGTATTTTGAGGAATGGCTGTCCTGCTAAACCTACTATCCAGGTGGGGTTTCTATCAATTTTACACAGTGTACGAGAGAGGGGCTCAGTTCATGTGTCTGCCTGAATGGAGTAGTAGTATTCCTTTCACCTTTCTCAACTTGATATTAAAAAACAAGTTCTTATGGTTTGGTGTGTGGAGTAAATAATTTTACAAATAACCCAGCTGTGCTTTCGGTGTGAGCTATATGATCTCTCCTCTTCTCTACTTTCAAAGCATACGACTGTGAGTATGTGTCAAAAGAAATATTCATCTTGTCTTCAATCGGGAAATTCCTATATCCAGAAACTCTACAATGTCACATTCAGTTTAAAGCCCACTGGTGGCTACTCCAAGAACACAAGTACGTATTTTATAATGCACATGTCTTCTCTGTGGAGCCCACTCCTACACTTAATGATCAAACAGGAATAAACAGGAATTAAAATGTTTAATTAGAAGAAAGTCACCATTCTACAAAAAAACTTGGCAGACTACAACAGAGAAATTCTAACTTGAAAAAGCACACATCTAATCACCCTAACTGCTAACACGACAGGGTCTTCTAAGCTCAGGTTTAAGTATATTCCCACCATGTTAGTTACTTTAGAAAGTGACTTGAGAAAGCTATTAACTGAAAACATGTAACCTGACGGTTGCTGACAGAATACAACCACGATTCAAAAGGTTTTCAAACAAAGCTGTTCCCTCATCTAGTAAGGAACGCCATCACACTGTCCTGAGGTCAGTGGCAAGTGAGGTATACAAGCTCCCTGAGCAGAGCTGGACCCTGACTGCAGTGGGAGTAAGGAAATCTTCCTGAAGGGGGTGAGTGGGCGGGGACGGAAAGGTGGAGAGCAAGTGCTTCTCCCCTCACAGAGGGCAGGGGCTTACTGAGACAGAGCCGTGGGTGAGAACGGGTGGGTTCAGGGAGCCCGCAGCTGGCAGAGACGGTGAGGGCAGCGGCTGGAAGGCCAGGCCACCCGGTGGAGCTGGAGTGACCTGTAAGCGCCCTTTCTGTCCAGCCATTCTCTACTGCCCTGTTTCGTGTAAGGATATGAGGTGGCTCATAAATTTAAGGCAAATAAATAAAACCAAATAAAGGAGGAGTCAGGGTTTTCTCTATTTGCAATAGAACATAGTAGAAGAATTCTGGGTTGAGTGAGATCCCAATCCCAGGACTGTGTTAGGAAATCCGACGGGCAGCAGGGTGCCAGAGCCTGAAAGCAGAGAAGTTACTGCGGAGGCTGTGTATCGCGTCCACTGGAGAGGGCGTGCGAGCCCATGCTGGACGCAGCAGCCCCAGATAGAGGCTGAGACGAGGGGCTCAGGTCTGAGAGTTGTGGGGTGAATCCTGACTGAGGCCTCAGTTTATTCATCTATAAAAAAATGAGTAATAATCCACATTTGTACTTTAAAGGCTGTTGAGATAATCCACGCCAAGAGCTTAACACAGCTCGCACTGTACAAGCTCAGTGTGCGCCAGACAATACCGCGGGGTGGTGGAGACGGTCAGAGGACACACGTGCCACGCAAAACTGACCAAACCCGGGGACCAGCTATGCATGAGCCTGCGGCAGGGGCTGAGAAGAAATCCAGGGCTGATATTAAGATCTACATGTGGATCTAGGCATGGTCTATTCCTTGTGGTTAGGACCAAATTAAGGGGAAGTCAGGGGTCTACCTACGGTAACAATTTCCAGAAGGATGGGAACCACAGCAGTTGGTACTCCATCTCCTTTCGATGACTCTGCACCCCGGTCCATGGCAGGAAGGGGAGAGAGCAAAGGCAATGGAAGGAAGTCTGGAGGACCAAAGGCAGTTTGTCCTGTTATCAACCGCCTTCAATTCTGCTGATGGCAGCGAGTAACTGATCTCACAGAATTCTGAGAAAAATACCCTTAAACATGGACCACTCCATTTTAAAAATGATTTCTAAAAGCAACAAAGAATCAGCCAGTGTTCATGTACATTATTTAGCCCACAACCTCAACTTTTACTTAAGTTTACCTAAGTTTTCCATAAATTTATGTACATTTAAAATACATCATTTAAATCATATGAAGCTCAAACTAAAAAAACTTAAAACCTATTCAGGATCAACTTACTTCTCATGGAGACATACTGTACATTATCTTCTAAATTAATCCTTATTTTTGATGGCTGGATAAAAGAAAATACAGAAATTTAAATTAGTAATTTAAAGACAATAATGCAAAATGAGCAAAAGCAAATGAAAAGCATTTCCTGGATAACATGAGGGTTTGTATTTTTTTCCACCCTGGGGTAATAATTCAGTTGGGGGAAAGGCAGACCTTCCTGCATACTGTATGTGTGCAAGGACAGCTTGCTTTCCCACACACTTTGCCATAAATGCAGCCACACTACATGCTGTCTACACCAAGAGCTATGGAAAAGCAGAGTCCAATGGGAAACCCCCCCATTTTTTTTTTTTTACCTTTTGACTATGAAAACATGATCTCTTTATCTTGGAAGAGTCCCAACAGTATCCTGGCCCCTCTGGGGCAGATCCCAGTACGTATAAATCCTATGGGTGAACAATACCGGAGATTTCCAAAGTGTCCATAGTAATGACACATTCATCTCCTTTGTATACAAAATAGTTCTTGGCTTAAGATGGGGGTTTGGGACTACCAGCCACCCGACTTCCTAGATGCCGAGAGATCCTGGCCTTTATCTGTAACACAGTGTGTTGATATCATTTTATTGCCCATTTTCCAAGCTACTATGAAGATTAAAAAGAAATTGTGTCGATGGTAAAATCCTATGCAACCCTAAGAGACTATTATCATTTTGCATTTTGAACCAGAAGAGCACCTGGTACATTCAAGCACTTGGTAAGTATTTGTTAACATGGGAAGTTGAAATAGGATCTTGTCGCACATAACTTCAACTGTGCAGTAACTCCGAACTCTGAAATGGTGAGTACTTAAGACACAGGACACAGGGTGAAGATTCCCTCCTGTGTACACCATGAATACAGATCCCCGAGAGATTATCAAGCATCATTTTCTGTGCTCTACTACAACATGCATCCTCTTGCTAGATCAGCCTGACATCTGGCAAGCCTTTCCTGCTGCTCTAACTTTGGTAAACGGCATTCAACAAGTAGGCCCCAGAAAGGATTAGACAAGACTCCTTTTGAAGTGACTTTAAAATCAGAATAAATGGGAGTGCCTGGGTGCTTCAGTCCGTTAGGCATCTGCCTTCGCGCAGGTCATGGTCTCAGAGTCCTGGGATCTAGTACACATCGGGCTCCCTGCTCAGCGGGGGAGTCTGCTTCTCCCTCTCCCTCTGCCACTCCACTGCCCCGCCTGCACTCACTCTCTCCCTCTAAAATGAATACATAAAATCTGAAAAAAAAAAAAAAAATCAGAATAAATGTTTCCTCACAGAAGCGTTAGTGAGCTATTAGGGAGAAGGAAAAAAAAAGTAACTGAAATGCTATCCGTGCACTTGGTCCATGTCATTTAGGTCCACTGGATCAGAGCAGTGCACCTCGCCCCTGGAGGAAGCCGACAAGGCTCTCCACTCTGGTACGGACCCCGGTAAGAACCCGCAAGTGCAAACAGGAGATGGAACAGAGGCAGCTCCCACTCGAGGTGAGGAGCCATCAAGGTCCCTCTCGAAAGGAGACTGCGTACACTCCTCTCAGGCATATCCACTTTCTTTTTATTTTGAAATAATCTCAGCGTTCACGAAAGGGACACAAGCAGCACTAAGAATTGCTACATACCCTTCATCCAAATCCCCCACGTACTAATGCTTTAGGACATCTGCTCTATCACTTCTCTACACGCGTGTAATTCTTTCCCTTGGAATCACCTGAGGGTACATGGCAGACCCCTACGGAACACAGCGTGTGCCTCAAGGATGTTCCCTTATACGACCACCAAATATTTACCAAGAAGTCTGTGCCAACTCAGCAGTTTCTTTCTTTTTTTTTTTTTTTAAAAGATTTTTTTATTTATTTGACAGACAGAGATCACAAGTAGGCAGAGAGGCAGGCAGAGAGAGAGAGGGGGAAGCAGGCTCCCTGCTGAGCAGAGAGTCCAATGCGGGGCCTGATCCCAGGACCCTGAGACCATGACCTGAGCTGAAGGCAGACACCTTAACCCACTGAGCCACCCAGGCACCCCCAACTCAGCAGTTTCTAAAGAAACGCTCAGCAAAACCTGGACTTTGAGGGCACTCCAGGGAAGGTTCAAAAGGAAGAGAAGATCATGCTACTAGAAAGCAGAAGAAAGCAGATGTCTGCTATGCTCAGAGAGAACCCTTAGTGACACCGCTGACTGCAGTTAATGCGGGAACTTGACAGTAGTCATGGGTCAGGTAACCTGAGATTTCCACACCAAGTTGACTGCGGCACCTGGTTTCTCTCTGCAGCCTACAGCAAAATGTGTGAGGGAGAACTCAAGAAAGGGATTTTTAAACAAAAAGGAACCTGAATTGAAAGACTTTAAAATTCCCAGCCTTGAGGCGCTTGGGTGGCTCATTTGGATAAGCGTCTGCCTTCAGCTCAGGTCGTGAACCCAGAGTCCCAGGATGGAGCCCCGCAGTGGGCTCCCCACTCAGTACGGAGTCTGCTTCTCCCTCTGCTCCTCCCCCTGCTCGCTCACTCTCAAATAAAATCTTAAAAAAAAATTCCCAGCTTCTCCAGAAGCTCAAGTTAAGAAATGACAGCTGAGAAAGACCAAATCCAAGGTGAAATCTAAAGATGATGGTGAAGGGCGCGTGCGTGACTCAGTCGGTTAGGTGTCCAGCTCTTGATTTCAGCTCAGGTCATGATCTCAGGGTCGTGAGACTGAGCCCCAAGTCAGGCTCTTCGCTGGGTGTGGAGCCTGCTTGAGATTCTCTCTCGCCCTCTACCCCTCCCCCTGCCCCTCTCTTTCAAAAAAAATGAAGCTGACAGTGAGGGTGTGACGTCACAGCCTCCGAGAAGACCTCAGGTGAATCAAAGATGCTGCCTCAGAGAGCTGTGCAGTCACACAAGAGGCCTTGACAGAGATGAGCCCCACAGATCCTCTAAGTCTCAGCCAGGGCCTCAAAGAGGGCCCAGGGCCCTGTCCACCAGCCACTCCAACAGGAGCCTAAGGTGGAGAAGGGTTCAGCCAGAAGAGAGGTGGGACGCTTGTCTGCGGAGTGAGCCACAACAGGATTCACAGAAGGTCCACATGGTTTTTGGTTTTCAGGAGAACTGTATCAGCGAAAACACTGTCAGCTTGGATGAAAGGGGACACGGTTTAAATTGAAAAAGGTTACTCAATACCCAAAGTTCTACTGCCAGGAAGCAGGCTGATAAAATTACTCAGCTACAAATAGGGATTTCCTCTCATGAGCAAAAAAGGAAGACAGTGGAACAAGCAGCCCAGAGGGTAGAGCTGGCAGCACAGAGAATTGTTCCCTGAGACCTAACCAAGAAATTTCTAAAACTTAGCAAGCTGATTTTCAGAACTACTCCGGACCATTACCTCCCTGTGACTCCCATTTCCTCCTTTAGGAACAGGAATGTCTAGAGCAGGTATCAGGTCTGTCACACTAGTGTGTGCTGGCTGTGCTGGGGTGGGGGAGAGAGAGAGTCAGATAATGGTCTTTTTAGCGTCACGTGTCTAAAGATCTGGAGGAGCTGGACGGGCTGTACTTGAAGACCTCCATCCGAGGAGCCTGGATGCTTATTTTATTCTCCAAGTATAAAATCTGTTATTGTGAGGCTCGGATTGTCCCAGGTTAGGCCAATGGGGGCCTTTTCAAAGTGGTGCCTGTGCAGGACACTTATTTTTGACCTTTTCAGCGTCGTGAGGATACTAGTCCTCCAATATCTATGGGACTAACCTGCCCGGGTGCCAGCACAGAATGCTGCTTCTAGTGCTGACCACCCACCACTGGGGAAGCTGTCATGGTCTTCAGTCCTTTCGAGGATTCTCACGGGGAGGTTACTCTCTGGTAAATCCCTTGAGGGATGCCAAGGGAGAGCTCAGTAGTAGAGAAACCTCAAGAATGGACTACCTAAGAAAAACTTTCCCTTTCAATCACCCAACTGGTTCTGTGCCCCAACTTGTTCAGGCTTGATACCTAGCCTGTCTGCATTTCCGCTGGGGAGTGCATGGAGAAGACAGAGGCCGCCAGACTGAAAATCAGTACGATCTCAATGCACACAGCTCTCCAGGAACCAGCAGCTCCTGACAAGCAAGTCTGCACAATGGAAGCAATTTTACGACTGTTCCGAGTCCCGCATCTGAAGACTGCAGAATAAATTATAATTTGAGATCTTAAAGGACAAAGGAGCACTAGGTCAGTGTTAGGGACTAAAACCTTAAGCACTGCCTCTAAGTTGGTGAAACATTTCTCTATGCAGATGTCTCTTTGTTCCGCCTGCCTATTTTGGGGAGTCATATTCCTTTAAGAGCCCTTTGGAAATAGACCCCTGTCCAAGGTGTCTGCATTCTCCTCATTCAAATTTTCCTCATTTTTCAATGTGCAGACTAAGTTCCACCTCCAGCCAATACTACTTCCTCCCTTCTCTAAAATTCGGTTTTCAAGCCATTTACCTGGGGAAACATCTATCACTCAGGCAAATGCATGACTAGACAGTGGACTGATCTTTGCATAGCAATACACTTCATTAAATATCCAGTCACTGGCCAATCAAAAAACACCGAGAGGGCAGTTTAAATCACCCTTTCACAAGCAGGAAAATAAACACACATCCAAACATGTACAAGTACCTACTTCAGTCATCCAATAACTACGTGCCAAATGTTTTTGCGAGAGGCACCAAACCACTGCAGATGTAACAGCGAAATGGACAGAGTCACTGCACTCAGGGACCTACGAGCCACATGCTGCAGGCAGGGTAAGTAAGCACAGGGTGCTCTCGGAGCACAGAAGGAGTGCCTAACCTAGTCCTGACGGGTCAGGGAAGGCTTCAGACAAGGAACCTACACACCCAGACCTGAAAACCAGGGGAGGTAACAAGGAAAGGGCTTTTGGGGAAGGTGGAGTGTGAATATGAAGGGATCCAAACGAATACAGAAATTTGGAAATCTAGCAACTATAAGCAGTTCAAAAAAAGATAAATCCAGGAACCTGACTATATTAAGAAGTTTCTACTGTGTTCTGAAAGCACTAGGAAACTGCGAAGGATTCTTTAAGCCAAGTGACATGGTCAGAAACATGCTTTAAAAAGACCACGATAGTTACTATGTGGAGAGTATCTAGAAGTCTGGGGGCAAAGCCAGAAGCAGGAAAACACTGCAACAATCTAAAAGACGGTGAGGAGTGCCAAGTATTGGTGATTAATTTTCATGAGATCGGGAGGACAGAGGGGGTCAGTTGGGAGAAGGAAGAAGGCAAGGATAATACCCAAGCGACGAGCTTAGGCAATCTGGTGGGTGTGGTGCCATTCAGAGAGATAAGAGAGAGCAAAGCTGTTGCGGCTTTGGCAAGAAGATAATGAGTTTAATTATGGATAAGAGTTTGAAATCTAAGAAAAGTCAGCAGACAGTTGGAAAGCTCTGAGCTGGATTTATAGATCTAGGAGTTATGACACAGTAACAGAAACTGCCCAAGAAGATAAGAATATCTAAGACTTCAAGGGATGTGTGTATCTTCTGATGTTAGGTGCAAAATTAACTGGTTCTTCCACAGTTGAGAGTTCAGGGCTTTTATCAAAGCCTCAAAGATTAAGACTACCAACACAGACGGTACCGATAAAGACAATATCAGAAGTCCTAAGAGTGGCGCAGGGCTTTTATCAAAGCCTCAAAGATTAAGACTACCAACACAGACGGTACCGATAAAGACAATATCAGAAGTCCTAAGAGTGGCGAATGACATCCCACATGAAGCTCGTGTAGAAAGAGTAGAAGAAAACCCGAAATAGCACCAACACGTAAGAAATGCGGAGATAAAGAGCAGTTTGTACAAGAAGAGACCAGATGAGTACACGGAGCACCACGAGTATATATGGCCAAAACAGCCATTCAAAGGTGAGTTTCCAACAAAATCAAGTGGTCAGTCGTGTGGAAACTAGAGATAAGGGGTGAAACATCTGACGGAACTGACAAGGCTGTTGGCAAACTTGGTTAGAAGAGCTGTGCGGAGAGCAGAGGTCCCCAGCCCAGCAATGTAATGACAATGGACACAGTGAAAGCAAACAACTTTCTGGAAAAGTCTGGAGGGAAGAGATACAGATGACAGAATATCTAGAATTAAGGGAAGGCTCTTTTAAGGTGAGGAAATATTTAGGATGCAGTTAAAGCGGCCCAGAATTAAACATCAGGGGTCAGACATGGTGAGATTAAATCCAGGCTTTTCCAGGTACTATCTAACCACTGGCAAGCCACTTAACACTTCCAAATCTATCTTGACAGCTGGAGAACAAGAATGATAATCTCGCAGGACTGCTAACAGGAATTAAATAAGATTATGCTCGTAAATTATTTTTGAGCACTGAGCCACTATGGTGACGGGGCAATATTAACTTCATGTTTCATTATGGAAGAAACCAGTAGAAAAGAAAATACAGGGAGAAATGGAAAATCATGGACTCATCAAAGCCTCTGAGAACCACGAAGAACAGACTGCATCTAATCTAAAACAAGAAGAGAGGAAACTAACCTTACGCAGGGAGGGAGCGCGACCTTCCTGGATTTGCCGAAGGGGCAGCCTATGGGGGGGGGGGGGGGGAATGTAGTGCGGGGTTTTAAATGGCTACAGCCAAGTAAGAGAATGGGAGAGGAGGGCGAAGACAAACACAAATAAGTTGCAGAGATACGCGAGGGTCCAGGAGAGGCAGAAAACGCGAAATTGGGCAATTTTCTCCAACAGCGCTCAGAGCACAGGACGGGCAGCTGGGGAGCCAGGGAGACCGGGTGCTCCCGCTGCGAACCAGGCTCAGGGAAAACCCACGACCCGGAGGGCGGTGGGTCCGGCTTCCCAGCGGACGTGAAGAGGCTGCCGGACCGGAGAGCCGCCCCCGCCCCGCCACGCGCCGCGCCAGGGCTCCGGCGCTCCCAGCACAGGCCATCCCCGGGGCTTACCAGCAGGCCCTCCACATTGATGGGGTCGCGGCACCGACGGCGCACCGTCTCCTCCGCCGGGTCCACCAGCAGACTGGGCAGTTTCCGCGCCGGCAGCTGCTGACTCATGCTGCCCAGCCCGCCGTCCCTCGCCTCGCACCCCGCGAGCTCTTCCGCCTTCTCCCGCTCCGGCCGGGCACCGCCCCCAACGCGCCGGGTCCCGGGGGCCGAGCACGAACCGGGCCCGCAGCTTGCTCCGAGGCGCCACTGCCTAGCCCGGCCCGCGAACGAACGCGGCACCGCTCCACGATCTCGGGAGCTACAACGCAGACGGGAAGAGTGCAGGGTGACCCACGGCTCTCAGGACGCCAGGCCCGCCATCTTCCCGCATGCGCAGTGCGCCGCCCCCAGTGCGCATGCGTGCCGCTTCCGGAGCGCTCCCACGCACTAACTCTCTCCAGGCGGCCGGAGCCCAGGAAAGCCCGGACGCGAAATCCACGGAGAGGATGGCAGAGGAGAGGAAGAGGTGGAGCAGGAATTTCAGAAGAAGGGAACAGAGCCAGAGAAAAGAGGCTTCGGTGGCGGGGGAACGCCATTGTCAACACTGATCACTGAAACTTCTGAGCTTGCCGACTGTTAATTAACCTTGAGCTCCCTCCGCACACCGCAGGCATTTGCCCGGTGTTGATGCTTAGTAAATATTGGTAATCAAACTGGTGTGCAATTGTTTATTTATAGGCTTCTTTCTTTTATCTGATGAATAAATTACTGATTATCTGTTGTATTAGATATCGTGGTGGGTACAGGAGATATTCTTTGATATTTGGCACAGACTCAATCTCAAATCCCAATAGAGGAAACGGAACATTTAAAGCTGGAGTCAGAAAGTGTGTTTTCAGATCCTGGCTTCTCTCTCTCCTTATTAAGTTTACAAGACCTTAAGCAAGTTACTTAATCACGGTGTGCCTCAGTTTCTTCATTTGTTAAGTGGGAATAACAACAGTATTTATTTCATAAGGTTGTTGTGAGAATTAAATTATTAAATACTTAGAACAGGAACAAGGGCATGTTTGAAATAAAAACCCAATGCAATGCGGTAAGTTCAGGGTAGAGGGCAGCAAACTGAGCGCTGTGGTAGCTAGACCAGGAGTTTCCACCCAGCCTGAGGTGTGGCAGGGGAGGCTTCTGCTGGAAGTTGGCTCCCACTATACTATGAATTTTCCAGTGAGAGGCATTCTCTAATCTTTGTAGCTCCAGCATCTAGCACAGTACCTGGCAAATATTAAGAGCTCAGTAAAAGTTTGCTAAATTAATGACTTGAGATAGAGAATAACATATGGGCTAAGTCTCTAGAAGACCGAATTTTGTTGCAGAATGGAGAATTGTCCAGAGTTGTTAAAATATGCCTTCACCAACCAGAGTCCCTGGGAAGGCAAGCTCCAGAGACCAGAAATGAATGTTTTTTTAATAAAAAAATATAATCCACTGTTTGCTACATGTTTGGCATTCTACTAAAGGTTCTGCATAGATTTTTTTTTTGCATGTAAATCTTATATCAAAACCGAAAGGTGTTTTCCTGTCCAATTTATAGATTAGGAAAATAAAGATTAACAAGATTGCAAAAATTACCCAGGGTCCTGGGTAGGGTGTGGTAGAGACAGGATTTGACTCCACAGCTGATTAGCTACTCTGGTATGCCACTCCTTAAGAAGATTACTGGAGAGTGACTAGATTTTCTCCAGCCAGGGATGGGGTTGGGTGAGCAAAGGAGGGGTGTGGGTGAGATTGAGTGTGGCCGGCACTCCAGGCTGAAGACCGCGTGAACATAGCTGTGGAGAGCTGGAAAAATGGCACGGCCTTCCAGACACGATTCCTGTAACTCGGCTTCCGCCTGAGACTTCATCGTTCACACATTTGAGCATGAACCTGACATAGAGGAGGTGCTGAAGGGGAAGCCAGTTCACTAGGGCCTTACCTTGTGCTCCAACAGCCTCCAGCCTGGGGAGACACATAATTAGAACACAGAAACCCTACTAAAACGTGTATCACATGCTATGGGAACACAGAGGAGGAAGAAAAGAAAGAACTGAATTTGGTGTATTTAAAGATGCTTTTTTTTTTTTTTTAACATAGCTCCCAGTGAGGTAGATATTTCTAGAATATTTTGCGGATTGAATGTAGAACCTGGAAGAGGATAAGCGCCTTGCCTAAGGCCATGTGGGGATCAGCAGGGCTTCAGACTCCATATCCTTTGCTTCATCCACCATGCCCCACGGTGGGGCCCAGACAGTTCTCCACACAGAAATTCTGTATTTCCCATCTCCAGTCCTGTTGCTGTGTGTGCTTCCTGGGGCAAAATGGTGGACCTTCAGATTTTATTTAATTTATTTATTTTTAAAGATTTTATGTATTCAGTTGTCAGAGAGGGGAAGAGAGAGAAAGAGAGCACAAGCAGGGAGAGCTGTAGGCAGAGGGAGAAGCAGGCTCCCGGCTGAGCAAGGAGCCCCATACGGGACTCAGTCCCAGTCTCAGTGGGATCCTGACCTGAGCTGAAGGCAGATGGTTAACAACTGAACAACCCAGGCATCCTGGATCTTTGGATTTTAAAATCAGGGCTGAAACATAGGCCAAGTGCAAATGTGTACATTAGAAATGCCACAAGACCTTACCTGTCAAAGGATGCTTTACTTTCCCTCTGCGGTAAAATTTCTTCCCCATAAGTCTGAGGAAATGGCCATGTCCAAGGGGACTTTCTGTGACAATGGAAATGTTCTGTGCTGTCCAGTATGGCAGCCACTAGCCACATGTGACCCTTGAGCTCTTCAAATACAGCTAGTGTGTCTGAGGAATTGAATTCCAAATGAATGTTTAATTCAAACAGTAAATTAAATAGCCACATAACAGTGGTTACCCTATTGGATAGCACAGGTGAAGAAACTAAAATGTATGGATATCGTCTAGTGCTGTGCTATTTTGTTTGTGTGTGTGTGTGTGTTTCTGTTTTGTGGGGGAGAGGAAGAGAATGTGCCCAGGGGAGGGGCAGAGGGAGAGGGAGAAGCTTAAGCTGGCTCCAGGCTTAGCACGGAGCCGACCTGGGGCTCCATTTGAGGTTGGATCTCAGGTCCCTGAGACCATGACCTGAGCCAGAATCAATAGTTGGCCACTTAACCGACTGAGCCACCCACACAGCCAAGTGCCATGATATTTTGTGGTTGTGGACCTCAGCATCGCCCTCACATGGGATTATTAAGAATGCACATTTTTTGGCCCTGAATCAGAGACTGAGGATTTGGGCATACTCTGCAAGGCACCGGTCTAGCCCTGTCTTTTATTTTGCAGATGAAGAAACTGATCTCCAGCCCCTCTTCAAGTGCCTGATGCCCCAGGCACTGGAAGCAAACTTCAATTTTCTAATCCCCTGCTTTAGGATTGAGGATTTAGAACAAATCCAAACCTCACCATTGTAACCGAATTATTTGTTAGATGTTACAACTTGCTACATACACCTCTCACTCCAGCATAGACAGAAACAGCAGGAGTCAAAACCGGGGGGTGGGGGGGGGGGGGGGGGAGATGGACGGAGGCCGTCGTAATCACCGACAGGGCAGCTCATGATAGCCTAAACTCTGCCAGTGGTCAGGTCCGTCAGTAAAGATGGAGGAAAGGACAGATTCCAGAGGTGGACGGACAGAGAGCCTGGGGTTGATTGGGTTTAAGGGAAGGATTGGATTGAAGGGTGGCGGTCTGGGTCCTTGAAGTCCAGGAATAGAGGAGATTGGCTCAGGGAGCACCAGAGGAAGAGCAAGGTGGGGAGGGGACAGGGCACAGGGAAGGAGCCAGAGAACATCAGGGGGAAGCTGGCAAATACCATCACAACGGTTTACTTGGAGCCAGAGAACATTAGGGGAAGCTGGCAAATACCATCACAACGGTTTACTTTAAGCGTGTGTTGCTTTCGTTTTTAAACTAAACAACAACACTACTAAGAGAGTAGCCAGGGAGGGGCGCCTGAGTGGCTCAGTTAAGTGACTGCCTTAGGCTCCGTTCAGGACGCGGGGGGGGGGGGTCCTGGGATCCCAGGATAGAGCCCCAGGTTGGGCTTCCTGCTCAGCGAGGAGTCTCCTCCCTCTCCCTCTGCAGTCGCCCTCCTGCTCATTCTCTCTCCCTCTCAAATAAATAAAAAAAATTTAAAAAAAAAAAAAAAAAAAAAAGAGGGAGAGAGTAGCCAGGGAGATTGAAGGTGAATGTTTTAGACATTCGAAGAGTGGCTGTTCCCCCTCTTCCTTCCTTTGTTCTTTTTTCTTTCTTTCTTCTATTTTTTATTTTTTCCCCGTTGTTTCCTTCCTTCCTTCTTTTTCCTCTTTTTTTAAAGTGGGAGAGACTTAAATTTCTCAATCTCCATGAGGAGAAGCTGGGAGGAAGGGAAGGGTTGAAGCCTCCATCCGTGATGGGGACCGGCCTGAGGGCACGGGGTGGGGGCGGGGTGCAGCACAGAGCACAGAGGGAGGGGGGAGGGGGACAGGACGAAGGAGCCCACGCCCGCAGACAGGACGACTGTGTAGGGACAGAGGCAGACAAGCTTGGAAGGTATTTTTGGCAGGAAGCGGAGGGAGTCCAGGGTGGGCGAAGTCAAGGTCCTGCGTTGGGAGTGAGGGGAGAGGGCGGAACTGCCGACCTGGGAGAGAGGACGGTCCCAACCACACTATAGAGGATGGAGGGGCGGGTAAGACGCGCTGGAGGAGAGGATCCAGGAAACACCACGAGGCTGCGGGTCACAATGGAGACCTCCGCAGCTGTCCACGGTCATCTCGCAGTTTCTCTCCTGGCGGAGGACGAAGGGTGCGTAAGAGGGCAGAGGAGAAATGTGCAAGGGAGTGCTGTTCCCCGTGAGTTCTCTGTGTGTGACCGTCGGAGACCCTTAGAGCAGGAAGCGGTCCCGGGATCCTTTAAGGAAAACCCTCTCCTCTCACCGGCGGGTGGGGCGGGGGCAAACTGAGAACCGAGAGGTTAAGTGACTTGCCTCCGGTCAAACGGCTGCTGGGCCGCAACTGGCCTTTTCCTCTCCAGATCGGTGCACTCTTACTTAGGAAGGCGACAGGCCCTGGCAGGAGACACACTTGGCAGGTGAGGAGTGTAGACGAGATGACCAGATGCTGAAAGACAAGGTGGCCTGGAAGAAGGGGCCGGCAGACCTCGGCCCTTGTGGGTCCTGCAACCACCTCGACTAGCCCTCGTCGGTGAGTGACTTGACTTTCAGGACCCTCAGGCTCTACCTTCGGAAGCCAGGGGCGAGCATGCCTGGAGCTCTGTTGTATTGGGGTGCTGCACACTAAGGCTCATCTTGGACCCTGACACGGACTTCACAATTCCACAGGGACTCTTCCAGTCCAGTCTCAAAGCTCCCTGTCCAGGGGCTAAAAATGGTTCTAAAATGACATCAGATGGAACAGAGAGAGGAGCCGTTAACTCTTTGTCCCGAGGTTTTGTTCAGAATTTGCCAAGCTCTGCAGAGAGCTCCCAAGAGGACGCTAGCCCCGTGGAAGTCCGCATCGGCCCAGCCCCGGGGACTCGGTCCCTCCACTTAGCAGCAGTATTTGCCTCCGGCTTCAGAAAGGAAACAAAACAGTAAGCCTGCAGTCCAATCCACCCACAAGGGCAAATCCCCATGAAGGCTTGTCAAAAAGGAGCTGTGAGAAAGATGATCTATTGCCTTTCACCTCAGTGAGCCCAATGGAAAGCAACAAAGGGGCAGGAATTTCAGCTTTTCCCTCCTGATTCCCCCGCCCCGCTGCCCCCCTCATCACCATTGTTCCGGCCACTATAACGGCTTCCTAATTCACTTCCCCATCTTTCATCTCTCCACCTACAACGGACTCTACCACCATCACTGTCAAATGAAACAACCGCCTTTTGGGGGGGCGGTGGCCGTTGACCTCACACTGCTGACCAAATCTTTCTAAGGCACAGATGTGATCTCATCCCTCCTCCGCTTGAATCTGTCAGTGTATTGCTTGTATGACGCTTAGGGTTAGTATTCCCCCCCCACACACACACACACTGGTCGCTTACCTGCCTGGCTGTGTCCCCCCCATCACACATGTGGAGGGCAGGACCTGCGCTCCCGCCCCCATCGGGGCCATCCGTGGCGCCACCTTCTCTGGCTACAGCCACAGGGATCTTTGCTCTGTTCCAGGACTCACTGGGAAGTCCTCTCACGCGTTGTCTTCTTTGCCTAAAATCTTATCCCTTTGGGGCTTCCTCTAGCAAACTCCTCATCCCCACTGTAAACATTATTTCCTCAAAAGCCTTCCCAGAGCCCCCAGATGAGGCTAGCACCCAGCCTCTTCCCCCGATGTTATCTGTTGAGCCCTGAAACCTGGTCTGGTGTCCTATAACTCTCCATCATCAATAGGTACATTGCACTGTAACATTATAAACATCCAAATAGTACTTGGAAAAAATAACATCTTTACGAGGGATCACTTCAGTGGCTCAGTGGGTTAAGCATCTGCCTTCAGCACCGGTCATGATCCCAGGGTCCTTGAACCAAGTCCCACATTGGCTCCCTGATCAAAGGGGAGCCTGCTTCTCCCTCTGCCTGCTGTTTCCCCTGCTTGAGCTCTCTCTCTCTCCCTCTCTCAGACAAATAAATAAAATCTTTTTATAAAAAGATCTTATGATAGCAAAGTTTCACTGGTAATAATTCAGATGAATTTTTTTGAATTTTCCTCTTGTATTTTCTTTATGTAGAGATATGTATTATAAATATCCATTTGAATTAATTATATAGAAAAAAGAAATACAATTAACTAGTTTGGAATCTTTTGTTAAGTAGTTATATACCATTTACATAATGAAAAACATAAATCCTACCTTCCCTAAAAGAGAAGGAAGTTGTCTAATGTTAAAGACTAATCATATTGGTTTCAGACTTATGATACCAACAATTAAAGAATATTTTTAAATTTTTGAGATATTTTGGCTGAGGAAAATTAAATTTTTTTTAAAGACATGAATTTTTTTTTTTAAAGATTTTATTTATTTATTTGACAGAGAGAAATCACAAGTAGATGGAGAGGCAGGCAGAGAGAGAGAGAGAAGCAGGCTCCCTGCTGAGCAGAGAGCCCGATGCGGGACTCGATCCCAGGACCCTGAGATCATGACCTGAGCCGAAGGCAGTGGCTTAACCCACTGAGCCACCTAGGCGCCCAAGACATGAATTTTTTTTTAAAGATTTTATTTATTTATTTGGAAGACAGAGCTCCAAGTAGGCAGAGAGGCAGGTAGAGAGAGAGGAATGAAAGCAAGCTCCCCGTTGAGCAAAGAGCCCGATGTGGGGCTCAATCCCAGGACCCTGGGATCATGACCTGAGCTGAAGGCAGAGGCTTTAACCCACTGAGCCACCCAGGCACCCCAAAGGAAATTAAATTTTTTTTTAAAGATTTTATTTATTAATTTGACAGAGAGAAATCACAAGTAGACGGAGAGGCAGCCAGAGAGAGAGAGAGATAGGGAAGCAGGCTCCCACTGAGCAGAAAGCCCGATGTGGGACTCGATCCCAGGACCCTGAGATCATGACCTGAGCCGAAGGCAGTGGCTTAACCCACTGAGCCACCCAGGCGCCCCAAGGAAATTAAATTTTTAAAAAATTAATTTTGGGAGGCATTGGGTCCCACAGTCCAACTCTTGGTTTCGGCTCATGTCGTGATCTCAGGGTCATGAGAATTGAGGCCCAGGTCAGGCTCTGCACTCAGAGGAGTCTGCCTGAGATTTTCTCTCCCGTTGCCCCTCCTGCTCGTGCTCTCTCCCTCTCAAAAATAAATAAATCTTAAAAAAAAAAAAACCAGTTTTTTGAAGAGTTACCTTGATATGGCTCAAACCTCAAAGGTACAAAAGAGTAAACAGTGAAAAATCTCCCTCCCACCCTGTCCTTTCGCAGCAAAGTCCTATCTCTGGAGGCCGTCATTATACCGGGTTTTTTTTTTTTTATGTATTCTTGCAAGCAAGTTTTAGGCACACAGATTCATCTATGCTATTTCCCTTGCCTCTTGTTTGCAAAATAATAATCGTATTATTGATTTTTTTCAACACAGGAAAACATCCTACAGACTGGTCCCTTAGCAAGAGCTAAGGGTGTGAAAAATATGATAAAGCCAGTGCATTTTCACTTGGCCTTTAGGAAATAGCTTTGTTCATTCTGGATTAATACATTTCTCAACAAAGGCATCCTTGTTCTTCTGAATAGAAAGAAGCTATCCATCAAGAAGCTACCAGCTGTCAGATTTTTCTTTGCTGATGCTAGCAAAGGTTTGCCAATCCTCTGACCTGTCAGTGAGATATACATATGAATTTGGGGATACATTACAACAATCGAGGTTTGTTATACATGTTTGTAATGTACATACTGTACATTATCCCATTACATTCCTGCAGGAATCAACTCCCAAGAGGTATTCTTTGGAGAAAAAGAGAATGAAGAAGTTAAGTGTGATGGGTACCGCGATCTACAGTGATGATGTTTACATCCATGGCATTGCCTTCCTTTCTATGTAGTACCGTTCTGTAAATGCCATTAGAGATTTTGAAGGTGGCCTTTTTTCTTTGTTAAAGATTTTATTTATTTATTTGACAGACAGAGGTCACAAGTAGGCAGAGAGGCAGACAGAGAGAGAGAGAAGCAGCCTCCCTGCTGAGCAGAGAGCCCGATGTGGGACTCGATCCCAGGACCCTGAGATCATGACCTGAGCTGAAGACAGAGGCTTAACCCACTGAGCCACCCAGGCGCCCCTGAAGGTAGTTTTTAAATCTGGCTGCACACCTGGCAGATGCATTTCTATACAAGCACAATTTACTGTGTTTATTCATGTCTTACTGTTAGATGTTTTCTACTTAAATGTTCACCTTCCATGCACTACAGTCATGAAATATATCGGTTGCCCCAACTTTGTTTTGCTCCTGGGACTTTCTTCTTTGTTTATCTGTCATTTACTTGACCCTCACCAACCAAGAAGCAGTGGCATTTCAAGCCATTTTTCAGTTGCTGAAGTGTATCGACTTCACCACCAGGAGGAGCAGTTTCACCTTGCGGAGTCCATAGAACACAAGGACTTCTGAATTTGGGGAGGTCAATAACCCCATTATAATGAAGGTGGAGAGGAGTAGAGGTCGTGCAGTTGGATCCTTGGATCCGAGTGTAAGGTTTCAAGTGAGCAACTGCCACATCCAGGTTTCAGATGTCCTACTGATCAAGGAAGAATTTGGTATCATTGGTCTGAACCACCAGTAGAAAAGAGTCAAATCATGCTGTTACAGGCTGAATTGTGTTCCTTATCCGTGTCCCCCTCCCGATTCCCAAATTGAGGGGCACCTGGGTGGCTCAGTGGATTAGGCGTCTGACTTCGGCTCGGGTCATGATCTCAGGGTCCTGGGATCAAGCCTGCATGGGGCCCCCTGCTCAGCGGGGAGTCTGTTTTTTCCCTCTCTCTCTCCCCTTCCCCCTGCTTGTGCTTTCTCCGTCTCTCTCTCTCAAATAAATAAACAACAGAGTTAAAAAAAAAATTCAAAAGCTGAAGTCCTAACCCCCAGTACCTCAGAATGTGACCTTATTTGGAGATAAGGTTTCTACAAAGGTAGTTAAACTAAAATAAGTTCATTAAAGTGGGTCCTAGTTCAAGGACTGGTGTCCTTAGGAGAAAGGAGATTTGGGCACAGATGCATAGAGGGCCAAGACAGCCATCTACAGATCAAAGTCAGTGCACCGGAAAAGAGTCCCTCACAGCCTTCAGAAGGGACCAGCTCTCCTGACACCTTGACTGTGGACTTCCAGCCTCTAGCACTGTCAGGTGATGGGTTTCTGTGGTTTAAGCCAGCACGTCCGTAGTACTATTTGTTACCACAATCTGAACAAACCAATACACCTGCCCATTCACATTTTGGGAGAATTGAAGCAAGCTGGATTTAAGTATTTACTATGCCAGAGAAACATTTTCTGTGCAGAAAGTGATAGTCAACACAAACCCCATTATAGAACTATTACTGGAAGAGAATAGACTTTAAGTACCCTTAAGCCATTGTAAGTGGCATGCTGAAATCAAATGATTCTAAACTGCTTGACATACACAGATGGGGGCTTCTCGAAGGTTCATCGAGTTCCACTCCGCGGCATTTTCCTTAGGCAGCCCTGATGAACGTGATTACAAATGGAAGCGCTTTGTACCAAAGCAGGAAAGGAAGGGGACTGTGTGTGTATCTGCACGCGTGGTGGGATAAGCAAAGATCCACGTATATGAAAATATGTGAGAGAATGATCGTGTATCTGGGCAAAGCTGTGTGAAACTGTGTGTCTGTTAGAACGAGGTCTGAGACGAGCTAGCTGTGCAGGAAACACTCTGCGAGAGGAGAAATGTTTGTGTGACAAGGCGTGTGCGTGTGTGTGAAAGGGAGAGAAATATTTGGTGTCTGTGGGAAGAAACACGTGTATGTAGGTATGTGCAAACCACGTGTGCTGTATGCATTCAGGAAAGCAGATATGGGTAGGGAACACATGTGTTAGCATGTGCATACACATGTAACAGGGAAGTGTGTGAGAAGGATAGAAGAATGCACGTGTGTGTGTGTAAGTGTGCGAGAAGTGTATGCATGTAATTCTTTAGGAGAAGGCTGGTCAGAGAAACAAATGTGCCCAGAAGCCATGTCTAATTGCCTTCCTGACCCCGTGGTCTCCTCCAGAACCCTGCTCACACAGTGTGCTTCAGGATTGACAGCTCCTTTGTAAGGCTCACGTTGGCCACCACAGATTTTTATTTTGGTCCCATTCTTGCTGACATTTTAAACGAGGCTGATTCTCCCCATTTAAGAAAATATCTTGAAATTATTTTTTTCAGTCTTTGGTTCAAGTTCAGTAAAGACATGTAAAATAACTGGGCCAGGTTTAGTTCGGGGAAAATAGATCTCATTATTTGTATTTGCGTGCTACTGTTTAAATCAATAAACCAGGAACAGAATCATTTGATTCATTAAGCAGGAGAACAACACACAGTTTTTTCACGGAATCTCATTTCTGGTCTAATTAATTCTTTGTTGGGAGGAGCCCGTGCCTTTCTGAAACTTATTGTAGGTTTTAAGGATAGGATTAAATGGTTTCTCCAAAGTCATTGTATTAATTAGCTAAGGTGGGGGACCACTTTCTAAGAATTTTTCCCTAGCAGTATTATCACATTCACTTTGATTCTTCTGGTGAGCCAAATTATATTTTTGTCTTTATTGAAAGTGACTCCCTTTTTAGTGTTGGTTTTGAAGAAAGGAATTAATTTTTGGAATGACTATATTTTAACAAGAGGTAGGCAAACTGTGGCCCATGGGCCAACTCTACTCACTGTTTTTGTTTGGGTCCTAAAATTTTTTTTATGATCCTTGAGGTAAATTTTTAAAAAATATTTTTAAAAGGTTATAATTTATAATACTTATGTAGAAGAATTGCCTAAATTTTGCCTCTCAGCTGGTAAAGCCTAAAATATTTACTTTTGGCCCTTTATGAAAAAAGTTTGCATACCTCCTCTACTCTGCAGGATTTCATTTGCTTGATAAAATGTAAGCTGTCAAAATGTAAGGGGAAAAAAATGACTACCCTAAACCTTACAGCAAACCTAATTGGTTTTGTTAATTCAACAGACCTATCGGTTAATGTTAATTGGTTAATGTTGGTTAATGTTAATTCAACAGAGCTATTCGGTACATGTTTTTATTGGAGAGTTGAAAATGGGCTATACTCCTGAAATATGAATGTGATTTCTAGAATGTCCACTACCGTCTTGTTCATAATCATGAAAAATTGGATCAGCTCCAATATCTATACAGAAGAATGTGTATATAAATTGTGCGAGTCATATCACAGAATACCTTTTAAAGATTTTACTTATTTATTTGAGAGAGACAGAGAGAGTGCATGAGCTAAGAGAGGGAGAAGCGGACTCCCTGTTGAGCAAGGAGCCAGACACAGGCTCCATCTGAGATCATAGTCAGAGCCAAAGGCAGACACTTTATGAGTCACCCATGTGCCCCTAGAATGCTACTGAGCAGTTAAAATACATAAAGTAGTGGGGGGGGGGGTCACTGGATGATAGACATGAAGGACAGCCCCTGATGTAATCAGCACTGCGTATTATAAGAGTGATGAATCACTGACCTCTACCTCTGAAACTAATTTAAAAAATGAATAAAGTAGGGCTTTGTGCAGGACTAGGGGGCTCTTACAAACAATATAAAGCCAACCCACCTGGTTACAGAACAAAACAGAATCTAACACACAGAAAGTTGTAGAACTAGTAAAAACACTATACAGAGTTCATGAATGCATTCATAGCAGTAATAGTACAAAAACATGGTTGGGATGTTTTAGACGAGTATGGGGGGTTGTGGAGGGAAGAATTGGGATCTGGGAGGGCTGTCCAGGGGCTTTGGCTGTACTGTGATAGTTCTTTTTAACATGAACATTTGAAACAAGTATGGCAAGATACTAGGACTGGCTGGCTCCTGGGCACACAGGGAGGGTTCGTGATGTTATCTCTCTAGTGAGCATTTGAAATCTTTCCTAATAAGAAGGAAAATGATGGTGCTGTCTTCCTAGCACAGATCTGCCAGGATTCTTCCAGGCAGTTCTCCTACTTTGGACGCAGGGAGCGCTGGCATTTACCGGAGCTGTTCCCTCACCAAGTCCCTGAACTGTCACTCACCAGTCCCAGAGGACAGTGACTCTTAGGCCCAAGACCTTACCAGCAGGGCGTGCGGGTGAGGGGCAGCGAGGGCACAGAGCAGGTTCTGCAACTCGCAGGTTCCTGAAATCACGGGGGCGACGGCTTTGGCTTCAGGAGGACATCTCCAGTTCTTCTCCTGCCCCGTGCTCACTGCTCTGCTACTGCTGCACCACGCGCCGGCGAGGTCTGCAAAGTCTTCTTTGAGGTTCGTTCTTTTAGTCCTTCCTTCATTCACTCCTTCTTCCCACCGGACACGGGGTCCAGGGCAAAGGTGGCCGGTCCCACCCGCAGGAGCCTGGAGTTCCAGAATCTTCCTCTTCTCTGCTGGCCCCAGGCCCGCCCCCTCGTCGCCGCTTGCCCACTAGGTCTGTCGGGGACCGGGGTCTTCCAGTCGCCGCTGTTTGAGCGGGTCCGCAGCACTGCGGGTGACGGGAGGCGGGGGGAGGGGCGGGTCCCGCTGGGCGCCCGGGCGACAGCGACCCTCTGCAGGGCTCAGCCTGGCGGCCGGGCGCGGGTGTGTGTGTGTGTCCCGGGGTCCTGGGCGTGGAGTGACTGGGAGGTCTGGGCTCCTCTCTCGCTGCCTCTTGTCTCCTCCCGGCGCCTGGGTCCCAAGTGACAAAATGACCTCTGTTCTCCGAAGGTTCTTCCCACTTCTTTCCAGACCCCCCGCCCCGCGGACTCCGCTGTGGCTGGAGAGGCTCCAGGACTTGGTCCCACGGAGTGCAGGGGAGGAGGGGTACGTCAGGGTAGGGGGCTCGCGGGCCGCTGCCGGGGGGTGCGGGTGGAATCCCTCGGGGAGAACCGAGAAGAAGGCGACATTTCCTGGGCGCAGGCGGCGCACCGTGGCTGGGAGCTCCGGCTGGGAATTCCCTGGAGACGCGCGGGGGGCGCCCGGCCCACTTGGACCCTCCGCAGGGCTCAGCTCCGGCCCGGCCTGGGGGCCGGGACCCGGGCACCAGGTCGGGGAGACGAGAGGACCGGGTGCCACCGGGGCGAGAACCCCGGCGGGGAGGCCGCGGGACTTCGCTCCGGCCGCCTCGCCCCCTCCCCTCGCCGGACACCGCCCTCGCCGCGACCCTTCCCCAGTCGGGTCCCGGGGCGGCCGAGCCCACCGCGCGTCCCTTCCGCGCGGTCGGCCCGAAGACCCGGAGAAGTGGACTGCAGGGGGTGCGGCCGGGGTCAGGGGTCGCGTCTTCGGCGCCGGCCGCGCTCCGCCGATCCGGGCTTTGCCGAGCGCCCCCGGCCCGGCCGGAGCCCGGGAGCTGTGGGTGGGACGGCGGCCGGGAGGCTGGGCTGGCCCTCCGACGGCGGCGGGCGCTCGGGAGCGGGGCTGCGTCGGCGGCAGGACAAAGGCCGAGGTGAGAGCGGCCCCGCCGCCGGGCCGCAGGGCTCCGGAGCCGGGCGCGGAGCCCGGGGCGCAGGGCGCGGGGTCCGGGGCGAAGGGCGCGGGGTCCGGGGCGCAGGGCGCGGGGCCCGGGGCGCAGGGCGCGAGTGGGCGTGGGTGCTCCCCCGGCCGGCGCCAGCGAAGGAGGCAGGGTAGGGTCCGGGTCCGGCCTCGAGGGCACGTGGGACCTGGGTGCCGCGGCCTCGTGTGCGTGCGCGCGCCTGTGTGCGGGAGGTCGGGAAAGTTGGAGAGCGCGCCCTGGGCGCCTGGCACGCGGGGAGCCCTCTGGAGGGGCGAGCTCTAACAGACCACGGTGCCCGCGGTCGTGATTATTTTGGGGGTGTGTGTCTTCGTCTGTGTGTTTGAAGAGCTGGAGTCCGAGGTGGCAGCCACATCCCCCCAGCAAGGGACACCGGAGAAAATGGGGCTTCCTTCCAGAACGGCCTGGGACCGGCTCTAAGGGAGGTGGGGGCTTAGAAACTGGAGCCTAGTTTTGCGTCTTGGGAACAAAGGCTGGTTTCTGTCCGAGAAGTAAGTGTGTGTGTGTGTGTGTGTGTGTGTGTGTGAGTGTGTGTGTGGCCGCCGGGGCGCCAGGCTGGGGTGGAGGCCAGGACGACCCGCCATTCACTGGGAAGGATGCTGGGCCATTTTGCTGTCAACCCGCTTTTGATCCCTGGTCATGAAGACCAGTAGAAAAGAGGGACTCCTGAATTTGCAAACTAAAGCTTTTCTTGACTAAATTCTTACAGAGCTGAGTGTTGCTTCCAGGCGCCAAGGCAGTTTTTAGGAGGCTTTAAAGCGATCAACGTGTACATTTCACTTGAACAAAAACTTTGATTCCCAGTAAAAGCATTTTAATTTTAATTTTAATCTCCCATGGTGTTGTAAGTGTTCGTTCTGGTACCACCATCATGTTTGACATTAGAAATCCCCTTTTGAAGAAAATGGTGTTCATTTTGTAGATTCCACATTTGAATTGTTCTATCAGTTTCGTAGCATTCAGAGGCACTTTCCAAAGGAGAGCTAGTAAAAGTTTGAAAAATCAGAATGAGAAGAAGACAGAGTATACTTTAAAGAGAGAGGGAAGTCCCCAGCCCCCTGTGCCTGAGCCCCCCAGTGCCCTTGAGGCATGCTAGGCAGTCGTCAGAATTGAGAGGGACCAGGACATGAAAACACTGGAGGTAAGACCTGGGGAGAGGTGGAGGTCTGGGTAGGGTCTGAGCTTTGTCTTAAAGAAATGTGTTAATGTCATCTTGGTCTGCCGCCCTTTGAAGGAAAATGTAACTGGAATTTTGAAGGCCATTAGTTTAAAGACATTAGGACCCTACCTCTAACTTTTTGTCAAGAATGTCTTAAATCCCTGGGTAGATTTGAAGAATTCCTTAGAACCAGTCCTTAGAAAAGTTTGTTTCTGGGAAACAAAAACCAAATAAAAAATGTGAAGGGAGGAAATGAAACACAGGTGAGGAAATGTTTCTACATGTCTTTGCATGCTGGAATCTGGCTGGTTTAAAATTTGCAATGTGATCCGTGACAGTTTCCATTCCCCAGAGCAGCGGACGAGGGGCGCTGCTGTTTTCTAGAACAAGTATTCTTTATGGAGTAAGAAGTAAGCTCGGTTGCAGCTGAAATTCTATCCTGCCTTACTTGTTATTGCAGATGGTTTAAATGGTTTGTTTGTGGTTTAAATGTTTTTAAACACTTTAAATATGTGTATTTTTGTCTTGGGATTTTTTACCAGGAAAGTTTGTGATCTCCTAGAGCCTGTCTAAAGCGTTCTGTGCAAAATGTGAAAGTGACTGTTCTTTCTTTCATTTAGTAAGTAACTTACTGATCTCCCATGGTGTTGTAAGTGTTCATTCTGGTACCACCATCATGTTTGACATTAGAAATCTCCTTTTGAAGAAAATGGTGTTCATTTTGTAGATTCCACATTTGAATTGTTCTATCAGTTTCGTAGCATTCAGAGGCACTTTCCAAAGGAGAGCTAGTAAAAGTTTGAAAAATCAGAATGAGAAGAAGACAGACTATAGTTTAAAGAGAGAGGGAAGTCCCCAGCCCCCTGTGCCTGAGCCCCCCAGTGCCCTTGAGGCATGCTAGGCAGTCGTCAGAATTGAGAGGGACCAGGACATGAAAACAAAAGCTGTGGTATAGGACCCTGCATGCACCAAGAGAGTAAAGGGAGCCTGCTTCTAATAATTGCACCTATCCCTGGCCCCCATGCTTCAGGGGTTCTGTTCCAGACTGGTAAAGGAAGCCTCTTGGGCTTTGATGGGGGCAACTGACCATGAGAGCTGGCTGAGGGCAGCCTCATTTGGTCTTTCTGGAGGGCCCTTACCTCTAATCTCTTCAAAAAGATTCCAGGCAGTTACTCTTCTCAGCTCATACCTTGCTTGATGGGCCCTCTTGGCTTTTTGTTTCAGTTTCTGGATATACAGATAAATTGTAGGACATTAAAGTTAATTGCACTTTAAAAAAGCAGGAGATGGAAGGCTATGATGGACATAATGCATATTTATAACATATAATTTAAGAACATACAGACTAGTTGAAACAAAAGAACACCAGAAATCTATGATGCAGATACAGTTAGTATTAACACTTTAGTGTATTTTTTCTGGTATTAAAACTAAATTTTAGGGTCACCTGGGTGGCTCAGTGGGTTAAGCCTCTGCCTTCAGCTCAGGTCATGATCTCAAGGATCCAGCCCCACATTGGGCTCTTTGATCAGCAGGGTGCCAGCTTCCCCCCCCCCCCCCCACCTGCCTCTCTGCCTACTTGTGATCTCTGCCTGTCAAATAAATAAATAAAATCTTTAAAAAAAAAACAAAAACCCCAGGGGCGCCTGGGTGGCTCAGTGGGTTAAGTCGCTGCCTTTGGCTCAGGTCATGATCTCAGGGTCCTGGAATTGAGTCCCGCATCGGGCTCTCTGCTTAGCAGGGAGCCTGCTTCCTCCTCTCTCTCTGCCTACTTGTGCTGTCTGTCAAATAAAATAAATAAAATCTTTAAAACAAAACAAAACAAAACACCCAAACCACTAAATTTTATATGCTTCTAAACATTGCTCAAAATTACATGTTCTATAATACATACATTATTAATGTCACTTTGCTTCATTTTTCAGTTAAATGTTATGAATGTGACTTATTTCTTTCCTATTGTCCTTTTAACTAATTTTATAGTCTGTTGTATAAAAAACAGTAATAATACTGTTTCTGTAGCATATATTTTTTTAAGGTTTTATTTATTTATTTGACACAGAGCACAAGTAGGCAGAGAGGCAGGCAGAGAGAGAGGGGGAGAGGCAGGCTCCCTGCTGAGCAGAGAGCCCAATTCGGGGCTCGATCCCAGGACCCTGGGATCATGACCTGAGCCGAAGGCAGAGGCTTCACCCACTGAGCCACCCAGGTGCCCCTATTTCTGTAGCAGATTTTTGATCTCTTTTTATTATTTCTACTTTTGATGTCTTTAGATTTTGATTAAACTTTACCTATTGATGGTAATACTCATTTCTAAAACTTGACTGCTCTTAGAGACAAAAAAAGTTTAACTTCTGGGATATAAAGTGGGAAAGGAGACAGTCTTGCTTTGGTTCACTTAATCTCTTAGCTCATTCTCGATCGTCTCTGCCATTTATTACTCTCGGTAACATAATGATATGCATTTCATTTACTCCACCAAATTATGGGCTTTTTTTTTTTTTTTTTAAAGATTTCATTTATTTATTTGACAGAGAGGTCACAAATAGGCAGACAGAGATAGAGAGGGGAAGCAGGCTCCCTGCCGAGCAGAGAGCCCGATGCGGGCCTCGATCCCAGGACCCTGAGATCACGACCTGAGCTGAAGGCAGCGGCCTAACCCACTGAGCCACCCAGGCGCCCAAATTATGGGCTTCTTGAGGACAGAATTGTATGTCTTAATTTTCTCTGAATCCCTCTAGCGCTCAGGCAAGGCTTGGCATGTCACAGATGTTCAAAATATTTTGGGGGGAGGCAAGTATATTTCGGGGGCTGCATGAGAACCCTAAGCCTTTTCAGAGATGTGCAATGATCAGTCTTGATCCAGCTGATTCCTGTTACCTAGTTTGTTATGGAAAATGTTGAACATGGACAAAAGTGGGAAGACAGTAAAACACTTCTTTGTAATCATCACCCAGCCTCGACAATTGTCAATGTTTTGTCAATTTTGAATCGCCTCCCCCACCCGCCCACTGCAACCCTGCTGGACCTCTCTGAGTTCTAAGATGTGATAGCATATCCTACCTCTGCGCTTTTGACAATGAGTTTACCTCCCTATCCACTGAGAAGGGCATGTCTTTGGAGGCTCGGCAGAAGAAGTGGCTTCTCCAGGAGGCTGTGTCACAGAAAGGCCAGTGATCTGAAGGGGAAATGGCCTAACTTGTTCGGTTTTGACCTTGAGAGATTTTGGTTCTCCTCTCTGGGCTCATGTCCTGTCCCTGTCACCCGAGGAGCCTGACCTAGGTAAGTTTCCTTCCAGCTTTAACTTTGTTCGTGCTAAAGCCTGCCTTTCAGTCTAGTGCGGTCACTCTCAAACTGTGGTCCCTGGCCCAGCAGTTTCGGTGTCCCTACGGAACTTGTACGAAATGCAGATTCTCAGACCCCTGCCTAGACCAACTCAGAACCCTGGGGGGCGGTGGCCGTGGTTTGTGGTTTAATAAGCCCTCTGGGTGATTTTGATGACCGGCCATTAGAAACACTAATCTGAGAAGGTAGGCCTAGGGTTTATGAGCCCTTTTCAAAAGACAGAAACAAAAACCTGCTGGAAATTGTGCCTTTACCTATCATCTGGCCCTGGAAGTCAGTGCGAGGGAGAGGCTTCTTCCCGCTGTGCAGACTTCTGTTAACTGGGGAGGGACTATGGGATCTTTTGTTGTTCAAGAAATCTGGTTGGTAGTTACATGTTCTTGATGAAAAAGATTTGGGAGAGAAATTATGAGATCAAATGTTTTTGAACTGGGTTATCTATAGGCCATTTTCATTAAAAACAAAACAAAACAAAGCAAACAGTTGAGGGGTGCCTGGCTGGTTCATTCAGTAGGGCACGTGACTTTGGATCTCAGAGTTGTGAGTTCAAGCCCCACATTGGGCCTGGAGTCTACTTAAAAAAAAAAAAAAAAAAAAAAAAAAAGGTTGCAAACCACTTAATGTGACTCACCACGTTTGTAATTACACAAATATTGGTTTAGCATCTTATCTCCCCATGGCACCTTGGTAAGTGCTGTGCACTTACCTTTTGAAAGACAATTGTTACTGCTTTCAAGTAATCAAATGGTGTTCCGTTCAAATTGGCTTTGCTCACTGTCGTGCCTTAGCGCCTGGCACAATGGCTGGCCCGTAGTAGGTGCTCAGTAAATATTTGATGGATGCATGAGTCTTTGTTCTACAGGACCTTACAGAACTCTGGATAGAGAGCCAAGCCAAATGCTGATAGGGTCAGGGAACAATTACAGGTTCCACTTTGAGGTCTCAACTCCAAATGTAGGAGAATTTGAGCCAAAAGTCCGGTTGGTTTCTTACTTGTCGAGTGAAAGTCTCTCTCGTTCGCTTAGTTGTGTATTAGGCTGGTGGGAGAAGTGTAAGGACAGTACAAGGGAATGAAATAAGGAGCGGACACATGTGAGAGGGTTTCATTGATTCATAACTACCTTTCATTCCACTGTTCTGTGCTCCCCCACTCCTCTTAGCCTTAATTACCTCCTTTTGGTTCTGTGTCCAAATACAGCAAGGCTGGGAGTTAGGGGTTAGGGCTTCGACATATAAATTTGGTGAGGCGTGGGGCACGAGGTTTCGTCGGTAACACACTGCAAAGATTACCCCTGAGGCGAGCATACCCAGTGTTGGATCCTGTAGTTCGAGGAGCGGTTCGTAAGAGCACACAGGGGCTCCCAGTGCCGGCTTGGGGGACGCTGAGGAAGAAGGGCACTCCTCACCTGCTGGGAAAGGCTTGGAGCACAGAGAGGGGACAGCTGGTTCTTGTGCCTCATCAAACAGTTCTCGTGCCATTTGATTACTTGAAAGCAGTAACAATTGTCTTTTATTAAAGATATTAATTTCATATGTACACCCTAGGCATTTCGCATCTCTACAAGTCATGCCGTGCTCACCCCGTGGGTAGCTGCTACCTGTCACCGTGCAGTGGGATTCAATACCACTGACTAGTGAAACCGAGTGAATAATGGAATGGTTCCCGCAGAGTTGGCTGTGGGCTCAGTTGTCTTACTGAATTGTAGAAGTTTCAGAGTTTTCATTGTAAGCGTTATAAATTGCTTCCTTTGTGACAGCAGCGTAACATTGCACGCATCTAGTTGGATCCATGGAAGTAATTCTTAAATCACAGAACTCAAGGCCAACAGAGGGAGTGAATCCTCTTCCCTTATCAGTGGGAAGGTTACCAGTGGGGCCAAGTTGATGGGAACTGAGAATTACATGGCTACTCTGGGCCAGGTTCCGGATGTAGGGGTATGTCGTTCAGCCCCCCACAACTACCCTGTGAAGAGTGGGCATTACTGTTCCCATTTTATGTGCCCGAAAACCCAAGTCCAGAGATGTTCAGTGACTTGTTCAAGCTCCTATGACAGGTGGATGCTGTACCAGGATTTGAACGCACATCTATCTGACTGTAAAGCTATACACAGACACTCCAGATCTCAGCCTAAGAAAAAGTCTGTGTCCATGCTATGAAATTTTCATCTCTGTTTCAAGTTAATTTCTGCACGGACTTACTTGTCTGCCTTCGGATTCCCCCTTCTGGCCCCGGGGCTGGTCAGAGTAACACGTGTCTCTCGGGACGGATGTTCTGCCCCTTCCCCTATGTCATCTCCCCTGTTTCTTTCTGAGGACCTGCGTTTTCTCACTGGCGATTATGAAGGGTTCGTCTAGAAACTTCTCTGGCCCTCTTTTACTAAGCTATATTCTTGGTTTTGCCTGGAGAATTAATAATGGTGAAAGAATAATGGTGACTTCCGTAGCTCCGAGAGACGTGCTTTGCCCCACTGTGTCTACGATGCTGGCTTGATTTCACCGTTGCCTTCAAATCACAGACTTCCTCCTGTTAATTTTTTTTTTTTTTTAAGATTTTGTTTATTTATTTGACAGACAGAGATCACAAGCAGGCAGAGAGGCAGGCAGAGAGAGGGGGAGCCGGCTCCCCGCTGAGCAGAGAGTCTGATGCGGGGCTCAATCCCAGGGCCCGGAGATTATGACCTGAGCCGAAGGCAGAGGCTTTAAACCACTGAGCCACCCAGGCACCCCTCCTCCTGTTAATTCTTGACTGTCTACAGCATCCCTTAGACTTTAGCAGAGAGGAAAGGTTCTTGGTTGGGCAGAAAGTGAGAACTACGGTCAGCTCTCATCTCTGAAGGTGTAATTTTTTTCTCAAAATGCTAGTTTGACAGCAAATTCAACCTGTTTGTTTGATTAATAAACCCATATTGAATGCTCACTCTAAGCCAGATTTTGCGGTAGGTGTATGTGGTAGGTGAGGGACAGGACACACAGTGTATAAAAGCCATGGGCCCTGCCCTCATGAGGCAGTCTGTAAACTGTAGAGATAGAAAGTATTGTTGTTTTCCCTACCAATGCCTCCAGACACGCAAAAAGTAGAATTTGGGCTGGTATGTTTGGGGAGGTGGGGAACCTGAATCTGAGAAAAAGTGAGGGATGAGACAGATCGTTACTGACTTTGTCCTGAGCTTAAGTACTTGACGTATTTCACCTCCTTTAATCCTTACTTGGTAAAGAGAGTTGTGTTCCCATTGTAAAGTTGGAATAGAGGTGAGAAAAGCCAGTGGACTGGTTATATGGGCAGCATGTATTGGAGAGCCCATTTTTGTCTGGCTCCAAAGTGGTAGTGGGGGCTGGACAGATTCTGGCTGAGAAGACGGGCCTCTGGGTCTGAGTGTACCCCAGCCTGAAGCCATTTTCCCTGCCCTCCCTTCCCACAGACCCATGAAGCTTTGGAGCTGTGGGACATGGACCAGCTGTATCAGCATCACTTGGGAAATCGTTAGATGTAAATCGTAAATGTAAATTCTCCGGTCACCCCCCTCCCCGATTTTCTGAATTCAGAGTCCCTGCTGGGGGGGGCCGGGAATTTGTTTTCAGGAGCGCTCCACATGAGTCTTATCAGTGCTAAAGGTGGAGAAGCGCTGCTCTAGAAGCTGCTTTAGAACTGCCTTGGCAAGAGGTCAACGGAAGGGATCTTTGATCTATAAATCTGGAGACCATCCTGGACGCAGCTGCCGACTTCTGGCTTCCTTAGTCGGTCTTGCTTTTAGTTAATGGTCCTACTTCTATGTCAGTGATGGTGAGCTAGGTGCTTAACGTCAGGGGAGTGTTAAGAGCTGGTTGTCTGGAGTCCTGCAAACCCAGTGTCAAACTTGAGCCCATCTATACTCGGGCAAGCCTCTGAACCCTCTCTCGGTTTGTTTCTTCATCTGTAGAATGGGGCCATTGGTAATAAATGCCTCACAGGGTGGTTACAAGAATTCAGCATGCCGTGTGTGAGCCAGATGCTGAGGACACACCTGCAGTCTGTCTTGGGGGATGGCCTTCGAGGTGCTCTCCCGCGGGGGTGCTTAGTTCTGAGAGGTTAAAGAAGTTAAAGCTCCCAAAGGCCATGCGACTCAATTTTGTGCGTCTCTGGCTCTGGGTCTGACTGCAGAGCTCTGTCCATCCTTGCCCTCCTATGGTACAGTTGCTGTGGAAATTGTTCTCAGGAACCCCGTTTCTGGGGCGCCTGGTTGGCTCAGTCAGTTAAGTGGCTGCCTTTGGCTCAGGTCATGATCCCAGGGTCCTGGGATCGAGCCCTGCTTCCGGCTCCCAGCTCAGGGGAGAACCTGCTTCTCCCTCTCCCTCTGTCTGCTGCTTTGCCTGCTTATGCTCTCTGTCTCTCTAATAAATAGATAAAATATTTAAAAAATAAAATAAAAAAAATAACAGGAACCCCGTTTCTGCCCAGGAAGTCTCCATGCCTCGCTCTCGCACTGGTGAGCCGGGGCTGCAAAAACCTCTCAGACTGAGGCTGGGGTCACCACTAGGGCCTTCTTTCAATTATTTGATCACCATGGAAGGGAACAAAAATGCCTTGTTGCGATTTTAACCCCCTCCACTTATATTTATCTGAGGTCATTTGCATGGGTGAAAAGGAACAGGTTCAGACTCAGCCCTTGGAAGCTCCGTTCCAATCCCCATTTATACTGTGTAAAGCTTGCGAATTCCCAGGGGGCTTCTCACGCGGAGACCAAGGCAAGGGATAACACCGCATCTTCTCCAGCCCCGTGTCTGCACTTGAATATCTAATTCCCAAAGCAGGGCATCTGGACAAAGCATTCTCTGCTGCTCAGATGCCAGAGTGTTAATGCAAGTCACTGGCGAGAAGAATATTTTTTTAAAAATGCTGATCAGTTGTTATTTTTCATTAACATTTTATTTTGAGATAATTATAGACTCACATGTAGTTGCAAGAGATAAGGCAGAGCTCCTATGTACTCTCCCCTCCGTTTCTCCCAGCGGCAGCATCTTGCAAAGCCGTGGTACGGTATCACTCCGATTGTGCCATCCCTGGTACGGTATCACTCCGATTGTGCCGTCCCTGGTACGGTATCACTCTGATTGTGCGTCCCTGGTATGGTATCACTCCGATTGTGCCATCCCTGGTACGGTATCACTCCGATTGTGCTGTCCCTGGTACGGTATCACTCCGATTGTGCCGTCGCTGCACGGAGCGCTCATGTTGCTCTTTCAGGGACTCAGCTGCCCCTTCCCCACTCCAGTCCTTCAGTCCCCGAGGCCTGGCAGTCACAGTTCTGTTCTCCAGTTCTGTAACTCGGTTGAGTCACAAATGTTTCACGCACGGGATTCTGCAGGATGTGACCTCTTGAGACGGGCTCCCTCCTCGTCCCCACTTCGCGTCATCCCCTGGAGACTGACATCCGTTGTTTTGAGTGTCCGTCCTTGATTCTGTTTCCTTGTTGAGTCTGTGCCGCGCTGTGGATGTACCACGGTGTGCTGAACCATGAACCCATTACAGGATATCTGAATTGCTGCCAGTTTTTGGCTGTTACGAATCAAGCTAGTGTGAACATTTTAGGTTTTTGTGTAAACGTAAGTGTTAGTTTCTGGGGAATAAATATCCAAGGGTCCAATTGCTGGATCTTATGGTAGTTTGTTGTTTAATTTGATAAGGAACTGGAGAACAGTTCTCCAGGATGGCTTTATCGCATCACCTCCCACCACTGTTGTGTGAGGGCCCAGTTTCTCTGCATACTCAGCATTTGGCGATGTCGCCCTTTTGTGTTTTTGCCAACCTGATGGGTGTCTACTTATATCTTACTGTGGTTTTAATTTGTATTTTCCTGGTGGCCAGTGAAGCTGACCATCCTTTCATGGCTTATTTGCCATGTGTCCTTCTTTTTTGGCAAAATGTCTCTTTATAGTTTAACTGTTAAGTTTTGAGAGCTCAAAAAAAAAAAAAAAATCCCAGGTATTGGTACTGTGTTGGCATGTGGTTTGCAAATATCTCCTTCTGTTCTGTAGCTTGTGTTTTCATCTTCTTCTTGGGGTCTTTCTCAGAGTAGAACTTGCCCATTTCGATGAGGTCACGGGTATCGATGTATCATTTTAAGGATGTGCTTATGGCATCAAACCTAAATAGTCTTTGCCTCGCTCTAGATCATGAAGATGTTCAACTGTGAGTGTGTGTTTCTCTTAAAGTTCACTATTTTGTTTTACATATAAGTCTGTGATCCATTTTGAGTTGTATATGGTATAAAGGTTTAGGTCAAGGTTCATTTCTTTGCAGGTGGATTTCCAGTCGTTCCAGCACCATTTGTTGGAAAGGCTGTCTGTCCTGCACCGAACTGCTTTTGCATTGATTTCTTTTAAAATTTTAAGAATTGTTGTTTTTTGGAATAGCATGGAGGACATTAGGAGAAGAAAGGGAAAAATGAAGGGGGGGAAATCAGAGGGGGAGAGGGGCCATGAGAGACTAGGGGCTCCGGGAAACAATCTGAGGGTTTCGGTGGGGGTGCGGGGGAATGGGTGAGCCTGGTGTTGGGTATTAAGGAGGGCATGGATTGCATGGAACACTGGGTCTTACATGCAAACAATGAAGCATGGAACATGACATCAAAAACTAATGATATACTGTATGGTGACTAACATAACATAAAAGAAAAAGAAAAAAAAAGAATTGGTGCTTTTTATTACGGAGTCAAATATATTGGGTCACAAAAGGGCCTAAAGTTTGCACAATAAATTTGAGGTGCTCAGATACATACTTTAAGGCTTTAAAGAGATCATAACAGCACAGGGTCACTGTAGGTCAGGACTTGCTGGCACTTAGGTAGGGGTGTGAGGCCTGGTATGGGGAATCTGGGTGGGTTGGGGGGGGCTGATGTCCTGGTGAATTTTGCTGCTGCTGTGCAGCTGGGCAGCCTTCCCCTCCAGGGAAGCGTGGGTGACCCTGGTGTCGTGGGTCAGTCTGGGGCACACTGACCTTTGGGGTGGAGTTGACCTTGTGGTAGGCATGGGCATGACCTGGTTAGGCTCCCACTTTGTCTCCTCTGTGAGCTGCAGCCCTGCCTGATCTCTGACTGATGTCAGCTGTCAGCTCCCGTGCAGTGTCCCCGCCTCCTCCGTGGCTTCTGGCAGCTGCTGGCCGTTTGGAAACCGGTGTATGGAACACACAGGGCTCGAGTGCAGCCTTGGAAGTCCGAGTTGACATTTTAAAAATTATTGTTTTATTTTAAGATGTGTTCTGTTACTCTCTCTCTCGCTCTTGCTCTAAAATAGATAAATAAGTCTTTAAAAAAAAAAAAAAAAAGGGGGCGCCTGGGCGGCTTAGTAGATTGAACATCCTACCCTTGATTGTGGCTAAGGTTGTGATCTCATGGGTCGTGGGATCGAGCCCTGCGCTGGGCTCCCTGCTCAGGGGAGAGTCTGCTTGAGATTCTGTTCTGCCACTTCCACTTGCTCCATCTCTCTCTCTTCCTCTGAAATAGATAAATGAATGTTTAAAGAGATAAAATGCTTTCTGTTACACAAATGTGTTCAATGGAGAAAAGGGAGATAACACAGTTAAGCAAAATTTATCTGTAATCCCCATGCCCTAGGATAATCCCTGTAAGCGCACAATTGTTAATTTTGGAAGGAAGAAGAAGATGATGGTGATAAATGCTTGTTTCTTTCATAAACTCTATTCTCCACCTGGGCCATTAAGACACAAAGCTGATTTGGGAGAAAAAAAAGTAACGAAAGAAATTGTTTTCTCATCAGCTGGATGTGGAGAGTTCTGATGTCGCTGACCACATCCGCCATGAGGCCTGTGGTGGTGCCTTGGCCGGCTTGGGGGCACGTACCAGAAGCGGGGAGCAGGTGGGCTGCTGCAGTCAGGAGTGCGAGAATGATCTTTTGTTTCCAATGTTCGGCTGTCCAGGATGATGGCCGAGGACATCAAAGACATGTCTAAACACTGTTATCTGGCCCTGTCCTTTGCCCCGAGTGTGTAAGGGGTCTCCCACAGGGAACCCTGGAGACCAAAGCTTCCATCATGCTATTAATTCCAGGCAAGAACTGATCAATAACATTTGCATTCACCATCTCCAGTGGCCTCTCTGTTTTGTTCTGAGGAAAATTTATTTACTTTGCCGATGAAAAGACTAGAAAACATTTTCTTCACATTTGAAATGTTAGATGTGTGACACTGCAGAAAAACTCATAAAACACAGAAAAATATAAAACAAAAAGCTATAATTCCCCCACCTAGAATAAGTTCTTCTTCTTTTTTTTTTTTTTAAGATTTTATTTATTTATTTGATAGAGATCACAAGCAGGTAGAGAGGCAGGCAGAGAGAGAGGAGGAAACAGGCTCCTTGCTGAGCAGAGGCTCGATCCTAGGACACCGGGATCATGACCTGAGCTGAAGGCAGAGGCTTTAACCCAGGTGCCCCAGTTCTTATTTTTTTTTAAATGTACATGTATAATACATGTTTTACCCAAAATGCCATCGCATTGTATGCGTGATATTTCCGGTAGGTGTGCTAGGAACCTTGAAGGTGTCTTTACTATCAATATTCCACTACGCAAATTTTGGTATCTGTATTCTGTCATAATCCCTTTTTACATAATTACATTTCGTTATAGAATTGTTGCTTTAAAAAATTAAGATCGTATGGCTGCCTTTTTTGATTAGTAAGAGAATTCTTACTGTAGCTAAAATTGTCCGGTTGGCTAACGGGAACATGTCAGAGGTATCATTCAAGTAAATTGTTTCTTGGGGGCACAGTTGAGATTTACTGAGTTTTGTTGAGCGGCTCTAGCGTGATTCACATCTTCATGGCAGGGAATGGATACCGGCCAGACTTCTGCCCCTCCCCGGGCGCCTCCCTGGGAGGGAGTCCGAGCATGGGGAACCGCAGGTAGGTCCCTGGCACATTTTCCGAGACCAGCTTTTGGCTGAGAAACAAAGAAGATGAAAAGATAAAGAGAATATTGGCAAGCTACTGCTCGATTTCAGTGTTAGCGTGGAGATGTGAGAAAATAGAATAATGTGGGGGAGGCCATGTCCCTCCCCCTGTTCGGCTGTCATGTGACTTGGCTGCCACGGAGAGCTCAGGCTGGAGGTCCTATCTCACAGTCTCAGATCCTGCAGGGACAGCAGCTCTACTTTGTGCTGACCGCACTGTGTTATGGTCACATGTTACCTGTGCCCCCGCCACCCCCTGGCACAGCCTGCCCAGCTCCTGGAGGGCAGGAACCAGGGCTCCCTCCTCCAGGCCCGCACTGGACCTGAGCAGGTGCCGCAGCCTCCTGGAATTGGTCGGTGAACTTGCTCAGTGTTTCATGAAGGGGAGCTGTTTCACCCCGTGCTGTTCCCTGTGGACTCTGCATTTATTCATTTATGTTCTGAGCTCTTCTGAGTAAATTGCTGCGGGGGTGGTGGGGAGCCCAGAGCAGCCCAGGGCAGCCCAGGGGCACAGGGATGAGCCTTGGGGGGTGGGGGCAGGATTCTTTCCATGAGGGGATGTGACGTGTTTTAGACATTTCACGTGAATCTCTATGTTACTGTCACCCAGTTCATTACAGAGAGAACGAGTTTTTGGATTCTATTTTGTGTTCTGCTTTTCAGGAAGATGATTTTGGGCGGTGCCCAACCGCAAACACACGGGGAGCGCCTGCTTCCTGCTAGCTCCTCCTCCTTTCATTTTCAGGAATCGTACTCTTAAAGCCCACCCCCCCTTTAAAAAAGATTTTATTTATTTATTTATTTGGGGGAGAGAGCGAGACAGAGTGGAGTGCTGGGGGAGGGGCAGAGGGAGCCGGACAAGCAGAGTCCGTAGGGAGCACAGAGCCTGACGCGGGGCTTGATCTCACGACCCACAGCTCGTGACCTGAGCTGAAACCGGGAGATGGACCCTGAACCGACTGAGCCACCCAGGCCCCCTGTAGGGTGCCCTTTTCATGTCTGTCTGGGCTGAACTGATTGTAGTTTGGTAGAGCCTGCATTTCCTTTTAAGTGAGCAGAGCCAGTGTGAAGTGGAGCCTGGCTCAGCACTTGAAGTTGCTCCTTTAGTCCTTTCCCTGAGTCAAGGCAATACTTACCGATATGAAGATGTTTGCTGGCCACAAACCTTGTGCCAGGAGCTGTCTGGATCGCCGCCTGTGTTACTACTGTATCCACAGAATTTCGCGTAGTTGGCGGCTGAGTAAGTGCCTGATTATCCGAACTAGCCCACGGGGGAAGTTTCACTATCTTCGTACCTTTGCATGGGAGGCGGAGAAAGCCTCACCGCCGGGATCGGGATCGTGCAGCTGGTGCGCTGGCAGTGGGCGTCCACACCGGGCGTCCGCACGACGCTTGTCTGCTCTCCAGCCTGCGGTTGGTGCCTCTGGGCTATTCCCCTTCCAGGGCGGGAGGGGCAAGCGTCATTCCCGGTGCAGGAAAAGCAGGAGCTCCAGCTGGTGAAAAGAAAAGATTTTCAGGGCCCCTGGGTGGCTCAGTCAGTTAAGCGTCTGCCTTTGGCTCAGGTCATCATCTCAGAGTCTTGGGGTCGAGCCCCGCATCGGGCTCCCTACTCTGTGGGAAGTCGGCTTCTCCCTCTGCCCCTCCTCTCTGCTCGTGCACACACACACACACACACACTCTCTCTCTCTCTCTCAAATAAATACACAAAATTAAAAAAAAAAAAAAAAAAGGAAAAAGAAAAGAGAAGTATTTCCAGAGGATGGTTGTGAGGCCTGAGAGGTGGTACTGGCCCTGCCTCAACCCGGTGTGGATAGGGGTTTCTCATGTGCCTTGGATCATGAGGTGACCTCCCCAGTCTAGATACCCTGAATGGCTTTAAAGTTTCTGGAAGATACCATTTACTCTTTCATTGATTTCCTCAGAAACTCTAGTGGTCAATTTGTTGTGGGGGGGGGGACAGAATTTTAAAAAAGGTGGTGGTGTTTTGGGTGACTTTGGGGAATGAGCTGGAAACCAGTGGCAGGAGCCGCTGCTTCTCCCCAGTAGTTCCCGATGTGGCAGAAACAATCAGAGAGCCCCCTCGCAAGCCAGGAAATGTTAGTCCGTCCAGCAGCCACTGCTACTTACTTGACTTCAAATTCTCTTTACATTTTTATATATTTTAATGGAATGATAATATTTCCTTTCCCGCTTTTAATTTTGATGTGATATAATTTGTACAGTAATTAATTGAAACTATTTCCACATCTTTCTGTTATATTAAAATACGTTTAGAGAAAGGTACGTGTGCATCATTCTGAGCCCCAGAATATTGACTTTGTCCTTGAGGAACTCTGATAATAACAAATTGATAAATTGTAACAAATGATGAAAGTGGTCCGAGTTACTTATAAACAGGCACTGGAAGAAAAGCAGTCGTAAGGTATGCTATAATAACTAAGTCCTTAGGGAAGACAGTGGTGCGTAGGGTTGGTGATCCTGCAGGGGTAGTGCAGGGGTGCGGGGAGACGAGTAAGTTACTTACAGTTCTACAATGAAAAAGTGACAGGCTGGCATGAAAGGTGTTACTATTTATTTTTCTTTATTTTTACATTGTATTGGCATATAGGGGACACACAGTGTTATACTAGTTTCAGGTTGTACAACAAAGTGATTCAGCAACTCTGTAATGCTGTGCTGGCCGCAAGTGTAGTGACCACCGGCCCCCATGTGATGTTATTACAACACCATGGACTGGCTTCCCCAGGCTGTACCTTTCATCCGGTGACTTACTCATTCCCTAACTAGAAGCCCGTGTCTCCCGCTCCCCTTCACTCATTTTGTCCCCCTGGCCTTCCCGCAACTATCCATTTGTTCTCAGTATTTAAACGTCTGATTCGGCTTTTTGTTTGATCGTTTATTTATCCATTTGTTTTTTACTTTATTTTTTAAAAAGATTTTATTTATTTATTTGACAGAGAGAGACATAGTGAGAGAGGGAAGAGAAGCAGGGGGAGTGGGAGAGGGAGAAGCAGGCTTCCCTCTAAGCAGGGCGCCCGACGTGGGGTGTGATCCCAGGACCCTGTGATCATGACCCAGGCCGAAGGCAGACGTTCAACTGACTGAGCCACCCCCTTGTTTTGTTTTTCAGATTCCACATAGAAGTAAAACCATATGGCATTTGTCTAACTTATTTATTTTTTTTTTACTTCTTTTAAAGATTTTATTTATTTATTGGATACAGAGAGAGAGCAAGCACAAGCAGGGGGAGAAGCCGAGGGAGAGGGAGAAGCAGGCTCCCCACTGAGCAGAGAGCCCGATGCAGGACTCAGTCCCAGAACCCTGGGATCATGACCTGAGCTGAAGGCAGAGGCTTTAACCCACTGAGCCACCCAGGTGCCCTGTCGGACTTACTTTACTTAGCATAACCCCTTCTAGGTCCGTCCACACTGTCGTGAGTGGCAGGATCTCACCGTTTCCCAGCCAGGCTGCCGCGGTTGCGGATTGCTGCAACCGGTCCTTTGTTCAGCGCCTGTGGTGGGTCGGGCACCGGGACAGGCTGGTGAGCCAAACACACATGGGCCCCGTGTGTGTGGGGGTTCAGGGAGTGGGGGAGAGAGACAATCTAAGAAGCTCTGCATGGACGAGGGGGAATGCACTCATATGGGTAGAAAGTTCCAGGAGAGCAGAGAGCAAAAAACCCAGTCTAGACCAGGATGATTTTGCAGAGGGTTGGCGGTAACTGAGGCTGTGGGGCGGTCTGTCGTGACCCAGGAAACTGAGCGTCCAAGGGTGCTGCTGACGTGGCAGGTGTCTGCAGGAGGGCGGATGCCAGGAAGGCAGAGGGTGCAGCCAGGGGCCGGCCCGAGTGGACTTTTCAGGGTTTGTTAAAGATGAGAGACTTTAACTTCAAAGCAATGGGAAGCAGCTGCTGCCCCTGAGGGTGGGGTGCGAGTGGGGTGCAGGGGTCAGTTAGTGGGCTGTCCCCCAACCCTGTGTGCTTCCCAAGCTGCCTCCGAAAACCTGATGCCTCTGTGAAGCTTCCTGCTAGGATGCGGAATGCCCAAGCAGTTGTAGCTGAAGGGGTTGGCGGGCCCAGCCTCTGGCTTTTGAAGCTGGTTGGCAGGTAGCCTTCCTGGGTCCCTCCAGTTGGGATTCAGCCGCATGGATTGGGGGCAGTTGTGAGCTGTTTCAGGCCATAGCCACGACTGGTATCTCCTGCATGCCTTACCTCTACAGACTCCTAGTATTGCAAGAATTTGAGGCACCAGGGACCGTTAATGGGGTGACCTCCCTTCTCTTGCTTATCTGCACAATCCCTGTTTGAAAGCCTGGCAGAGTCCTAGTCTTGTAAGAGAGCTTCCCTGTGCTTGCAGATTTCTCTGATGTCTTCTTTCTCCTCCGTTTGAAGCTTACTGTTCACACTACAGAACTGAGGGGAAATTACTTGGAGAAACCCTGGCACAGGCAAGCCCTGAGTCCTTGATGGCAGAGTAGGAAGGGTCTGGTATGCACTCCCTGACTCTGCACACGTTTGTGCATATCTGGAGAGATGCCAACTCCTGCTTCTTCCTTTGCTTTCCTGAACTCAAGGGCTCCCGACTCTAGAATCTTTGAGGAGTCGAGGAACCAAACCAGAAGGTCTGACATTCATTGATGCTGAAACTAAATTCAGAATTAAAAAAAAAAAGATTATATTTATTTATTTTAGAGGGGGAGAGCGAGAGCACGAGTATGAGCAGGGGTAGGGCAGAGGGAGAGGAGAGAGAATCCTTATGCAGATTCCCAGTTGAGTGTGGAGCCCCATGTGGGGCTCGATCCCCCAACCCCAAGATCATGACCTGAACTGAGACAAAGAGTTGGAGGCTTAATCCACTGCGCCACCTAAGCACCCCCTAAATTCAGACTTTCTGACTCTCTATCCAGTTTGCCAGCGCCTCGGGCGAGAGAGAATGCCCCTTTCCTCCCTGCTTCTTCCCTCTGTTGTGTGGGGAGTGGGGGTTGGGGAGGGGGGGCTTCTGTGCAGTAACCGAAAAAGGGCGGGCTGGGATTCTGTGAGATTCCTTGAGTTACGGGGGCTTGATGTTTGGGTGCACACATCTGCTCAGGACGGTCACATGGGTGCGTAGTTGGAAGACGTCTGCCTGTGTCCTCACCTTTGGGATCCCTTGGTAGATTAAATTTATTGAATCCTGAAAAGGTCAAGCAGGAGAGGTGCGTGTGCTCACACACAACGGCCCCACTGCCTCCACGAGCCTGGGTTGCGCACGGGGCATAGAAAGTAAATAAAACTTTTCCCTTGTGGATGCAAACATGTACGATGTGTATCACATACATATAAGAAAATATTTTCTGAAAATGGGAGCTGAGTGTGTGTGCTGTGGATTTTCTTGCCTATTTGATTCCTTAGTTTGGCAGGGCTGGGACTCTGGGGTTCGGCAGGACTCAGTCACCCACTTCCGGGCTCCTTTGTGGGGGGAGGGAATGGCATCACTTGGCAGATGAAGGATGAGCCTGGGCGATGGGGGTCCCGCTGAGCGATCCCATTCTTTGTGCCCTCGCAGGAGCATTTCCCAGCACAGCGCATCAGCTGGTACTTGAGTGTAGACAGTGTAGACAGTGGAGCTTCCCATCGTGGAGAAGCATGGTTTGAGATGGGGGCTGGACACGTAAGCAGGTAGTTAACTCACAGCTGAGCAGAGCAGAGAGACTGCATAGAAGCTTTCTCTGGCGCAGAGCCTGTGCTGATGGCCTGCGGGCACCAGGCACAGTCAGTAGTCCAGAGAAGGTAACCGCTCAGGCCAGAAATCAACTTTCGGGATCAGAGCTTCACCTACAGTAGCGGTCCTTGTAAATACAAAGTATTTATATCACCTTACGAGTTACGTGAATTAAATATGGTGATTTTGATACAGAATTACAAAATAGTGAATAACTCATCTAACCAAGGCGTTAAAACAGTATGTACTAGTTTTGCTCAGCGGGTAATAAGACAAGCACGGACATTTCCTCACGCTGAGCTCGTAGCACTAGCAAGGACAAGACAGTGAAAATACCAACAGCAGCAGTGTGGCTCTCCAGGGACTGTCTACTCTGTCTAGCCACTAGGTCAGATGCTTTATGTTTGATATCAAGAAACAGTAAAAGTGAGCCTGTGTCGTTTTACTTTTTAGTTTGTGACTATTTCAGAGAAGTTGTCCAGAACTTGCTTTTCTGTGCGATGGGCATGATTATTACTGACACAGGAGTCCCAGAGGCATGGAGCTCCCACCAGGACAGGCACAGCCACCTGCTTCTCCGAGTCCCTCCTTCCCTTTGCGGGTCTGGTGGTCCGCACCAAGCTCGTCCTTCTGCCCCTGCTCTAGGCTGGGGTCCTGAGATCAGCTGCTACCTTGCTGGCCTTGCAGTGGATGAGGAAAAGGCTATTTCGTGCTTTCCTGAGTTATTCTAAGTAAGGATCCTGGTCTTTCCTCAATTCTTTCCTTTAATTCATCTAATCCTGGGTTGTGTTCCTTTGCAATAACGTATTAAAGAAATGGTCCCAGGAGGGAATCATAGCCTGGAAATCCCAAAACCACATGGTAGATAGAATTGTTTTCAGAGGCTCCTAGACAGTCTCTAGCTCACTTCTCCAGTGGTGGAGTCTGCTCTCTCCTTAGAGAGAGAATGAGCGGCTCTTCCAAGTCTGTGCCCACCATGATCCAAATCCTACCTGCCAGGCTGTTCTTCTTGTCTGCTTTCCAACCCCAGATCTTCCTTCTCCAGAGATCCTTAGCAGTTGGAATTTCTAATTCTCTCAAGAAAAAAACCCTAGTGCTTACAACTAGGGCTGGCCTTGCCCTCCAGCCCCACGCATGCGGGACTCAGGAGGACGACACTGGAATACTTCCCAGAGTTCATTTTCCAGGGAGTAGCCGCACCCCCACGGGCTCTGTAGCAGCACAGGCTTTCCGAGTGTGGCCTCCCCTCGTCCTTTGTGTAGGCCGGGGAAGGTTTGTTTCCCATCCTTCCGGACGTCTCTGGATCGCCTCTCCTGCTTTTAGGAACAAGAACACACACAATCCTTCCAGGAACAAACAGTCATTTTCTAGGACAGTGTAGTCTTAACCTATATTTAGAATGAAACAAAATAAAAGGAAACATTCTTTTGAAGCCAATATAAACCGTAGGGGTTTGGCTTCAACCTTGCTGAAGATGCTGTTTTTTCTAGATCCACACCATATGCTGCCATTGTCCGAGCAGAGCCCCGAGGACCGCTGCCTGCCCAGAGTGCCCTCTCTGGGGTCTCCTGGAGCACACACAACCTGAAAGCAGAGTCCACCACTGGCTTGCCAAAAATTACCATCTCCCACCCCACTCCCCACTGAGTCCCGACCTTCTAGGGCCAAATCTGCTTTTTCCCTTTTTTCAGTCTTTTGTTGTGGAAAACTTTAAATATACATGAAAGATAGAAGATTATAATGAGCCTCCAGATAGGCATTGCCCATCCTGAGAAATTAGCAATGCATGGAAATCCTGTTTTATCTATCCCATCTCTCCACATACAGGTTTTTTTTTCCTCTGCTGGATTATTTTATTTTATTTATTATTTTGGAAATATATATTTTTTTCTTTTTTAATAACCTTTTCTTAAAGAGGTTTATTTATTGGGGCACCTGGGTGGCTCAGCCGGGTAGGCATCTGCCTTCAGCTTGGGTCATGATCTTTGTGTCCTGGGATTGGGCCCGACGGCGTGGTCTCTGCTCAGCAGGGGGCCTGCTTCTCCTCTCCCTCTGCCTGCCCCCGTCTGTGGCTCTGCCTCCTTGTGCTCTCGATCATATAAATAGAGTCTTTAAAAAAAAAAGGAGTGAAATTTATTTATTTGTTTTGAGAGATCATGAGTGTACATGAGTTGGTGAGGGCAGAGGGGGACGGAGCAGATAGAATCCCAAGCCGACTCCCTGCTGAGTGTGGAGCCCAACGTGGGGCACGAACTCAGGACCCTGAGATCATGGTCTGAGCAGAAATCAAGAGTTGGACGCTTAACCGATGGAGCCACCCTGGTGCCCCCAGATTTTATTTTCTTTAAGTACTCTCTACGCCCAGCATGGGGCTTGAACTCACAACCCCAAGATCAAGAGTCGCCTGCTGCCCACACTGAGCCAGCCAGGTGCCTCACTGCTGGGTGATTTTAAAGCAAATCCCAGAAACATTCAGAAATACTTCTGTGGTGGCGCAGCCTACGGAGTGGAGTCAGTGGCATTATAGTAGTGTTGTATAGGGACAGACGGCGGCCGCACTTGTGAGTATTGTGTGCCGTATCAACTGTTGAGTCAGCTTTTACACCTGAAACTAAGGTCACATCGTGTGTTAACTATACTTCAATTTAAAAAAAAACCAAAGTACTTCTGTGGGTATCTCTAAAGATATTCTCTTTAAAGAAGCCAGTGCATCTAAATAAAAAAATAACAGTAATTCCTTATAATCCGACTTATCCAGTGAGCATTCCGTTTCCCCGACATATCGTTAATATGTTTTCGCGGTTGGTTTGTTTGTTGGAATCAGGATCCAAACAAGGTCTGTACGTTACATTTTTATTGATAACTCTCTTAGGGGCCTTTTGATTTATAGTAGTTCCTCCCCCCCCCCCCCTTGCCATTTATTTGTTGAGAACACCAGGTCACTGGGCTCTTGCAACTCCCTACTTTCTGGATTCTCCTGATGGCGTCAGTGGGCCGTTGTTGAATATGTACCTTTCCCCTGTATAGTCAGTAAATTGTAGCTTGATGTAGAGGCTGAAGGTCAGATTCAGGTTCAGTATTTGGCCAGACACATCCGAGTGATTCTTTGTACCTTATATTGTGTCACGGCGGGAGGCTTGTATCTGGTTATCCCCTCTGTGGTGTTGGGATCAGCCAGTGGGTTCAGGGATCGTGAGCCTGATCTTTCCATGTAAAAATTCCCCACAGTCTTTCAGCTTTGGATGCAGCCACAGCTAATGGTCCCTGCCAACATCCTGATTTCATGAGGGCCTGATACCTTGATTCATAATTTCTTCTTCATGTATTTACTGGAATCTTACGGAGGACGTTCCCTCATAAGTCTTTGGCTACTCTAAAATAAAATACTTTAAGATACTCTAAAATTCCATGGGAAAGGCAGGGGAAAGGCTTGGCTCTTTGTCCATCAGGTTTCAGAATAATGGGTCATTAATCCCTAGCATCCTTCAAAGCTGACCGAGAAGTGTTGTTGTATTTTTATAAATGTGTGGACGGTTGGCATATTCACAGTGCTCAGTCAAGTGAAGGCATTGCTGTTTTGGGCACTCCTTTTGCCCACCTCTGTCCAGTGGATGGATCGCTTTCCATCGGCTCCCGGAGGCCGGGCTTGGAGAGGCCCAGGCCCGGCGTGTGGGGCTCATTCCCTCCCACAGTCTCTTTGAGGACGAAGCTTTTCCCTGTGAATGGCCTTGGGGAACCAGATTATGAAGAAGGGGCAGCCGCAGGTCACTCTCTGTTTAAAAGATCAAACAATTCTTTGATCTTTTAAAAGTTTTGGGAAGGGCACCAGGACTAAATTTCTATGAATCAGAATTGAATTTTTGTATTTTCTGTATTTGTTCTTCCCACATGTTTTTCTTCCTGAAGTAGCTGACCGCGCCGTGCTTTGTGCCACCTTGACAAATAGTGTTCTGGCTGCATTAAGAGGCCTCGAGGCCACACTCCCTTTTTTCGGGGTGCCCTGTCAACCACTGACTTCTGGAGAAGGACTCATTTCTTAGAATCATCATCATTTAATTTAGTAGAACTTGAAGAAAGGAATTATAATTTTTATGGAGCTGAAGTAGAAAATCAAAGAGGCAACTCTTTTCCTATAAATAAAAATTAATTCACTCAACAAGTATTTATTGAGTACTTACTATGTGCTATGTCCTGAGTGTTTGGTCACGCACTAGGAAGATGTGACCCCTGCAGGATTTTCTTGAAAACATTTGGGCAAGGGGAGAGGTGCATGTTTTGCTAAGGCTTGGGAAGAAAATGAATCTTGAGCTTGGAGGGCGGTGGGTTGAGGAGCCCCTCCAGTTTTGGTGGAAGGCACAGTGAGCTTGCCCCCGCTGGGATGGAGCAAGCTGATTGGTCAGACCTCTTACCTCAAAAGGTGATCAGAAACAAACAAACAGACAAAAAACAAACCTCATAAGTGGGTTTAGCCTCTGCCTTCGGCTCAGGTCATGATTCTCGGGTCCTGGGATGGAGCCCAGCATTGGGAAATCTCTGCTCAGTGGGGAGCCTGCTTCCTACCCCCCTCTCCCTGCCTCTCTGTCTACTTGTGATCTCTGTCAAATAAATAAGTAAAATCTTAAAAAACAACAGCAACAAAAAAACCACACAGGTGCTGGATGACCCAGCACTGGATCTGAAGTATCCTCTCAAGAAAACAATGAAAGAAATGACTCTTCCCAGCAACTCAGGAGACATTTTACGCAGCCTCGCTAGTTTTATGTTTGACTTAAGTGAGTACGATGTAAGATTTATAGACAAAGATGATCAGGTCAAAGTGACCCTCCCTCTGTGGCTGGAGCAGCTCCAGGGAAGGATCCTTCGGTGAAGGAGCCGAGGGAGAGGTTATGTGGGAAGATGATTATGGATTCTTCCTCGCGCCGTCTGCCTGGGACAGGAGAGTTCGATAAAGCCAGATTCTCGGTTCCAGAGCTGAAGAGAACGTTTTAAAACAGGAGGCCTTATTGGATCTGGTTGTTTTCCTGTTTGTTATTCATATATGGGACCATAAGCAGGCAGGGCATGGTTCCAGGAACCTCTGCAGATTAATCAAATGTACTCTCTTTGTTCCCAAGGAAGGACATTGCTTCATCTGTTCTGGGGGCGGGGCGTCTGCGGGGGGCCCATAGCTCATCTCCTGACAGAGAGACGTGGGTGTCTTTACCTTAGTCCCAGTGCGGGAAGAGTGAGGCCCCACCGTGGGATTCTAATCTGAGAACCGAAAGACGGGTTTCTCAGGGAAGGAAGTCTTACACATCTTGGCTGTTGTAATTAATTTATCCAGGAACGACATTGAAGATCTCTGCCATCATTAGACTTCCTGAATCTCTAGCACAGTCCTGGGCTCTTAGGGAACCTCTTAGTTACCCTTCAAGGCCTACATCCTTTAGGAGGTCTTCTCTAATCTTCTTAGCCCATAGAATTTTCTCTCTTTTCCGAACTTCTGTAGGCTTAGGTTGGAATTCTATTCTGACTTGTCAGAAACCTAACACGATCGTCCCATTTCCCGATCAGTCTGGTTCCTTGAGAGTCCTCAGTCTTGATCTGAGAAAGCAAGAACATCCACCCATCCATCCATGTGCTCTACACCTGCCCAGCCTTTCATCCCTTACCCACCCGTCCACCTGTCCACACCCCCTCCGCCCGGCCGGCCGGTGCTTGGTCTTGTTTTCAGCGTTCTCTGAGTAACAGGCCGTGTGCTGGACATTATGGCCAGTGCTGAGGTACCAGAGCTGGAGTCAGAGGCAGACGGTGCTCCCAGAGAGCTCAGCGTCTGGACGTGCTAAGAGGAAGTGTGGCAGGTAAAAAAAAAAAGATGATTGGATGCAGACAATGATATCCCGATGCCTGGGACTCTCCAGGAAGATATCAGGTTGTTTCTTTATCGTAAATGGTGCAGATATGAACGAGGCAGCTGCTCTCCACCCTGTTTCCCCTGTGTCTTGGCCTCTGGGAGGTTTCTGCAGGCCCCATCTGGCTCCTCCTCCTGCGGGAAGCCCTCCGGAGGCGCCTGGACAGGGAGGGAGGGCAGGGGGCGCTGACCTGGCAGTTTCAAGGTGGTCACTTTGCCAGCCCCTCCTGCGTCTCCCCGAGAGGAATGCTGCCTAGGAGGACAGAACAACAGATGGTCTCTGGGCAGAGCGATCAGTCATCGGCCCCTCCCCTGGGAACGGGAGGTGACAGCACATTTCTCTGAGAACAGAGGCCAAATCGCTGACGTTAGTCTTGATTCAGCCTGCGAGCGTTCTGTGAAGCACTCCAGACTCCTGAGGCCAACGGACGTTCGTTCCCCTCCTCCGGCCTTTGTGATCAAGGGCCCCGGGCCGAGGTGCTCAGGGAGGCTGATTGGGCCAGGCAGGACAGCCGGTCGGGCAGGCTTCGGAACACCATCCCAAAGAAATCTCTGTAGGGCTCAGCGTTCCCGTGTTTCCAAACTGTCCTGGCAAATGTGCCACCTGGGCATTCAAAGTGGAAAAGTGGAGATGGCCCGTCTTGCCAGACACAATGGGTCTCACACGAGTGACAGGAACAGGGCTCCCACCGGATCTTCAGCCTGGCGGGGGGGAGTCCCATGCCCGCTGGGGGGCTCCCCAGATGCATCTCCTCCAGAATGCACGCCCATCTTTGGTCTCCCCAGCTTCTCCTGCAGGCTTGGATTCTAGCCGCCTGAACTTGGGTGTCCTTTCTTGTGTCCACAGTCAGGTGATCGCTGGGAGCCGTAGCTTCCCTCGGCAGCCGCTCGGGGGGTGTCGGGGAGGGGAGGGCGTGTGTTCTCGCCTTTCACTGTCCGTGACTGCTCCTCCCAGGGCGGCTGGAACGGGGTCCTGACAGGTCCCCACGGTCGGACACACTCCTACCACGGCAGCCTCCTGTGCCTTCCAAAACACAACTCGGGTCGTGCCACGAGGGCTTCGAGCCCTGCTGTGCCTTCCCCTGGGGCTCATCTCTCTTTCCCCTCGTTGAAGCTCCAGTAGGTGGACGAGTTGGACGGAGACGACAGCCTCACCCCAGATCTGCTGAGGACTGTGGTTACTGACTAGCCCAACGGCCTAATTAATACTCCCTGCTCCCCCCAGCCCCAGGCTAGATCTTGGGGGGTCCATCCAAGGGAGAGTTTCACCCTGATGTTACCTAGGAAGCTGGAAAAAAGGAGGAAAAAAGGGACAGAGTTGCCAGTGCTAATGGGCTTTTTCTGGATAGTTCTGCCTGTTGGAGGGAAGAGCCATGGCTGCCGTCACCCGGGTAGTGTGGTGAGGGCTCGGAGGCTGGGAGCCCTGCCCTGGGAAGCCCTTCCACCTGGAACTCTAGGAACAGAGCACGGGGGTTTTCCGGACGTGGCCTGCTAACTCAAGCCAAACTCCATAGTCATCTGGCTCTGCTTATTTTTCCAATTTCCTTCTCTGCTGATGTGTCTGGGAGGTTCTCTGGTGTGTGCCGTGGCCCGGGGTTACCCGGATGAGCCAGGCTGTGGAGGTAGGCATGGGTTTGCGTCCTGCAGTGCCCACCTCGATGCCAGGCTCGCCCCCTTCCTCCCTGCTCCCCTGGCCTACCGTACTTCGCCTTCCCGTGGCACCTGTCTCTTCCTCTTCCGGAGGTGAGGCTGGGTTCTCTCTCCGCCTAAAGGTGCTGCTCCTGCCTTGCCCTGTCTGGCTCGCCTCCCTAAGCCAGGCGCGGGCTCGTTGAGGCCACCTGCTTGACCGCCTCTTTCCCCGCTGAGCTGGGGGCCTTTCCCCTAGAGTGTTACTCACTATTGCGCTGGATTTAGTGTGTCTTCCACTAGAGCTGAGGTTCTTTAAGCCAAGATAACATGCCTCTTGCAGTGCTTGATACAGAGACGGCCCCACGCAAACTTTTTGAATAAATGAATGGATCATGTATCCGTTGGGCTCAGGATTTGAAATGAGAGAAGGCTTGATTGGAAGCGGGATTGAGGTTAGCCGTTAGGAATAGGTGGCTAGGTATGGCGTGTGGGAGCCAGAAGGATTAGGAAGAAGGCCTCGCAAAGGTGTGTTCACTGATTGGAAGGGAAGGAACCCACGGGGGTGGGGGGCGTCAGGGTGCTGCAGTTCAGCCTTCCAGACCTCTCTAACTCTTGTTGCTGTCCCTGCTCGATGAATTTCATAGTGCCTGCTCTGTTCCTCCTGTTTCAGCGTGCAAGAATTTGTCTGGGCTCGTGTCCCGCCCCCCCCCCCCCCCCCCGCCAATGTGCTCATCTTGTTTCCTAGGCAGCTCATGAATATGTGGTCTCTACGCAGTACCGTGACCGAGTACCTTTCCCTCCCTGGACAGTTGCCCCCGACAGGTGTGCCCGCCAGCCCCCATGATATAGAAACATGGGCTACCGCAGTCCCTGGAGGCCACCTCCTCATTCTAGAGCCATCAGAGGGCAGCGTGGTGGATCGTGACTGCCTCCAGCAGAATTTTGAACAGTGTTTGCTGAGCGCAGTTCAGTGCCGAGCTCCCGGTCAGGCACCAGACGTGGAAGTGGGCTGAGGAATAAATAGCATCTTCTCTCTGTTCGCCCGTTGCCTGGCAAGTCAGCCGCAGGGGCTCGATGGAGGTGGAGGTACCTCTGAGTGCCCTAGGACACTGCGTATTCTAATTTTGCCTCATTTGGTCAAGAAATAGAGATTCCCCGAAGTCACTGCAAATGAAGGAGCTTGCTGGGAGGGGCAGGAGGGGGTGCGTGTGACTGGGTCAGCGGTGGTCACCGGCTGGCTGTGCCCAGGCTGAGACCGAGCGTGTCTGGGTTAAGGCTGTCCTGGGTCCTTGGTGTGGGAGCTTGTGGGACTTGGTCCTCTGCTCTGTCACCACTCTGACCTGGCAGCAAACCGTGTCCCTGCTTTTTCCTGGTCTCCTCCCCTCTGCATCTCTTGGGTTCGGCATCCCAACAGAGGGATTTGGTGCAGGTTCTCATTTTGAGTCATTGCATCCAAGGGCCTTCTCCCCACTCTGCAGGGAGTGCACCATCTCTTGTTTGAAAGGGGGAACCCTGTAACAGAGGGCAGGGCAGGGAAAGTCCTCTTTCTGGAGGGAGCCTGGAAAGGTCCTCTTGGGGAAGATAAGGCTTAAGTCCTTGCTGCAGACTGAATGTTGGTGTGTCGCCCCATGAAATTCGTATTTTGAAACCCAGCCCTCGGTGTGATGGTGACTGGGAGGTGGGTTCCTCGGGAGGTACTAAGGGCATGAGGATGGAGCCCTATAAATGGGATGTGTGCCCTTATAAAGGAGACCCTGGGGAGGTCCCATGTCCCTTGTGCCAGACAGAAGGTGGCCGTCTGCAAAACTGGAAGGTGGTCCTCATCAGAGGCCAGCCACACTGGCACCTGATCTCGGACTTGCAGCCTTCAGAACTCAGAGAAATAAATTTGTTGTTACAAGCCACACTGTCTATGGTGTTTTGTTAAAGGAGCCTGAATGAACTAAGATGGTTGAGTAGTGGACTAAGATGTGTTGCATTGGTTTCCTTGGGCTACCATCACCGGGTTCCATACACTGAGTGGCTTACACCACAGAAATGCATTCTTTCCCACTTCTGGAGCCTCAGCGTCCAAGGTCAAAGTGGCAGCAGGACGTGCTGTCTCTGACACGCTAGAGAAGGATCTGTTCCAGGCCCTTCTCCCGGCTTCCAGCGGGTTGTTGGCTCACGATAGCGTTGCTCCCCTGTTTACATGGTGTTCTCCCATGGATGTGTCTGTGTTTAAGTCCCCGCCCCCATAAGCACACCAGTCATATTAGATTCAGAGCCCAACTCAACTACCTATGTCAGCAATGACTGTATTTCCAAATAAAGGGAGTATTCGGAGCTGCTAGGAGTTAGGATTTTAACCAATGAGTTTTGGGGGGCACATATTTAACCCATAACAGTTATGTTCTTGACTTGAAAGGTACTTGGACAGGCAGTGACGTGGGAGGTGGGGGGACACGGGCAGAAGCACAGGGCGGGGGTGGCTTCGATTTCTGCCAAGGCGGTACACACCTTACGTCTGATCTGTGGCTCATGTCACCCTGCTGAGAAGTTAGTTCTTGGGACAGACTTGGGCACTGTAATTACGTATATTGCTTCAGGTCCATGGGACCTCAACCTGCCTCCCCAGCTGACTTAAGGACCTCCCCAAATGATTTCCTCCCCTTTTCATATCGGGGCAGCCCAAAGGTCGTTGAAATCATGGTAACTGGGTGACCCATTCACTGGTAGGAGACACTTGGCTTCGGCTTAGATTTTGTGTTGACATCTCAGTTCTGAATAGAGTCACATCCGTCTTAACCAAACCAGAAGGATATATGGTCCAATGCCCATTTTCCTGGGAGCAGATTTCTTAGGAGTGATGTCAGCATGATTGGGGGAATTTGCCTGTATGGATAGTAAGGAAGTCAGTGCAGCTCTTCACTTGTCCCAGCCCGCCCCATGCCCTCAGAGTGGACAGCAGGTGGCTCTGCGGACAGCTTTCTGTGCCTGGTGTGTTCTCTTCCTAGCCTTCCTGGCTCCTGTGGCCACACCTTCCTGCTGTCCTTGTCGGTCTGGTGAACGGACACTCACCTTCCAGCTCGCTCTCTGGTGCTTCCTCAGGACACTCTGCCTTGTTCGTGGGGCTCGACTTGGGGCTCAGGCACTCCTGGTTCTAGTGTCCATTGAACTCTTGGGGGCGCCTGGTAGACTTCAGAATCTTGGTTCCTCTCCTGTAAAATAATCCCCCCCTGGTCCACTTTTCTCAGGTGGTGAGGAGGATGGAGATAACAAGTGGAAGTCAGCATCCTTGCTTAATAAACGTGTTCGTGGTTGGGGCGCTTGCGTGGCTCAGTTGGTTAAGCCTCCGACTCTTGATTTTGGCTCAGGTCTTGATCTTGGGGTTGTGAGATCGAGTTGGCTCTGTGCTGGGCATGGAGCCCGCTTGGGATTCTCTCTTTCCTTCTCCCTCTGCCCGTTCCGTCTCCCCTCAAGCCCCTAAATAAATAAATGTGTTCATGGCCTTTCCACCAGCCCTGATAGGGGTCACTCTGCCTTCCTGGGGGCCCAGGCTATGCTCACGGGTATCACAAAGCGACATGTACTTTGGAGCAGCAAGGAGTCCTTTACCTTGAAATTGTAAGGAATGACAGCGTATCAGCCTATTTGAAAAGTCTGTTCTTTCTCCAAGAAATTATCCTATTAACAAAAATCTATGCATTAACAATTGTTTTCTGATATAATTTATGACCAGCTTTGTTCGATAGGTGAGTAACTTTTCCAACGACTTCCCTGTTATGTTGGCAAATATTTTCCCATTTCTTGTTTTGGAAATTCCCCCAAAAGTCATGACTCCCTGAAAATGCATAGGAACTATCTGTCATAACATTTTATTGGAAACTTTCGGGCTTTAAGAAAATGTGCTGTTTGACATTCACGTTCCTCGACATTGCTGTTTTGTGAATTGTTTCCGTGAATGGATAGTGGAATGGCTGTGCCAGGGCAGGGCCAGTGAAGCCTGTGTGGTCCTGTAGGGTCAGTCTGTTCCTTCAGCTGTAGAAGAGGTGACAGTGACAGCCACCGTGCTCCCTCGGTTACTGAAAACAAAGTAAGGAACTTGGTGTTTCTTCACCCATTCGAAGTTGGCTTCCTGTCCCACAGGCATTGTTCCAGGGGACTTTCCTACAGGTCTATCGTTTTAATGTGTTCATGTAATCCTTGTGTCCGCTACATTTTGCAACCGGTGGGGAAACGTTTAGGAGTAATTAGAGGGTGCTGGTAACTTCTAAAGACCCAGGGAGTTTTCCTAAGAGGGCTTGTTGATTTAGTACTACTTCTTAAAGGGCAGAGGGGAAAAAAGAAACAGCCACTCTAACAAAACGGTCTCTGCATATTCAGTGACTGGCACTACCCAGCTCTCATCTCCCGCAGCCTGGGGTGGACAACCTGCTGAGGAAACAGGGGGCTTCTTTCCAGATAGGGGTCTCGCGTCAAGGTCACAAGGAACGTATGAACCCTTTCTGGGGGGAACTTAGCGCCTCACAATCATTGAAAGCTGAAAACTAACACATTAAGCATTTTTAGTCCAGGAGAAAGTCATGGTCATTTTCGGTAGGTTTGGATCGTCCAGGTAGTGTGACTGTATTTTCTTTTCAGTAGGAGAAGTCATCGTTCCTCCTCCTGGGGCTTCTCATCTGAGTCTCAGACACTGAGTTTTCGAACTGCAGGTGCATCAGATAGGATGAGGTCTTGTCTCCGCTTCCGGGGGGCACTGCTGTGGTTAGGGGCGTAGGGGCCTTGATTCCGGGGGGCACTGCTGTGGTTAGGGGCGTGGGGGCCTTGATTCCGGGGGGCACTGCTGTGGTTAGGGGCGTGGGGGCCTTGATTCCGGGGGGCACTGCTGTGGTTAGGGGCGTGGGGGCCTTGATTCCGGGGGGCACTGCTGTGGTTAGGGAGCGTGGGGGCCTTGATTAATGCAGATCTGTTAGGCCTTCCTGGCCTTGGGCAGGTGGTATACTTAGCCAAGGCTAAAATCTGTGCAAACAACTTACATTATTAGACTCTGATGACATTTTGCTGGCAATTTGAGTAGCATGGAGGTAACTTATCTGGGTCTAAACAGGTGAATAGAATGAAATGCAGGACAAATATAAGCATAAGATAAAAAAAGGTGATTTTTTTTTTTTTTTTTTAACATGAAGGACCCCCTCCCAAGTCTTACCTTATTGGAAGATCTTGTTCAGAAAGTTTTGACAGAAAGACATTAATGATTTGTTTTCCCTTTTAATCAGACCAGTAGTTGAATACAGTTTGAGATAATGTAGTTGGATATAGTCACCTATCGTGTCATAGTAAAGGCTATTTCGATCTTACCATCTGTGGTCTTATTAGCAGAAGGCATTTGGACATGGGCACTGACCGTGTCTGAAGGTCTTTATTAGGTCTCTGTGATGTTGGGAAGTCCGACCAGCTGCGGCTGATGGTCCTGTGTTTTCTCTCTTTGGACCCTTTCAAAAAAAATTTTTTTTTTTAAGATTTATTTATTAGAGAGAGAGAGAGGGAGAGTGGAAGCATGAACACTGGGGAGGGGCAGAGAGAGGGGAGAGAGGGAATCCCAAGCAGATTCCTTGTTGGGTACAGAGCCCCTTGTGGAGCTGGATCTCAGGACCCCCAGATCATGACCTGAGCCGAAACCAAGTTGGATGCTTAACTACTGAGCCATCCAGGCGCTCCTGGCCCTTCTACATTTTATGTAATCACTTGTTTAGTTGTTGTTTATCCTCCCCTACAAGACTGAAGCTCCGTGAAAACATGAACTATATGTATCTTGTTCCCTCTTTAAAAAGATGAGTCCTTTCATGCAAGTCCTGCTTTAAGTGTCTTGCGGATTAAACTCTTCCCGTCTCTACAGCAGCTTTTCATGGTAGGATATGAGTTTCCTGTTGCTCTTGTAACAAAATGTCATGAATTCAGTGGCTTTAAAAGGGGGGAAAAAAAAAGAGCCCACCTCAGATGTATCTTACGATTCTGGAGGTCTTGGTCTCTGCGGACCAGAATCAAGGTGTCAGCAGGACCCTGTTCCTTTCTGGCTTCTCCAGGAGGAATCTGTGTTTCTTTGCTCACTTAAGTTGTTGGCATAATTTAAGGTGGAGGCTGTCTGCTGAGGGCTAGTCCCAGTTTTTTTTTTTTTTTTTTTAAGATTTTATTTATTTATTTGACAGAGAGAGATCACAGTAGACAGAGAGGCAGGCAGAGAGAGAGAGAGAGGGAAGCAGGCTCCCTGCTGAGCAGAGAGCCCGATGCGGGACTCGATCCCAGGACCCTGAGATCATGACCTGAGCCGAAGGCAGCGGCTTAACCACTGAGCCACCCAGGCGCCCGGGCTGGTCCCAGTTTTGATCGTCTTCCTGCTTTTCTCCATCTTCCCTTCCTCCATCTTCAAAACTAGCCACAACTGGTCAAGTCCTTCTGACACTTGGAATCCCTCGTTCCCCTTCTACCCCCCCAGCTCTCTCCCCCTCCCCCTCCCTTGTCCTCCTCCGCGTCTTCCTCCTCCTCCTCTCTCCCTTCTTTTCTCTGTCTCCTTTCTGACTACAAGACAGAGGTTGCCCTCCTCTAAGGACTCGTAACTGGGCGGAATAGTCAACATCTGGGATCAGCTCCCCATCTCCAAGTCTGTAACTTTAATCACTTCCCTCAGAAGTCCCTTTGCCATGGAAGGTGACATTCCCAGATTCCAGGGAGCAGGCTGAGGCCATCCTTGGAGTGGGGGGGAGGGTGGTATCGTCTTCATTTTACAGGTGCGGAAACTGCGGTACAGAGAGAGTAAGTAATGTTTTCAAGGTCACACAGTCAGCAGGCGGACACCTGGGTCTCAGCTGTGGGAGGTTTGGCTCTAGAACCTGCTGAGGGCGGCAATCGTCTCTCTTGCTGCTCTGCCGTCACAGGAGCCCCGGGCAGGTCGCCGAGGTGCTGCACTCGCCAATCTAGCATGAGTTCACACTGGGCCCTTCTTGGAATGGACTCACGTTCCAAGGTGAAGACAAGTTTGCAATATACCAGTCCCTCCAGTTTTGGAAGATAAAACAACGGAGCCCTATGCAGATATCCATCTTTGCCAGTTGACCTTGACTTGCAAAGCTGCCCTGCAGTAAACTCCCTTCTGCTTGCCTCTTGGCTCTGAACCCAGCATGTTTCTCCTGTAGAGGCTGAGGGCTAAGAAACGGCGGTGGCTCCAGATACCTCTACTTCAGTTGTCATCCAGGAGCTCGCTCTTACTCAGAACCGACGTTACCACGCCAAGAAGCTACCCACAAACCCAGTGCAAGTCATGCATGCTGTTTCTTGTTTGCCGCTTTGTGCTGCGAGTAAAGATTTCTCTGCCGCTTTACTTTGCAGACACACTGCTGCAAGGCACTCCATGGAAATGTGATGATCAGGGGCGCCTGGGTGGCTCAGTGGGTTAAGCCTCTGCCTTCAGCTTGGGTCATGATCTCAGGGTCCTAGGATCGAGCCCCATGTCGGACTCTCTGCTCAGCAGGAGCCTGCTTCCCCCTCTCTCTCTGCCTGCCTTTCTGCCTACTTGTGATCTCTGTCAAACAAATAAATAAAATCTTAAAAAAAAAAATGTGATGATTAGAACCTCCACCCAGATGTAGGCTTCATAATGTGAGTCTTTGTTTGGACACAGTAACTAGGCATCCTGTCCTCAACTCAGAAACCTGCAGAGTTTGCCCTTGGTCATCTTTGGGCAGATGTCAAGTGTCTTAGGCAGAAGTCCCAAAGTTTTGATTCAAAGTCAAACCAGAAGCACAGGAGGCCCTGGGCATAGCTCTGCTGTTTCAGGAATGTCTGGTCGGTCTCCTTCCTGCACAGGGAGCATGACCGATCACAGGAGGCTGCCCCCGCGCCTCTGCCCATGGCCGGCTGTCTTCACAGCCTGTGTACCTCACGGTTTTGGGGTCTCTGTGAATTGTCACTGTCGTTTTGACCCATTGGTTCAACGTGCGTGGCTCAGAATGGAGGCTCTCTAAGTACAGACTTGGGCAAGTTTTTTCTTGGGGCTTCTTCAGGCTCCGCTGAAGGACTCTTTATTCCCAGAAAAGGGATAATAATTTAGTGCCTCCGAGGAAACACTCTCACACAGACCAATAACTTTGCTTTTAAATGTACCAGTGGGCATTTAGGAAATTCAAATATGAAATTCACCCCTTTTTTCCCCCTTCCTCTTGAGAAGTATTAGTTACAGAAGACAATTTGGGCATTACTGGTGAGGCTCAGTGAAGCCCCACACAAGAAGACAGCTTTTGCAAGGTCCGTGAGGGGGAGGCGAATCCAGGCCAGACCAGACTAGGCCTAGAGGCAGGGTACACAGCCTGACAGCTGGGGTCGCATCCACTGGAGGCTTGGGTGGCCGGACAGGCAGAAGGGAAGGTTCCTGAGGACAAAGCCAAGGTCTGTGTGAGGGACAGTCAGACCTCTCTGTGGGAGGTGATTGTGACCTGACACTCTGGTCTGGCTCAGTAGCCAGAGGTCTGGGTTGAGCAGAACAGAGTGTGTGTGGGGGCTCTTACTCGTCTCTTCAGGCTGGTGTCCAGGATCCAGAAGTTGGAACTGGATAAGAGGAAAAGCGGGGGGGTCAGTGGCTTGCACGTGTGATAGATTTGCATTCAAGTCCTATCTCTGCCTCTCACTAGTAGTATGTCCTTAGGTGAGACACCCCCTTTCGGGTCCTCGTGTTTCCTCTCCTGCTGAGCTCATAGGACTGTGTGGGGCGGGGAGAAGGGCCGTGTGAAGTGCCTGGCCAGAGCGTCCTCTGGGGCAGGTCGTGTGCCCTCCCCATCGGGTGGATAGTGCATCCTTAAGATAGCTGCTTCTGCACGATTGCAAAGAGCACTGCGGTATTTTTGCATTTGCCTTGTGGTACCATGTCCTCTCGGAACATCCTCTTCTCCCTAGAAGGTCAGCGTGACCTCGTTGTCTGGGACAGATTTGGCCTTGGTCTGCTCTCATCTTATCATTGCTTTTCATACTGTGCTTTCCAAAACACATCACTCATCTTGTCACTGGCTGAATGGGCACTGGACTTCTGTAGTTCGTGGCAGACAGCTCTGTTCATCGTCAGCTCGGTGTGTCATGTGACGGGCTCCAAACCCGGTCACCATTTAAAGACTCGGTTCTGAACCCCTAGTCTGGATGTCCCCACCACTGACTCCATCTATGGCATATCTTCCCTCTTCTCTGACTCATGGCACCCTTTGCACACTGCTCTCTGAGGTCCTCCTGGGCGATTCTTGGTTGTGAACTTGACGTACACGGGCTTAAACGCTCTTCCGAGTTTAGCTTGCCCTGGGACCCAGTGACAGTTCCCGTGTGGGGTGCGATGCTTCTGAAGGCTTGTCCCAGCATTGTGTAGAGGCAGCAGGCACTTGGTAGTGTTTTATGGGAGGCTTATTCTTATTAAAAAAAAAAAAAAAAAAAAAGAAGGGGCGCCTGGGTGGCTCAGTGTTAAAGCCTCTGCCTTCGGCTCAGGTCATGATCCCAGGGTCCTGGGATCGAGCCCTACATCGGGCTCTCTGCTTGGTGGGGAGCCTGCTTCCCTCTCTCTCTCTCTGCCTGCCTCTCTGCCTACTTGTGATCTCTCTCTCTGTCGAATAAATAAATTAAAAAAAAAAAGTCCATTAGGGACTTGAGTTTATGTGGATTAAGATAGCCCTAGTTTTATGACTAGTCTTAAACATTACTCTTCTCTCTTCTTCATCTTTCTCACTTTTTTCCGTTTACATTCATTCTATGGTATTTTACGAGACCATGTGGCTCTAAGCTTTCTTCCTTTGTGTCATTAGTTCCTTTAGTATAGGAGAGTAGAGAGGGTTAGTAACATAGTGGCAAGATCAGGAACTTTAGATTCCAGTCGATCTGCGGTAAGCACTAGCTGCGTGATCTTGGTTACTTAATGACTGTGAGCCTTACTTTTCTCATTAGTAAGATAAGAATTTCAGCGAAGGCAAAATAAAGGTGTTGTATGTCCAATATGAAATGCAGTCTTAGTCTGCAGTCTGCAGTTACCCACTATTTCATCCCTTTTGTTTTGGGGAGGCAACAACTTTCGATCCTTTCAACTGCTTTTGGTAATTATCTTGACATTTCTAGAAAACATATTTTACTACTTCTTGATTTTTGAATTTGGGGTAATATTTATTAGCTTCTTGATAGGGAAGATAAGGATTTTTCTCTCACACTTGCCCTCTTCTCCACATACAGACACACCCATTTGGGTCTCCATCCCCCCAATGGGCGCATTCGTAATTTTCGATAACTTGACTCCACGTACAGTCATTACGGCAATGTAACCATTTTGACAGCTGAGCCATGCACGTGGTATTAGTACATTAGTACATGTAGTATTAGTTTTCGTTTTTCCCACATAGCTTTCTGTTTTACCTGAAACTAGTAAGTGCCTATTTTTTTATGTGCGCTGATCACTGTGTATCTGGTGGTCAGCACAAAATGGTGAAGTGGTAAGTGCTGGTAGGCGTATTACCTGAACGGGAGAAACGTACCAGTTCTTCAGGGGAAAGAACTTTCTGCTCCTGGCATTAAATTCTCAAAATAATTCCTGTTGTGGGCTTACACGTAAATGATGTATAACACAGTGGACCTAATGTTAGCAGATTCCGAAAGTCACTTCCGAATGACCGTTTTCCACGACAGTGTTGGAAAAAAGTCAGTATTATACTAGTATAGTGAAGCTACCATTAACCTAAGAGGGACCCAGCTAATAGGGTTAAACATATCCTGTGGTGAAACTTGATCGGAGAGTGAACTTGGGCGCCTGGCGGATTAGATGGGACCGTGTGTCTCCTGGACAGTCTTCTCTCTCTAAGTAGCGGGACTGCGCTCATTCATTCAATCAGGAAGTAAATGGAGATGGCCAGCGTGGGCTGGACACTAAGGACTCTGTAATCAACAAAACAGATGTGGTCTTTGCCCTCCTAGAGTTCATGGTCTTGTGGGAAGACAGACATTGAGGCGTGAATTGTTGGTGTGGTGAGTGTTGTAAAGATGGAGGCAGGGTGGCCTGGGAGGCCGTTTCTTCTTATCCTTGCTCTTCACCCGGTTCTAGGTCTACCAGTAGTTGCACAAGGTCTGTACCTCTGTTGTTCTGCTGATACAGATTCACTGAATTCCTTAACTTCCCTTTCCTTTCACTGTTCTTGTGGCTTCTCTGCTGCATTGACAGTCAAGCTGCTGCTGAATGGAAGAAACGTGTGAGATTGCAGAATCAGTCTTTCTGAGGTTGTAAGATCACATTCCTTTAGTAATGAAACTTTCTCAGGGAAACAGGACACCTGAGATTAGGTTGGACACTCCTGGTCTTTCTATCCACACTGGGAAGGGGCACTGAATTCATGTGTTTGCTGCTGTGTCTGAAGAAAAGATCAGAAAAATCCTGGGGTCAGTGTTGTGGTAGAAGAGAAGACCGAGGACTTGCCAAGGATGGGGACCTTCCTATCACTTTATATCCACTCCAGATTCACGTTTATGTCAAAGCGAGTCAGTGGCAGACCTCTCTTTCAAATCTGTTCACAAACAGCGAAAGTTTATAACATGTGAACACCCTCGTTGAAAGTAGCAGAATTATTTACTTGGATTAAATGTCCTATTCTTTGTCTTTAGAATGATAGAATAGTTTATTGTAAGATGGAGGGTTGGACCAGGTGATAGTTTTGAGTTCTCTTTTAGCTGTAAAATCTATGGTTATGTTTTATAAAGCCCTTTGCCAAGCTGTATTCTTTGAGCATTAAGTGGTACACATTCTGTCTTTTCTAGGAGAAATCCTTAATACCAGTACTCTTATGAAATGATATACATTTGTCAAATTTTACTTTTTTCTTCGTCAGTGATAGATAACTTTTCTAAAAGAATGACCAGATAACTTTTTTTAGTTTGGAAGTCATTCAGTAATCGGATTGGATGAAGAATTCACCCTTGACGTTTTTTTTCAGCTGTCTTGAGCAATTTTCAACATGGCTCAAATGCCCTCCTGGAGTTCATGGCATATTACCAGAAAGGTGTGACTTTGGTCACTAAAGTCATGCCATAACTTTGGTCACTAAAAGTAGAGAACTGTAATGCAGTGTAGTTATTACCTTCAAAAAATAACCAGAAGACTAATTATTTTTATTTTCTCTGGTTTGTATGTTTGGTTTCCATAATGACTTTGAAAATTCCCATTCACCAGGACTCAGAAGATCTTTCTCTTTGGAAAACAATGGGAAGAAATTCTAAAAATAAAGCATTTAAAGTAATGAAATGGCCAAATCTGTAGTAAAACCTGTGAAGATGGAGGAGTTCCCCTCACCCCCATTAGGGAAAAACCCATGCAAAACAGTAACCGGAGAATCTAGAATATATTGCTGGTCAGAGGCTAAAAGTATAAGGTAAAAATGAGATATTAATACTCACAGAAGCTTTCTTGGTTTGGTAAGAGAAATCGAAGGGCTAGTTAAGAATTTAGAATGGGGCAAGAGAAGCTTACAAACATGGAGAGACGCTTAACTTCACTAGTCAAGAGGAAAATGCATATTAAAACCACAATGAGATACCATTTCTACTAGACGAGCCAGAATTTGAATGTCTGACAGTATCCAGGGTGGATAAAGACAGGGAAGAACCATGTTCCATGGTTCTTGGTCTCCAGACTCTCGTAGGAACCTAAATTGGTACAGTAGCCTCTTTGCTCTGGGGGGCGCTGTTTATGCAGCCTACAATGTGAATGGTGCCCCCTGGGGTTGTGTGGCAGCTGTGACCGCTGTGCCTGGAGCAGAAGACACGCGGTGATGTTTATAGAAAGATGGGGAGTTTGGTGTTCGTGGAGGCGGCATCCCAGGTCTCTCTTGGGGCAGAGAAGTTGTGTCCAAGTTCACCCACCCCAGCCTGGACCTTGACGACCCCCATGTCCAGTTCCAGAGGAGAAGGTGTCCCGTAGGTGGGTGGGCTAGTGTTGCGGTGAGGGGCAGCTTCGGGCAGGGACTCAGGAGGACGGCTGGCCTGGAGGACAGCTCTGGGGACGTTTGCTTCCCATTTGGCCCCCAGTAGGGTGCCCCGTTTACTCCGGGGGGGTTGTCACCTGAGATGCTGAAGTAGATGAGGGGCTGGAGATGAAGGGTGCTGCTAAGAAGACACCCAGCCAGGGCACCCCTTTCCGAGCGGCTCCAGACCTGCCCGGTGCAGGTGGCCATGGTACATCCGTGTGGCTCCAGCGCTCACGCCCCTTCACCTTCCCATATTGTGCTGCCCCAAAGTGGACTCACACTTGATGGAATGTTATGATTCGTATCCACCCCCCTGCGGGCCCCCCGAACTTGCTTATACAAACTGCACATGACTACTTGTAAAAAATGTAAAAAATGCAGACAGTGGGCCCCTGGGTGGCTCAATCAGTTAAGCGTCTGCCTTTGGCTCAGGTCATGATCCCAGGGTCCTGGGGTCCAGTCCCCGCTCAGCGGGGTCTGCTTCTCCCTCTACCCCCACCCCCATTGCTCATGATCTCTCTCTGTCTCTCAAAAATAAAAAAAAAATCTTGAAAAAAAATACAGAAAATTAGGAAGATTTGTCCATAATTCCCTTTCCCCAAACATCCACTGTTAAAATTGTATATTTCCTTCCAGTCTCTTTTCTGTGCATTTAAACAAATTACAGTTGTTTTAGGTGCTAGGGATGGGAGTGAGGTAGCTTTCCATCTGTATGTGTGTTTTCTCCGTCTTCTATTATTCATGCTCCTTTGGGATTCTTAAGTATGTTGTGTTGCATATACAGAAACTCTTCTTGCCAATGAGTCAACATTAGCAAGAAGCAAGTAGAAAATGTCCATTTATTCCTGGAGAGCTTAGCAAATCTCCCACATTTTGGGTCATGACTTCTCTTTCTCCTTACTTTTGCAAAGTTCACCTGTAGTGCGCCGATAGGAGCGCTTCTTCAATAAATACTCTCTTGGTTTTTATTTTATACTGGGTTCTGGGGAAACAGGTTCTAGGAGCTCCCGATTCGGGGGTTGGGGGCATCCACGAAGATTATACTTCCGTCTGGTAAAATCCAAGGCCGAGCATGAGTGGCTTCTGTGATTAGACCTTGCTTCTGAGGAGCGGGTGGGCAATGTCCTTGCTCTGAACCAGAGCCACAGAGCAGTTATCTTTTCCTAAGCCTCTGGTTGTTGTTGTTACAAGGTTCACCGCAGACTTTTGCAGTGAAGAAACAGTACAGTAACTGGGTCATTCTGACCTAGAACCAACCAAAATACTTCTAATTACTGCAGCAGACAGTGATGAATCACGCTTAAGCAAGCTTGCTGCCTTTTCAGTCCGATGCGCGCACAGTCAGAGTCCTTGCTCCTCAGCCAGTGAGGCACGTGCTCCAGCAAGTTTGGGTCTATAGGAGGAGAGAGGGCTGCAGACCTTCCCAGCCGGCCCGGGAGCTGCTGGTCCCCCGTGCTAGTGCAACGAAAGGGGGTCTTCATCTTTCTCAGAGTCGAAGCTCCCTGACAGTCCGGCTGTCTGTCATGATTTTCATCACCAGATGCCTGATAAAAGCTCAACTCTTTGTTGAGCACCTACTACATGCCTGGCAGTGAAAAGGTGCTTTCCAGTCCTGGGGTCATGTAAGGCTTCCCACAGCCTTATGATGATAGGTATTATTATCCTCATTTTGCTGAGTAAGCGGAGTGTCTCCAAAATGTAGGGGATACGAGGCGCCTCGCGGATGTCCCGTAAACGAGTGACTGACAGCTCCAAGCTAATTAATGGGAGGGAGAGGCAAAAGGAGAGAACTCGGCCACCATGAGCCTGAAGAGCCGGTCCCAGAAGTTCAGAGGCTTTGTTCCTCTCCGTTATTCCTTTTTGCAATTTTTAAGCTCCAAATTGGAGGTGAGGTCAGGGAGGGAAGGGGATTTCAGCGTAGGCAGCTAACGTGACACAGAGGAGGGACTAGTTTGTGACTAGCAGGGACATCAGCTGACTAGTTCTAAATAAATAATAAATAAATAAATAGAAAACACTAAGGTGCCAGCCCCTGTACTAAATACTTTATTCCATCGTCTTATTTCATCCTCACAAAACCCCTTTGTTATCTTGGGCTCATGACGGAGGAAACCAGAACTCAGAGGGTCAGGGCGTCTGCCCAGGGCCACATAGTTACCAGGTGGGTGAGCAGCCATGTGGGAACGGCTTCCCTGAGGCGTGGCTACTTTCTTATAAACAAAAGCAAGGAATGGAGATTTCATTATTTATCCGTGGATTTTGTTTTCTATTTGGTGGAAGGAAAAAACAAAACAAAACAAAACAAAACGGATGGTACACGGGTTTCTTGCATGCTAATAAAACCCAACAAATGGCCTTATCTCAGGAACAGATTCCGGCTCGGTCCGTGCGGGGAGAAGGCCAAGCAAAAGATGAAAGTTTTGGGGTCACCAGAAATAACCCACTAGCTGGGGCTGGCATGTGATTCACTGGCAGGGACCACGTATTCCAAACCAGAACCAGCACTCCGTGCTCTTTAATACGATATAATACAGTGCTCTCTAATAGAATGCAGTGTGCCTTTGTCCAGGGATCAGAGAAATTCTAGAAGGTAGTTTGTGTGCAGAAATAACAGTAATACGTCATGGCCGATTTTGCTCTAATGAGACATGTGTTCCTCAAAATCCTGGCATCCCGCAGAATTGTGTGGTAAGAACCACACGCGTCACGGGAAAATCGGGGTTACAGTACGCACTCAGAAACTTCATCAGTGACACACTGGGGGAAAAAGATACAGTCCTATTAGAAAGGAAAGCACAGTTTTACACATGCAGAATGGCTAGGGAGTACATAACTATTGCTCTAAGTGTAGGACTTGACTGTGAAGTGTGAGGTAAGAGCAATGAAACTTGGCCTGTGGAAGTGGGTGGTGGAGGGGTTGCAGCTCGTGAGTTGTTGTGAAGTAGGGGAAGGAGGGAGGTGTGGAAGGTTCTAGCACCAGCTGTGGACGGGCGTGCCTCATAGCGTGCATGTGGTGATAGAGGTAGCCGTTGGGTGTTGGAATCACTCCTAAGCACATAGAAAATTCATAGATTTATCAGTCTGTTGGTATGAATTTGCGGTGTAGAAACAAGTGTTACAGCAGAACTGACTGTATACGGAACAGTGTAGCAGAATGTCTGAAACTTTCCCATGGAAATGTACGGCTTTCACATCCCCAGCCAGCCCACTCCTTAGCCGTGGGTCCCGCTATGGGCTGATTGGTCGTATCCTCCCCAAATCCACATGTTGAGGGCTAAGCCCCAGTGTGAAGGTGTTCGGGGCTGGGGCTTTGGGAGTTGATTAGGTCCTGGCAGGGGGCTCATGCATAGGATCAGTGCCCTTACAAGAGACCCCAGAGAGCTCCCTTGCCCCTTCCTCCGTGTGAGGACACAGTGAGAAGATGGAACTGGGGAGCCGCTCCTCATGGTCTCCGAATCTGTGGGCACCTTGATCTTGGACTTCCAGCCTCCAGAATGTGAGAAAGATATGCTTTTTGTTGAAGCCCCTCTGTGTATGATATTTTTGTTAACAATGACCTGCATGGCCCCAGACCGTCCCTCAGCCCTAAAACCAGGGGACGGTCTGAGTCACCTTGAAGGGCTCCTTCTCTGTAATTTTCGAGTCTCTTGTTGAACGGGCTGCTGACAAAGCATGGTCCTCTGGTCTCTCAGAGGATAATAAAGCCCTTTTTGTTTTATCTTAATTCTCTTTGTCTCTGTAGTTTTTCTCTGATTGTTTTAATGTCTTTTCTTCTCCTGGATGTTCTTTTCATACCATAGTCCTTCAGATGCTGTGACCCTCAGATTTCAGGTTGTGTAAGAACGAGAGAGAAGGTCAACTGGGAGCTTTGTGTCCTCAGGGGGAGCTTATGGCCTCGCGGGTGTTGCTTTCCGAGTGTCCAGGACAGAAGCAGCTAGTGTTCCCAAGGCTTCTAAATGCAACGGTGTCTGTATCAGCGGGCCTAGGTCTCCCCGGTCGATTCCATTTATGTCAAGAGGAACCTGGGGTGTTTTGCTGGGTGGTGAAGGCCTCCATGCTGGCATTCTGCGTGTGGCCATCGGGTGGGAGTGGAGGGACCAAGCGCTCTGGACACAGCATTTCAAAAAAGCTTCCTATTTTCGTGTTGCTTCTCCACTTTACACATGTCAGATCACTGACTCTCTGATTTTTGGTAAGACCGTTCAGCTTCCCCCTGGGTGTGCACCGCAGTATCTTTCACTGGCATCAGCCACAGTCCTGTCTCTCGAGTCTGGCTTCTAGAAGTTTGCTCAACCTAAATGAAGAAGTGTAGGGCCCAGGTCTGTTCAGGGAGGTCAGGGCCACCACACAATAGAAGAGATGCCAGAACTGGGTTTTGAAGAATGAGTAGGAGTTCATATCACAAACGAGGGGCAAGGGCTTTCCAGGCAGACAGAACACACAGGATGCACAAAGGACGGGGAGGCATGACAAGACAGGGAGCCTGCCGAAACTGAGCCATCAGTGTTCAGCAGATCTGCTTTACAAACCGTGAGGTGTTGGTATGGCCGCTGCTGCCAAAAGCTGACAGCTTAGTGTCAGCAGTGGTGGCCATCGTAAAGCAGATCTAAAGTGACACGAGAAACTCAGGGAAACCTTTTGTGAGAGCCAAGGCCTATTTATTTGCTAACGGTGTCATCATGATCCAAGGCACTTTGTCGGACAGGTGGAGACTCCTCTACTTTTTGAAGATTGTTGCGTCGAGCCCTTGTGGTCAGAAAGAAAAATTTGGCCAACACATCAGTCTCAAATGTCAGTGTTGGTGGCAGAGAATTCATCTCTGCTCATTGTAGCTTCTGTGCAGGGCATTTGGCTGGGGGAGAAGAGCAATTGAGAGGGGACAGAGAAAGGGCTTTATGGTAGGGAGCTATGCTGGTATTGAGATATATGGGATTTTCCCAGTTCCCTTCGAAGGGAGACTCATACCAGAAACATCCTTCCAGAGCCGGTGTTTTGAGCTCTCTCTTCCTTACATACCTCAGGGCCTTTTCACGTCAAAAGCCCATTTTGACAGCAATGGAAAAGCAGAGTCAATTCAAAGGCATTGGAATTCAGACTTAATGAAGACACATTTTTCTTTGCTACTTTTCTCCTCATGATGATGACAACTTAATACAGTTTAGAGTTAGCACATCATAGGAAAGCCTAAAGAAGCATTACAAAAATCTTGAATTCTTTCTTTTAGAGGCAATCGCTATAGACATTTTTCAATATATAAGCATAAATATAATATACATATATTATATATTGTATGGTATACTTTGTTATATGTAATATATAGTATCACACATATGTTATATAATGTTTAATATATTAATATAATACAATGTTACTAGTATATAAATATAAATTTATATAACATATAGCATAATATATATTCATAAAATGTGTGCATATACATTTCTCTCTATATATATTTCTATAACAATTTAAAATCTTTTTGTTACTGCATGTTATATCCTAAGTACATCCAGATCATTTAAAAACTTCATGCACATAGCTTTTGTGCACCTGGATATTGGGAGTGCATAAGCACCTGTTTCCTGTTGGACATTACAGAAGTGTCCAATTTCCCGCCATTCCAGACCCTGCCAGCACCCTGTGCGTGGTCACCAGCCGTGGGTCCTCCTTGAACCTGAGGGCCTCCCCAGGTGGACAAAGCCATGGTGCCAGGGGTTTGCCGGGCCTCCCAGAGCCTCGCTCAGGCTTAACCACCAGGGGGCGCTGCCCCTGCCCTTGCTGGGAAGGTGGGGGATGCGTGGGGTCTCCTCCAGCCTTTTCTAGGGAGACACTGCTCAGCTGGGGAAGCAGTAGCTCTGTGAGGGGGGTTCTTCCTTCCACCCTGGAGCCTCTGGTACTTTTGGGAACCTGGCCTAGAAGCAACTGAGAACTCTCTTTGCTGACTAGAGGGTTAACAAGAATAATCAGGCATTTTGGCCTTTGTCACAGAAGGTCGAGGACGTGAAAACCCCTGGTCATGCAGGTCACCTTTGCGGGGCCAATAAAAGATCCTGATGAGAAGCTAGAAATAAACATTAAAGGTATTTAGCACAAATAAAGCGAGCTCTCATCCCTTCTTTTTCTTTATTAAAGAGTTTATTTGACAGAGCGAGAGAGCTCAAGTGGGGGAAACAGCAGAGGCAGAGGGAGAAGCAGGCCCCTCTGTCCCCTCCATGCCGTGCTGTGCCCCCTTGTACCCCCCCCCCCCCCCCCACCACGTGCCTGACCCGGGGCTCCATCCCAGGACCCTGGGATCATGATCTAAGCCAAAGGCAGATGAGATGCTTTTAGCCATCCGAGCCACCTAGGTGCCCCTCCTTTTCTTTTTTAATTAGGATTTGATTGGGGTTCCTGGACTTCAGAGTCAGTTACAGCAAGACTGTGCAGAAAGCTCTGGCCAAAAGCTGGTGTTTTCCTTGATTTCCATAGTGGAAATGCTTTAAATAAAAGAAGTTCGAGAATGTGCATCTGTGGCTCTCGGGGGAGGTTTCCCTGCTGGGCTGCGCTCCTGGTGTCCATGGAGATTACATTGGGGGGCACGTGCTTCCCGGGGTCAGGGCGGCACCTGCAGCACACCGGAGAGCCGGCTTTCCGCAGCAAAGCCCATGCTCTTCTCCTGACCCTTTGTTCTCTGCGCAAGAGTACGTGGTTCCACTCCAAGTACAAAACTTTCATGTTTAAAAAAACTCGGTTTGACCGCGGGCGGTCAGACTGACAGATTGGTATGTACCTGCGCGGAGAGCACTGTGACCCAGCCAAACACTTCAGTGCAAAGAAGACAGAGAACCGTGGCGTTTGCCGTCTGACCCAGTGGTGCCCGGGGCAGATGGAGCTCCCCCTGGAAGGTCCGCTGCTGAATTTTTTTTTTCCCCCTAGTTGTTGTTGTAGCCCCGGGAGCAGATATTGGCTTTGAAACCTTTCCCTTGCTGGCTTGACACCTCTTCTCCTCTGGGCCGGGGCTGGGGAGTCCGCATGTCAAGCTGACCGAGCATTCCGCCCCGTGGGGCACCAGGGGCTCTCCAGTGATCAAAGGCACAGCCCCCGGGAGGCAGCAGCCTCTGCAGGTGTCCCGCTTTGCTTTGCAGAGCTGAGCCTGCTTTTGGCTGGTTTGTTGATGGGCTGCCCGAAATGACCAGCTTTTTGTAAGGTACGGTGCATGCGACTTGGGGAGTAGAGCACCCCCTTTTGGGGTTGGAAAGGTTTGTGTTGGCTTTTAGCTTATTATAAAGACAGCATTGGTCTGTGCAAGGGAGAATGATGGCAAAACATTCGCTTTCAGGAAAGTGCAGGGGAATGTGGACGAGTTTCCTTATTTTTACTGTTTGCAGTCGTATCTAATAGAGGGGTTGGGAAGGATTAGTTCTGTACGAGGGGACAGGAAAGCCGCAGTGAGTATAATTATGAATGATATGCCAGAGAGCTCTACGACCTTTATGGATCCTGCCGGGTTGTTTCTGAAGAGTTTTCCAGGAGTCTCACCTTCCCTGAAAATCGTCCTGGGCTCTGTTGGGAAGGTGTTCCTCCCCCATTCCGGTTCTCACCGCAGCGGGAGGGGACACACCCACTGCTTTGGATTTCCAGGGGAGAGAGCTTAGGGACCGAGGAAGTGCTCCAGCAGCGTGAGCAGATGTGAACAGATGTCTGCGCGGTGTCTTGGTTGTCGGGCAGCGGCGGGCAGGACAGCCTCCGTTAGAGAGCGGGAGGATTAGACAGAAGTCAGCCCCTCGCCCCGCTTTTCTTCCTTAAACAGCACCTGTGGAGTTTATGAGTTCCTCCAGGGAAAATCGGAGAAATCTACATTAGAATGCCGTTTCCTGTCCGGAGGACTGTCAAAGACTTTATAGGAGACCATTCTGTGTCTGAATGCATTTATGGCCATATCATATATTCAGGGCGGACCATTCGACACCCCCATCCTTCACGAGGGACGGCCCCAGCGCACCTGTGGAAATGACAGAATGGGGCTGAGAACGTCGGCTGGAGAGGGCCGGGCTTCTTTTCTGTTGTTTTGGGATTTTTGTGTTTTTTTTTTTTTATTTATTTTTTATTTTTTTTTAACTTCAGACTCACCAGTAATGTCCCCAGGGTTGTGTGGTGGCTGAAGGAGTCTTAAGTTTTGCTTTAAGGTGCTTGGAGGAAAGGGATTTGTGGCAGCTCAGATTGGAGCTGGAGTTTAGGGACGTCCTGGTGTGACCCTGGGGTGGGGGCTGTGTGGCTGTGGCCGGCTGGGGCATGTCTCGTCCCTTCCCGTGAGGCCGCGGGAGGGCTGCAGGATACAAAGGGGGAGACGGTCACCTGCAAGGACTCGGAGGCCAAGGCCGGCGTGTCCAAGGCCTACAGGTGGGCTGTGGTGTGACTCGGAATTGGAAGCAGGTGGCGGAGCGGAGAGGGGAGCCGGGCAGGCCGCTGCGGAAGGGCTTCCTCGCTCGCTCGAGGACTTGAACTCCAGGGCGGGGCTGCATTCGTCTCTGTCACAGTCACTGTCCAGTCAAGGGTGAGACACAGAGAAGTGGTGCCAGGCCAAGGGAGGCCGGCCAGAGTGAGGCTGGAGGGTCCTGGCACTGGGCTCACCAGGTTCCTGTTTTCCTCACGGAAGTCGGCCCGCCTCCCCCATCCTTCATCGTCCATGGGGGGCCGGTCTGGGGCCGCGGTATTTTACGGTGTTGTCCTGTAGACCTTCCCTAGGAAGCCTCCGTGACCTCTGAAGTACGCAGGTCTGTGCAGAGTCCTTTCCTGGTTCTCCGGGGCCGATTCTGAACACGTTGGCAGGAGGCGGCCCCAGCGGGCCCTTCGCCACCCTGCTGTCCCTGCTCCCCACCTCTGTCCAGAGCTGTGCCAGTGTCTGGAAGGACCTGCCTTCCCCAGTCAACGACGTCCCCCTGGGTGCATTGCTCCCTTTCTTTCCAGGATGCCCTTTCTTCTCTGCAGCAAACCAATGCTCATCCTTCCTGATTCAGCTTTTCTCCAAGAAGGCCCTCTGAGATTGACCTGAGATGGAAACTTCCACACTTTTCCATATCCCTTGAGCCACCTCCTGGCCTGCGTCCTCACTAAGGCAACCACCACCCTGTACTTTGTGCCAAGGCGTTTACCAGCTCTTCCTACACAAGTGTGTCTTCAGGGCAGGGACACGGCCTGGTTCACTCCTCCCTTAGCTCCAACTGGGAAGGAAGTTATTTCTGCCGTATGTCTCAGTTAAACTATTTAAGCGTTTCATTTTAAAACATTCATCTTAAACCATGATCCTGGAAGGGGAGAGTTCACTTTTTCCCAGAGGAGGCCTAGAATGGGCTAGAAGTCATAGATTTGTGGCTTAAGACCGATCCAGCTGCCTCAGGCTGGGGCTGAGACCTAGGAGGCCTTCAGCTGGCTCTTCTCTTCGGGCCTGGCGTGGCTTGGGTGGAGGTCAGAGACCCCCAAGGGCCTGGGATGATTAGCAGAGACAATGGCCATCTCTCTGCCAGATCTGCTCTCTGTAAGAAACTGCTCTGGACTGGGTTGCTGTCTCCAGCAGTTCAAACCCCCGAGGAGGTGGGAGACGCGCACGCACACTGTGTTCTAGGTGGGGAAAACCCCGGCTGAGTGGTTTTTCGTGCTCTCCCTGAGCACGCATTTGGCTTAAGTGGAAGAAGAGGCACAGACAGGGCCCGTGGAGCAGCAGTGTGTTCATGGGGAAAGCACAGAAGTGCACGTCTTGTACTTTGATGTTCAGAAGAGAGGGCTTCCTTCTGACGGCTCTTGGAATCGAGTACAGTGAGGTCAGTTCAGGTGATATCCCGGGGCAGGGGGGCAGGAGCCAGTAGGCTTTCTGGAACTGTGGCAGCAATGGCATCCCCCGGGGGGCCCCCGGTTAAAATCTCAGGCACATTTCCTTGGTCCAGCTGGGGTATTAGTCCGGCCCCTGAATGCTTCCAGACAGGACCAAGCTCCGTTTTCATATGGTCCTCCTGTAACCTCCCACGGTCCTCCCCGTCCTCCCTTTTAGGAGGTATTTTCTGGAGGCCTGTGGCGTCCTGGGGAAATGAAGAGGTGACTAGAAGGGTTCCTGCTGTCAGGGAGCTCCAGGCTTTGAGAGGAAGGGGGACAAGAAACGTAGAAATCATGTCTCTACTTGGGTTAGCACGTTTCAGTTGGTGCCAAAAGTTTTATGATTTCTGCCGGAGTAGAAATTAAGTCTGGTTAGCATCTAGAAACTGGAATTCCGAGCAGTTAATTCCACGTTTAGAGAGGAAACTAGAGTTTATGAATCTCTGTGTGCCAGCCGCCCTCCGCATGTTAGTTTATTTGGCCCTTCCTACAACTCCAAAAGGATCTTAGCCTCATGTGATAAATGAGGGGAGGGTGCTTCAGAGAGGTTAGGTAACTTGTCCAAGGCCACACAGCTTGAAAAAGCCTGGTGATGAATTAAGCCCCTGGTGGTCTTATTCTAAAGGATAGCCTCTTTACCACCTAGCAGGCAGATCATGGATGCTTTGCAAGGTCCAACTTTGAAAAGTTGTTTGAAGTTGGTAAAGTCGAACTTGACCAAGAGGCTGATTATAACTGGAAGGGAGTTGTGAGGCCTCCTCTGAGGGCCCCGCTGGTTTCGATCGAACTGGACACCGTGACGAAGGACTGAAGAGCTTATTCTCAGCTCGTCGTGGGCCTCCGTCTCCCTGCAGAGGGGCTGAGCCTGTGTGTCCTGCACGTTTGGGAAAAGAGCTGGCTTGGACGAGCGTGCGGCAGGGGAGGTGGTGGCTTTATTTTTATGAGCAGAATGACGCATGTGCAGGTCCCAAGGGTACCCAGAGCTGGGTGTTATCTTGGGAAAGGCCTCCTAGCCCCTTCCGTGAACTCCGGAACTGTTGTCAGATTTGGGCTCTGGGTTTAGGCCGAGGTGCCCCATTCCTTAACTGATAAAAGCAAAGTGAAAAGTGCTCAGAAAGGAACTGGAGAGTAATTGTGGGCCCAGAGGTCAGCTGGACACAAGTCTTCAGATTCCCCAGCAAACGTCTGTGAGCCTTTTAGGATAAACGGATTCTTCTGCCTCTTGGGCAAAACTTTTAATCTTCTATTCAGAAAGAAAGAAAGAAAAGACAAAGTGGCTTTTCAAGGAGAGGCTGAGCTAGAATATTTTTCTTTGAAAGGGCTGGAGTCTGGGTTTCCTGCTTTAATCTCCAGGGAATGGCCAGTCGGGCTGACAGAGAGGCAGACACTGTCCAGGCCCCCGGCCCGCCGGCAGCTGGTTGTTTGCTTTGTGGGCTGCCTCTCGGAGGGGTGGTCAGGCTGCCCCCCTCCTGCCTCCTGCAGACCTGTCTTCAGGCAACATTCTTAGAATGCTCTCTGTCTGTTGTCTGGCTGGAAATGTGTCTTTTTAAATGGGGCTTTCCATTGACAGAGACTTTATTTTCTTAGCCTAGGACCCCCTCCCCTTTGGTAAAGGATCTTTCAGGAAGAGCCGAAGCTGACTTTTTTCTTTTTTCCTAAGCAAAAGTTTTAGCCTGGCTGGACACGTGAACATGACGAGCAAAACCCAGCAACTGAAAAAAACTACTCCCTTTTCTGAAGTCACAGGCATCCTTAAAAGCCAAGATTCTGCTCCTTCGGGCCGTTATTGGGCTGTCTAAAATTGTGCAAAATGTAGGACTTTGGACAAGTCACTTAATCTCCTCCTGCCTCAGTTTACTAAAGTGAAATGAGAGCCGTGCTCTGTGGATTTTAGAGCCACGATGGGGAGAATCTAAAATGACAAATGGGAGGAAAGGGACCGCCCAGAGTGGTGACACGGATCTCTGCATTTGGATTTTAATGTGTTCTTGGGGCTTGCCTTGCTAGAGGAAATAATAAAGATGTGAGGACAGCACATGCTTTAAATCCCAGAGTCTGTGTGGTCCTCGGCAAAATGAGGACAGTCCTTTTGTCCCAGAGGGTGCTCCCTGAGGGGTGGCGACGAGACAGGTACTGGTTTTCTCTCCCTTCCGCTCAGACTGGGGTCTCTCTCCATGTATGCGTTTGTTTGTTGGTTTACAAATTGTGCACGTGGACCGCCGTATATCGTATATATTATTTACGTTCTAAAACAGATGCCCAAAGCTAATGGGAGTTATTCAATGAAATAGCTGTGAACAGAAGTGTTGATGTTTTCTTTTCCTGGGCTCCTCGTGGGTCTGATGCCGAGATCTGTAGGAACTATAACAGGGACCTACCAAGCTCGGTCACGTGGTTCTGTGAGTCTAGGTGGAACCTTCTGTGAGTAAGGGCGGGGGGTGATGGGCTCCCAGAGATGCCGATGGGTGTGCACGCTTTGTCCCCCGGAGGCCGACTTCCTGGCTTTGTCCTTGAGAAGTTTAGAGGAATGCCTTAGCTTTCGGTGAAATTGGGCAATGTCTTGTCACTACTGGAACAGGTGCGGGAAGAGAACGGTAATCCAGGTTTGGAACCCTTAAGCGGGGCGTCTCAGGTGTTGAAGCGGCTCCCTGTGGCCTTGCACAGAAGTCGCTCTTTGCAGGTGGCTTTTCTGTTCCAGAGCGGGCAGCTGCTGTGTGTCGTTAGACTCCCAACCTTTCTGAGCTTCAGTTTTGTCGTCTGTAAAATAGCGATACAGAAAGGATGGCAACAATGGCCAGATCGGATCATCGCGGGGATTAAATCTCCGTCCGCCGGCGGGGCCATTCTGCTGTGCTTCGGCATGTCTGTCTTTCATGTTTATGCCTGCATTTTATTTACTTTTTAAACATAACCTTCAGTTTTTAATAAGCGTAATGATGAACACAGTCTAAAATAGTCATAATTAGAAGCTTTCAAATGAAAAATACCTATTTCTACTGCCAGTCGAGCTACCCAGGAGGCAACTTTTAACTTTTTAAGTTTTTTAATTCTTTCCTGGAATTTGCAACTTCATATACAAATAACCTCTGCTGCATTGTTAATTTCTAGATCATCTTTTCACTTGTACTGTGGCATAGGAGAATTTAGCTTTCTCCCGTCTCCTTCCCTGGTCCCCAAAACACACGCTTGCGCACACACACCCAGACATACACGTGCACACTCCACTCCATTTCCCCATCCTTCCGAGGTAGTTCTAGCACAAATTAACTATAATTAACTTTAATTTCTAGTTCCTTACATCTTATTTTTCTGCAGCTACTAATTGTCTCTATTTTTTGTTTCCTTGAATTTTTAGGGACATACCAGTAATTCATCCCGATATTCTGATAGAATTGGTAATAAAACTCCTTTCAGCATAGTTCAGCCCATCAGATGATACGATCTGTTACGTTGTCTTCTTGGAGACATCCTTTTCTGAGCTGTTGTCCTTATCTTGTTTAGAACCCCTTTCTCTCCTTGTGCTGGATCCCCTGTCCTGGGTCTCGTGTTTTCAGATTTGTCAATATTTTCTGTTCCCCAGGAGCTTCTGCAGAAAGAAGAGTTGGGAGACGGTTTTGATTTTGTTTTGTTTTGTTTTTAGATCTTGAATTTCTGATAATGGTTTTATTCTACTCATACTTTGGATTATTATTTTAGTTGGGTATAGAATTCTAGGTAGCACATCACTTTCCCTCAGAATTTCCGAGAGCATCATTTCATTGTTTCCTGGAATCACTGTTGAGAAATCCACAGTCCTTCTGATTAGTTTCATCTTGAGAACGTGCCTTTTTTTTTTTTTTTTTTTCCTTTCTGGGTCTTTCTTTGGGATTCTCTCTTGATCCTTGGTGTTCTAAAATCTCCTTCTTATTTATTATGCCGGGCCCTTGGGTGTTTTTAAGTTCAGAAACTTAAGTCCTTTGGTCCTGGAAATTCTTTTGGATTATTTCTTTGGGAATATAATTCCCTCCTTTCTCCTTGTTCTCTTTTCCTGGAACTGTGATTGGAACATGGATCGATCGAATTTTCTTACCTTTCTTCTCCTTTGTGTCTTTATCTTCAACCCCACTTTTCAGCACGTTGTCTGTAATTCTCCAGCCTTTTCTGGCTTCAGCCGTGGTTTGAGTTAGTTTGCTTCCTAGAGGATGCCTTAGTTCCTACTCTTTCAAAATCGGTCACCTCTTCTCCTGCATTGCATCTTCCAGATTGTGGGCACATTGTGTCTCCTGTTATTTTGTCTCCTCGCTCGTGTGTGTGTGTGTGTGTGTGTGTGTGTGTGTACTGACGTAGTCCTCCGTGTCCTCCTAGGGCCCTTTGGGAGGGAATAGAGCGAATGCATGTGTTCCATCTGTCCCCTCTCCCCGGAGCCTCCTCTCTCTCCTTTGTCTCTGCTTGTGACCATCCCTGACCTTCCTGGAAGCGCCTGCCCCACACTTACTGAACTTCACCCAGCCGAGAGCCTGCTGCCCTAACGGAGTGCTTTGAAGGACACAGCTTGACCCACACGTGCTGCAGGAGGAGAATGGCTCGGGCTGGATGTCCCAGCCGTCGAGAGCCGACTGAGATCGCCAGCCTCGGTGACTCCATACTCACCTGGGATCAGTCTGCTTTGTCTGGTCAAGTTCGCATGTGCTTCTGGGGCCAGAGGAGCCAGCGGAGGGGTGGTACTGACCTAGAGCTATATTTGAGGTTGATCTGGTGAAGTAGGCCCCTATCTGATGATCTCCTGTGGGGCTGCCCAGCCCTCCTGGGGCATTCCTAGGTACAGAGTTTTCTTTTTTTTTTTTCTTTTAATTTTAAGATTTTATTTATTTATTTATTTGTCAGAGAGAGAGAGAGGGAGAGAGCATACAAGCAGGCAGAGTGGCAGGCAGAGTCAGAGAGAGAAGCAGGCTCCCCACTGAGCAAGGAACCCGATGTGGGGCTCGATCCTAGGACCCTGGGATCATGATGAGCTGAAGCAGCCGCTTAACAACTGAGCCACCCAGGGACCCTGGTGCTTCCATCTTAAAGGCACTCAGATATACAGAGGTCCCATTGAAACCGCATCCACTGGGCCCTCTGTTTTGATCCCAAACCCCTCTGTCTGCCTGACCTGCCCAGAACACCGCCTTTATCCCTGGAACCCCTAGCTGTGAAGCTTCTGGGGCTGTTACCTCCTCAAACAGTGTCTGGTTTTCACCCTCAGTTGTGATTTTACTCTAGCACAAGGCCAACCTATAAGCCATTTACTACCCCCAAAGACAATCTTCTCCTTTTTCTAGGGCATGTCTGTCTGTCTGTCCTCATGAGCTTTCATTCCTTTGTACTCTTCCCATCCCTGTCTTAAAAACGTTCTTCCAGAATCTTTCCCAGATACCCGTCTCTTCCTCTCTGGCTCACTTTGAGTTCCTGCGCCGTGGCCCAGGTTCTCCGTGGTTCCCCCAGCGCCCTCACATTGTAGCACTTTGTGTCACTTATCCTTTATGATCTGAAATTCTTCTCAGGTGAATATTCAGACTTGGCCAGAAATAAATGATGGACGTGCGCTGACCGCCGGGTGCTCTGCTGGGCGCTTTCCTCAATCTCTGCCGCTTTCACTCTCCATCGTGACCAGTCCGCCCTGCAGGAGTGCCCGTGTGACGGATGAGAACACGGAGGCCCAGTGAGTCAGACACTTGGCTCAGGGTCACACAGGCTCTTTCTCCCGCAGCCGGGCTCTCGTGGGAGGGTTGTGGTTCCGGTTCTGGGGTTGAAGAGCGTGGGGCGCCGGCATGAGGGGCAGCGGCCCAGCCTTGGAAGGCAGGCCGTGCGGGGTACTGCGTCAGGGTGTGCAGGAAACGCCCGCAGCTCGTCGGCCTGAATAGCTGTAGCGGGAGGCTGGCAGGGACCTGTGCGGGGGGTTGGGGGGACTCCGAGCCGGGCAGCGGGGGACAGCAGCCCTGGGCCTTCCCAGGGGTGGCCTTCCTTCCACGAGGCCTCAGGGAGGACACTGAAGCCTCCAGGTTGGGCCCTGAGCGAGGCTCTCCTGTTCCCCATCTGACTGGGGCGAGGGCGGGATTCTCAGGCACCCAGAGCCCCAGCGCTGCCCTCCCCTCGCCCAGCCTCTACCCTGGCAGGTGGTTCTGCCTGTGGCCAGAGCTCCGTGTTTCCTTGTTAGGATTTCCGAGGCATCATTGAGTAGGGCGTGGGGCAGTTTTTCTCTGTATTTGCTTATAGATATTAAAGCCTCGATGTTTGCTTCGGGTTGTGCCATTTTCCGTCCTTTGAGTGTGCAGACTCTTCTGTGTCTTGGATCCTTTAGTGTTTCTCCTCTCCCTCCCCCGGGCTCCCTCTTGCCCGCCCTGCCCCTTCTCCTCTCCCCATCCCCCCCTTCTCTTTCTTTTCTTTGAACAAGAGTTTCTTCAGGTTACTTATCCTCTCCGAGACTTGAATGTGTCATCTTCAGAACGGCCTTCACAATGGCGCTCACGTGACCCCCGAACGTGGTGGGCAGGGGAGCCCGCGCACAGCCTGGCACGCAGTAGCTGGACGATGAACGTTCGAGTTCTTTCTTCCTCTTACTGCTCCGTCCACCTTAGGCACTGTCTGCTCTAACTGGTGGAGCCCTCTGGGCTCAGGGTGCCCGTCAGCCGTCAGGGGAGCAGAACCGGACCTTGGGAAGGTAGGCTACGGATGCCTCGGTCATTTTCTCTCAGTTGTCGAGCATGATTCTGTAGCGACATCATGTAAAACGGGGTGGACCTCAAGCTCCTTTCTGTGGGCCCTAAGCTCTTCAGACAGAGATGGACAGAAACAGACATTTGTGCTGTTACTAACTTGTGGCAACTTTAAACAGACCACTCTGAACCAAGAGTAATGCAAGCATCCCCAGATGTGGCCAGTGACCCCTCATTTGTGCATCAAGGGGTCAAGGCTTTCTTGTGTCAGATCAAGGAAAAAGGCAGACATGAGGACCCTAGGGGCTCTTCTGACCTGGGTTGTTTGGGGGCTCCCGGCAGCTGACCTCTTTCTACAGCACCTTCTCTGTGTCAGGCTAATTCCGGAGGCTCATTTCCCCAGGCTGGAAGCAGGGGCTGGCTGAGGGGCCCCACGGCCAGGGATTATTGCTACAAGCAGGAAGTGTGTAATGGTTCTCATTTACTTGTAGTTGGAAGAGGAAAGGCTGGACCTTCCTGACAATAGAGGCAGAAAAACAACGTGACTACTCTGCCCATTTTATGCTCCGGAGGGAAACCAGAGCTCCCTCAGGGCACCAGCAGCCCCGTCTTGAAATGGCTCTGCCACCCAGGCAAGGGAGCCTTTGCTCCCCGAGTCTGAAGTCAGAGCGCCGTGTGAGGAGGCGGCTGGCTTGTGATGCTGGGCTCATGGCCACTGTGACCGCGTGATCGCCGCAAGGAAGCGGGAGCTACTGCTGCCTGTGGTCACGCTGGCGCTGGCGTCTGCGGGAATTCTTTGCATCAGATGCTACTTTGGCTGTCAACAGTGGTAGATGAGTTGAGAAATACATCAGAATATAGAGGGCTCTTTTGCCTTTCTTCCCTAGAAGAGAGTTGATATGTCTCTTTTCTTTTTTAAAGATTTATTTATTTATTTTTTTATTTGTCAGAAAGAGCGCGAGCACAGGCAGACAGAGTGGAAGGCAGAGTCAGAGGGAGAAGCAGGCTCCCCGCGGAGCAAGGAGCCCGATGTGGGACTCGATCCCAGGACACGGGGATCATGACCTGAGCCGAAGGCAGCTGCTTAACCAACTGAACCACCCAGGCGTCCCGATATGTCTCTTTTCTTAACATCGGTAGGCGACTTGTGAAAATCCATCTGGTATCTATCAAAAAGAAACCTATGACATTTTAAAAGTCGAGTTTCTAAAGGCCACAGTCATGATTATAACCCAATAAGAATTAGAAATAAGTAAGACTGGGGCATCTGGATGGGCTCCTCGGTTAAGTGTCTCACCCTCGATCTCAGCTCAGATCTTGATCTCAGGGTCGTGAGTTCGAGCCTCACTTTGGGGTCCACGCTGGGTGTGGAGCATACTTAAAAAAAAAAGGAAGGCTGATCTCCTGCCCCTCAATCTTGACTATTTAGAAATTAAAAATCCATTCCTGAATAATTAGCCAATTAAGGAGAGAATCAAACAGGAGGATTTCCATCTCAAAAGAAACGGAAAGGAGAGCACTTTATTCCAAGCCTGTGTGCCACGGCGGAAGAGGCGTCCAGAGGAAAATAAATAGCCTGAAATAGCTTTATTATTAAAGGAGGTGGGAAATAATAATGACAAGGAAGGAATCGTTTTAAGAAGTTTGGAAAAAGGACAATAGATTAAGCCAGTATGAGACAGAAACACAAAGCTAACTTTAAGGAAATAGAAAATAAACAGAAAACAGTAGGAAGGAATATAAATTTCTGTGCTGCTGCTTGGGGAGCGCTAAGCAGGGAAGTTCACCACGGACGACCCGAGGGACGTGTCTGAGCCGGGGTCGCACCTTCCGCTCAGCGGACTATGATGCGGCCGTGACCGTCATTGTAAAAGCATTTGTAAGAGGACTGGGTGAGATGTTCGTGTGCAGTGCAAAGTGCAGAATCAAAAATTTCATTTACAGAATGATCGTAACTGTGTGAATACAGTCTCCCGTTTCTCTCCTATCCCCAAGTTGTGAAGAAAATTAAGTCTGGAAAGAATGCATCATCCTAGCCCAGTGGGGATGAGGTGCTGGTGCTCGAGGACACAGAAGGACCTGGAAAACGTTGTGCTTATCTGGAAGAAGCCGGTCACCAAAAGACCATAGACCATAGGACTCCATTAATAGGAACTTTCCAGAGGATGCAAATCTACAAAGGCAGAGAGTAAATTAGCAGTTGCCAGTGGCGGGGGTGGGTTGGGAGATGCAGTGACAGCGTAAGAATACGAGGTTTCTTTTTGGGGTGATGGAGATGTTCTAGAATTGATTGCGTGAGGGTCACACGACACTGAGTACACTAAAACCCACTGAATTGTGTACTTTACCTGGCTAAATGGTCTGGGATGTGAAGGGTATCTTAAACTGCTAGCAAAGACATCACGGTGGTTATCTTGGGGGATGAGCACATCCGTGCTTTTTCCTTTTGTTTGTTCGCCGTCTTCTGTAATTTCTAGATTTCCACATTTTCCAGATGTAACTCCACATTACTTGGACAATGGAAATGGTAATAACTTTCCAAAACACTTTAGGGGAAGAATGTTAACAATTGGTCTTTTAGCAAAAAAGGCAGGGATGGGCAATCTGTGAGCCCACCTTCTGAGAAGGCGTGGGGTGGGGGGGTCTGGTCAGCCTGCAGTCTGGAGCCTAGCTGTCACGGGCGCATCGTGGCATTGCCGGCCGCTGTCGCACGCGTCAAGTGGCACGGGGCTGTTCTTCTGGGAGTCACAGAAAATAAACCATCATTTGAGCTCTCTTGAGGGCAGGATCCCATCTCAGGGAAAAACGGGGTGGGTGGAGGGGAAGACGGGGCGGGGGGGGGGGGGGGGGGGGGGGGGAGGGGTCTGTGAAACCAGGGATGACCGGTTTCTAGGGAAAAATGCGAAGAGGTGTCAGACTCTGCTATCGGAGTGCTAAATTAGAGATAGCTGTTACTTATATAACTTCCTGTAATTGCCAGGCAGGGGCTGTCGCTGACAGCCGCCCTCTGCTTGGATCCAGAGCCCTTCCCTCCTGGCGACCGGCTCACTTCTGCCTTTGGGCTCCGGGCGCAGGGTCAGCCTTTCCAACTGACGCTGAAATGTCATTTTAAACAGCAGCCTCTGCCGCCCTTTCTGAAGATGGGAAACTCTTACGCCGGACAGCTGAAGACGACGCGGTTCGAAGAGGTCTTACACAATTCCATCGAGGCGTCCCTGCGGTCCAGCAGCCTGGTGCCCCGGCCCGTCTTCTCCCAGCTCTATCTGGAAGCCGAGCAGCAGCTCTCTGCCCTGGAAGGTAGGAGATGCGCCGGGGTGGGTCCTGCGTCCGTGCAGCTCCTGTTAGAACAGAACTGGAAACTCCTTCTCCCCTCTGTGTGGAAAACATTGGGTCTAGCAGAAAAGAATTATTAGAAAAGGAAAGATGCACTTACATTTTTCCTGGGCTAAGACTGAGCTTCAGCCAAAAGGATGCAAAGAATGTGGTTATTCATTGGCTCACGGGGGAAGGAAGAGGGCTGTGTTGGGACTGTCGTGCCTGGGTTGTTTCTGATGCTTTTGATAGAAGGTTTGATGTTCTCCCTGGATAAGTCAGAAATTTTAACACCCCTTGGCCCTTGGTGATTTTTTTCCTTCTCTGTCCAGGAATTCATGGTCCTATCTTCGCAAAATAGTCTCTAGGTAGTTTCTCTTTGTGATTGCAGATACGAGAGCCCTCTAGAAACTTTGAAACACCAAGACTAAACCCTTATGAATTGAGTGTGTGCCAGGAATAAATGAATCAGTTATATTCAGGCGTGGGGACAACTTTAGGGATTTGCTTAATTATCCAGAGGATAAAATGGTTGTTTTCAGGCTTTAGTGTGTCTCTTTCATAGCCACGTGTTTTTTATGCCAGAAGTAACCCACAGCAGTCCATGGGATGAGACGGTGACCGTTACCTAAGTTCTTTTGGGCAGTGTATGCCTTCCGCTAGAAGTTCCCTGCAGACTTCACGTAGATATTGAAGGTGAAAAAGGAACATTGTTGAAAAGAAAAATGAATCAATTAAGAAGGCGTGCAGTATGCCTGGTCCTATACTGGGGGTTCGCCATGTGTATGGGTTAGTC